>NC_047652.1:16999435-17111935 GCF_902201215.1 Prunus dulcis
TTTCTGTGGTTGATTTGTGAAAGAATCACAACCTCATTGATGAATTCTGAAAGTTTGCCTTTGTCCACTATTTTAGACTTTTTCACAGCAACAATTCTTCCATCAGCCAGCATACCTTTGTAAACAGTACCTTGACCTCCCTGGCCAAGAATCCTATCCGCGCTAAAATTGTCGGTGGACTTCTCTAACTCTTTCGATTTGAACAACTTGATTTTCTCAACACTAACTTCACTTGATGATAATTGTTTTTCTAACAACAAACCACCATAGCGCTTAATATCTCTCTGTTTCCTTATGACTTTGTATCCCCACCTTGCAGAAATAAGTAGTAACAGTAGTCCAATGCTAGTTCCAAGACCTACATAATTATGCAAACACATTTGTATACCTGTGAAATGAATTTCCATAATCAACCAAATGAAGGAGAGTAAATATATATAGGAAAGCATATATTTTACCTAAAAGAATAGGCCTAAGTTTGGTTGACCGAGAGGTTGGAGGCCTGTTTCTGAAGTAGCATGAAAACTCACTGGTAGCGCCAGTTATATTTTAGTAGAGCATATGTTACCCCCCAACAATATTCTCACATAAAGCGTTACTAACGTTCCATGGTCCGAAAAAAAAAAAAAAAAAAAAAAAAAAAAAAAAAAAAAACGTATTTTGGAGAGTCAGCATTGTAACACTCCTTAAGGGCCTTGCATTCATCAATATCTGAAATGAAATATATTAGCCAACGCCAAAGGAAAACAAAAAACATAAGAATTATATTTCTATATGGATATTACTTGCCTCAATTCCCTGGAAGGAGATTCTCCTACTTGTTGCATATCATAGTTTGACGCATTTGCAAAAATAATTCATCAAAAACACAAAAAGAAAAACTTCTACACACATGTCATACTGCCATTGACAAAAATGTAGGAATTCCTACTTACAAGTAAGAGATAAGTATTTTCCTTTATGTATTAATTACTATTTATAAATAAAGTGCAATTATCAAACGAAAAATAAAAATTAGTTCAGATCAAAAATTTTGTGTACACGATTAAATTGCCCTAGTAGCTCAATTGTGGATCTGATATTTTTCTAAAATAACGAGGACAAGTTGTTCGATGAAATGCCCCAAGAACTGAGGAAAGGACAAGCAATGTTTGACGACTTCATTCTCTTCCATTTACTATTAATTAAGAAAAAGTGTTTTGCAGAGTGATCTGGTCAATATTGATGCATGTTTTGAAGCTTGCATGTTAGTAGAATTAGAAGATTTATTACCTTGACAAGCTTGGAGAAGATAGGGACTTCCTTCAAAGCCGTATGGACAATAACATTTGACCGTTGAACGATTATTGTATGTCATAGTGGCATTAGACTTAAAGCAATAGGGTCTTGAGTCATTATAAACCCTTAGACACCTAAACTCTTAGAATTCTCAAGAACCCTCTCTCACCCTAAACAAACCAATGCCTATTCACTGAATATTTACTTCTCAGATTATTACTGATAGTACGTAGCATACATTACCTTACAGAACATCATAATCTAAAACAACATATAATAGTGTGCAGCATCAAATTAAACATATTTTACAAGACCCAAGTGTTTTAATTAACTTGTTTACCATGTCTCAAAAGATGATCGTCAAAATTCATCAGATGTTGAATTTGTGCCCGTATCCGAGGCTGACTCTGTTGAACTTGAAAGTTCAACCCCATTATAATTATGTTGAGCATTAGAAGATTTTTCAATCAACATTTGAATGGCCTCCAACTCCGCCGTGACCTCTCTCATAGTGGGGCGGTTCCTTCCATTCAAATCCAAGCACCTCATTGCAAGGTTAGCAAAAGTTGTGATATCTGTTTTGGAGCCCTCCATCACAACCCTAGCATCAAGAATGTCAAATAGTCGGTCTTCCTCCATCGAAATAATGAAACAAGTGGCAAGACTTCTGCGTTCTTTTTCTTGTGACCCGATTACTGCAAAAACTGGTTGTAGTCCGGTCAAGAGCTCAACTAGGACAACTCCGAAACTATAGACATCACTTTTCTCCGTAAATTGGCTTGATTGGAAGTATTCAGGGTCCAGGTAACCAAATGTGCCCTGTACAACGGTGGTCAAGTGTGTCTGGCCAATCACAATTGATCTTGAAGTTCCAAAGTCAGCAACTTTTCCTGTGTATTTCTCATCTAAGAGTATGTTGGTAGATTTGATGTCTCTGTGATATATAGGAAACGAAGCTGCACCATGTAAGTACGATAGAGCTCCTGCAATTTCTGTTGCAATTCGTAACCGCATTTTCCATGTAAATGGAAAGTCTTCATTCTGCTCATGAATATAGTGGGAAAGGGTTCCATTCGGTATGAATTCGTAAACTAAGAGTGGAACTTCCGTCTCTAAACAACAACCCAAAAGTTGAACCACATTTCTGTGATTTATTTGTGAAAGAATCACAACCTCATTGATGAATTCTGAAAGTTGACCTTCATCTATTATCTTAGACTTCTTTATCGCAACCACTTTTCCATCTGCAAACATTCCTTTGTAGACGGTACCTTGGCCTCCTTGGCCAAGAATTCTATCAACGTTGAATTTGTCAGTGGACTTCTCCAACTCCTCTGATTTGAACAACTTGATTTTCTCAACATTGATTTCACCTGATGATAATTGTTGTTGTAACAATAAACCACCATTTCGTTTGAAAAACTTTTCCTTGCGTTTAATGTCTTTCCTTTTTTTTATGACTTTGTATGCATACCATGCACCAACGAGTAGCAACAATAGTCCGGGACCCATGAAAACACCTGCATATATATAATATATACTTGGAATTATAATTGGATAAAACTATGCATACCGTATTTGTATCACTATGGGTTTTGATTAGTGAAATAAAATGTGGAGTGGGCCCTACAAAGGTGTCTCTCAAATAAGCTTATTTGAGTATTCCCTCAATGAAAGCTATATATATATACATATATATATATATACACACACAAAATCACAAATTTTGACACATCCTTTTTAGCCTTTAGGGTTTCATGATATAAAGGTTGAAAATGCTTATATGGAACCAAAACAAAATTTTATTTATTATTTTTTTGGGAGCATTAAATTATCCTTTTTTACCATTTTCTATCCCTTCAGGTTCAAATTATCTTCTTTTTTGGGAGCATTAAAAGAACTCTAACTATTATGATAGCGAAACAGCGAACGTAAACCTCTTGGGTTACGTATTTTAGAAACTCATTCTGTAATTTCATATTGTTTAGCTAAAGTGAAAGTTTTTCCAGTTAAATATCTTTTTTGAGTTCCAATGTGTGTATATAGAAGTTTGCATAGGAGAATTTCTGTATATATAGGGTGAGGTCGGGAGACACACAAAAAGCCACAAATTTATACGCACATTTTCAAAATTTAAATTGCAGAAGTTTTAATGGCTAAGATTGCATTTGGAAAAAAAAGGTCAATAATCTCAACTATATGATTAGTTTGCCTTGGGAGAATATATACGGTTTTTTGCTAAGATTATTTGAGGTTTGCTAAGATATATGTGAGGTTAAAAACTTGTGTCAATGGGTTTTTTGGTGCCACGGATCCACCCCATACATATACGATTTTTTATTCTAGCCTCAAGTGTTTAAAAGTACATACTTTAATTTGTTTTCATTATTTATCTTCAGGGCCAAAATAGCCATAGAACATAAATAATAAATGCAAATTGAGCCTAACAATTTTAGCATGGAATTGGTCTATATTAATAATAATGAACTCTAAACAGTATAAGAGCATACCTAAAAGAACAGTTCTGATTCGAGAGGGCAGTGGCTTCTTTGGCCTGTAGTAGCAATGCATACCACCTCCACCTCCACCATAATATTCACATGTAGGAACACCTAAAAGAACAGTTACATTTGAGTAGCATGTATAACCACTAGCGACATTCTCACATATAGGACTGCCACTGAAATTCCCCGAAGCTAGCACAAAAGAATCGTCCATACACGGATTAAGCTTGCATTCATCAATATCTGAAATATAATAACAGAAAGACAAATGAATATGATGATGAATGTTGAAGTTGGCTCATTCCAGAACGAAGCTTTGGATAACAGAATGGAAGGGTTTTAATTAATTACGTACGTACCTTGACAAGGTTGGAGAAGATAAGGATTTCCTTGAAAGCCCCCCGGACAGAAGCAATGAACGCTTGACTGATTGTATGTTGAAGAAGTAGTGGCATTATATATTTCGCAATAGGGTGTTGAGTCGTTATTAAAGTCATTATAGTTATGTCCATCAAATGCTGCTCTTCTTCCAATAAATCCTTCAAATGCTTTGTGTGAAGTGTTGTCTAAGCTGATGTTCCATTCCAGCACCACGGGAACGCTGTCCATTCCTTGGATAGCTCTGTAGCTTGATAAATTCTTCAAAAACCAATCTTGGTCAACAAGAAATGCATAGTTGCAACCATCAATTTGATCTCTTGGCTGTATCTCAGTAGTGAAAACGCTGATATTTGGAGGAATGGTAGTCTGGCAACAGTTAGTTCCAATGGTACCGCAGCGATAAGTAGCACTATCTGTACTCTGATCGTCACAAGTTGAATTGCATCCATGAACAACATTCTCATCTGATCTCATGTTAGCAAGACGGCCGCAGCTGACTGCAGTGAACATGTTTTCTCTGTCCAAGTACACAAAAGGGCTTCCCGTCAAATTTGGGGCTTGGCGAGTTTCCTTTCCCTTGCAACCTCCGAAGAAAGTAACAGGGCTTTTAACCTGAAGGGTGCCATCAATAGAAATGTTGAGCACCTCCATTTGGGCGCTCCTCAAGAAAGGCTTGTGCCCAGTAGACTCGTTGCAGTCTATCTGAAACCATTCATTAAAGTAACAATCTTTGTCAGGTCCAATCCCGAAAGGGTAAGGGATGCTGACATTAATTCCGCAGTGCGTCGTGCAATTAGGCTTTGCTATAGGCGTAGCTAATACTGATGATGACGCTGGTTTGGTTTCGGTAACTATGCTGCACCAAAACAACAAAACGAACAGGCTCACATGATGATGACCTAGCAATTGCATTGACATTATTAATTCCTCTTCCTCCTCTTTCTCTCTATATATGATTCTGACCTTAGTTGGTTACTAACTATGTAGATTACATGGAGCGTTTTTGTTGAGAAGGTACCTTTGATATAGGGTTCGGGAGTTTCCGAAGGGAAAAAAAATTAGGCAATAACAACTTGACAAATCATCTGTCGGTCTATAATTTAATTTATTTATTAATATTAAATCATGTGTCTGTCCGTAATATAATGTATTAATTAATATTGTAGCTGCCATACTTGACTGATGTATTAATTAATATGGACTAGGAACACATATCAACTTGGTATTACCTTGGACTTAGTCCCATTGCGAATTATGATGTTACATGTCTTTCAAATTAATCAGAAAGTCACGTTAATTCATTGATTGTTTTTTTCTTTGTGGATCAGCCCTAAATCTCAGTTACACCAGAATCTCTAGTAAAGAGAAAATCCCATGTATTCCTGGACAATAAAACAATAACATGTTGGGTCATTTTTTCACGTGTTATTATGTTATAGATTAGAAATAGCAAAACAGTAATATTCTCATTACATGTAATTTTTTTTCTGTTGCTAGCAAAGTGACCTGAACTCTCTAATGCACGCTGACATGCCCTTGCCACATGCCTTATCTGCAGCCAAAAAAAATAAAAATTATCCTCCTGCTCTAACCATATAATTGCCTGTAGAAGATACTTGTGGAGGAAAGAAGTGCTTATTCTTTAATTTTATTGTGTGGAAAATCAGTCATCTAATCAATTTATAGTAGAAATTTAATAGCGCAAAAGTAAAAGGGTAACAAATCAAATTTTGAATAAATGGGGGACTGACAGGGACGGCTTGTAGGACATTGCTTTGTCATTTCTCAATTATTTCTTATTAAGAATACGAAGAAAGGTGACTTAGAATCAATAATTCATTATTTAATGGATTTTTCCGTTCTAATTATTAAAGCTGTTCCTATTAGTAATCTCCTAGCTTAAACTCTCTGATTAGTTTGACAGGGACGTTGCCAATATCCTCATTGCCTTGAAATTGCTCCTTCGTTCCTCGAAATAATTTAGTAACCTCCTAACTTGGACTTCCTAACTAGTTTACTAAAGTTAATATAGACTAACTAGACTTTAATATCATTCATGAAAGAAATATGACAAGGACGTCACTGGCGCTCCTAAGACTAGGTCCGCAGTGTCACCATCGTCACCCTAAATAGTCACAATAATCGCCACATGTCTTATCCAAACAAAAACAAAAAACAAAAAAAACAGAAAACTCATGCTCTAAGCGTATAATTAACTGTAGAAGATACTTGTGGAGGAAGTACTTATTCTTTAATTTTATTGTGTGGAAAATCAGTAATCTAATCAATTTATTGTAGAAATTTAATAGGGCAAAAGTAAAAGGGTAACAAATCAAATTTTGAATAAATGGGGGGACTGATAGGAACGGCTTCTAGGACATTGCTTTGAAATTTATCGTTCATCTCTCATAATTCATTTAATAATCTCCCAGCTTAGACTCTTTGATTAGTTTGACCGGGAGTGGTCAATATCCTCATTGCTTGAAATTGCTCCTTCATTCCTTAAAATAATTTAGTGTCTGTTTGGTATTCAATTTGAATCCAACTTTTTAAACTCAAAAACAGAATTTGAGTCCAAAATAAAGAAAATATATTTGGTAGCCCTATTTTTAAAAACTCAAACTCAAGAACAACTAAAAAGAACCCCAATTATTAAAAAAACAAAAAATATCAGTTTTTTCAGTTTTTTTTCTAACAACATACAAGTTCTCAAAATTTTAATATTTGAAAATAGTTTTCAAGTTGCATACTAAACACGTTTTTTAATCTTAAAAATAAATTTAAGAACTCCTTGTTTTTAAGAAAAATCAAAGTTTTTGAGTTCCCTATTTTATTTTTTATTTTTTTTTGAGTTCCTTTCCTATTGAAAGGGGCGATAGCATATTAAACTCACACACACAACACGGATGCTAGGACTCGAACCCAGGACCTTGCTTGAGGGAGTAAATACTCCAAACCACTACAGTAGTGGGTCCTTTGCTTTGAGTTCCCTATTTAAATAGGATACCAAACACCCCCTTAGTAACCTTCTAGTTAGCTTAGAATTCCTAATTATTTATTGAGGGCCTGTTTGATAACCATTTTTTTTTCTTTTTTATTTTTTATTTTTTATGCTAGAGTATATAGAGAAAAATAAGAGTGAGAATGGGAGTTAGGATGAGGCTGAGAGAGAGAATGAAGATAACACCATTTCAATCTCTCATTCTCTCTCAAATAGATTTAGGAAGTGAAAAAAATTTCAAATAGATTTCATATTTTAGTTTTTATTTTCATTTTTGTCAATGTAGACTAACTATATAATATCATTCGTGAAAGAAATAGGGAGACTTTGGAAAAACCCAAAGGGGAGAGAAATTTTTTAAAAGAAGCCAAAATGGACAAAATTGCCCTTATTTATTTTTGAATTTCCTAAGGAATCCTTTACATTTGCATGTCTTTGATTAGAAAGTTGAGAGGTTTTTATGTCTTTTTTGAAAAAACTTTGGCTTTTTCCAAAAGTAAAAGTTTTTTTGTTGCTAAAACCTAAATTTACTAAAGAAAATATGACAAGGACGTCACTGACGCAACTAGGACTAGGTCCGCGGCATAAACTACCAGCGTCACCCTAAATAGTCACAATAATCACCAGTTATATTTTAGCATCACGCCATGGATTGATATATACTGAACTTATCTAACTATTAAATTGATTCTAGTCGAAATACTATAGTTAATGTATGATCTGGCACGATGGATTAATCTATAACTAAATCTAAAATTTGATCTAGGGCTACTTTTTTTACTTTTCGTGGAAAAGTCTCTAAAGGAGACATTGGTTTGTTGCTAGATTCAAGCTCTTAGGGCTGTGATTTAGGGAGTATCATAATCGTGATTATCTTTTGTATCTCATTTATGTAGAAGAGTACTCTAATCATGATTATTTATTGGAAACATATATTGGGTCTGAATATGAATGTGATTATTAGAGCCTTTCGATTTTTATTAATAATATATCTATCGTTTGACTTGGCTAAAATAAATAAAATGAAATCTAAAATGATTATTATATGGGAGATTCACTATTATACCCAATATGGGGGCCCAAATTATAAAAATACCCTATATAAAATGAACTTTAGAAACACACCCAAAACCCATTTACAACATAACAAAAAAGCTTTTAACTTCTTATAAATTACAAAACTGCCATCAATTTCTTAAAACAAGTCCAACCCCAAAATCTCATAAAAATACCCAAAGCACTCAATAGGGTATCAAAGTAATTTAATAATCAATATTAAATTCAATAAGGCTAGCTATCATTTTTTGGGTTTTTTTTGGGTTTGTTTATAGGAATTCAATTGTGTAGGATTTATTTATAATATTAGTGCTAGAAATGGGTATATCACTAAATATCTCTTATTATATTGGTAGTTTGCCAATGACGCAATAATTATGCTTTTTGGTTGAATTTTCCAGATTGGGTGTAGCTGCGATGCTTTCATTTGACCAAGTCTTCTAAAACCATCAATTAATGTTTGTCTTCGTAACTCTTCCTCGATGATGTTTACTCGACTAAGAATGGGACTTTCCACACAGGGCTAGGTATTTATTATAAAATTTGTAGTTATAATAAAGAATATTATACAGAATTTTGATTTTTGTATAGAATTTTGATGTGGGAAGTAAAAAAATATGACTAGATATTTACAGTTAAAAAAAATCTGAATTTTTTAGTTTTTTTTTTTCCAATTTTTTTGTTATTTAAATTGATTGCTGACTTCATATGGCATCAGCATTGCGTCATTTTACCAAAGCAAAAGCACGGGCTGGACTTGCCTGTGGGCTTGCGCCTTGCCCAGGCTTGCCCTTGCCCGATGGAGCCGTTCGCAGACTTAGGCCCTGTCCTGCTCGGGCAAAAGGCCTTGCAGTGGACTTGCTCTAAGAAACACAACAGAGTGTCTCTTCATACAAATTCCTATCATACGAATGATCTCCCTCCCTGCACAGGATAGGACTGAAATTTCATAAATAACTCAGAAACCATTTTGCTCAACAAGGAATACATGGTTGTAATCAACTAATACTCTGTCCCTTCCACTAATTTACTCTGATTATTCAGATTATTTATAGTCGTATATAGTAGCATGCATACCTTACAGAACATATCATAATCCCAAACAACATATAATGTTGTACAGCATCAAATTAAAAATGGATCACAATTGTGGAAACTCATCTAATGGTGAACTTGGCCCAACATTCGAGGTTGACTCTCCCAGTGCTCATTTATGTCACTTACAGCAGATTCAACCCCGTTGTAATTCTGTGGAACATTACAAGTGTTTTCAATCAACATTTGAATGGCCTCCAACTCCGTCGCGACCTCTCTCATTGTGAGGCGATTCCTTCCATTCAAATTCAAGCATCTCATTGCAAGGTTAGCAAAAGTTATGATATCTGTTTGGGAGCCTTCCATCAAAACCCCAGCATCAAGAATGCCAAATAGACGATCTTCCTGCATCGAAGTAATGAAATAAGTGGCAAGACTTTTGTATTCATTTCCTTGTGACCCTGTTACTGCAGAAACTGGTTGTAGACCAGTCAAGAGCTCAAGAAGGACAACTCCGAAACTATAGACGTCACTTTTCTCTGTAAATTGGGTTGATTGGAAGTATTCCGGGTCCAAGTAACCAGATGTGCCATGTACAACTGTGGTCAAGTGAGTCTGGCCAATCACAATTGATCTTGAACTGCCAAAGTCAGCAACTTTTGCTCTGTATTTCTCATCCAAGAGTATGTTGGTAGACTTGATATCTCTATGATAAATAGGAAAGGAAGCTGCACCATGCAATTAAGATAGAGCTCCTGCAATTTCTGTGGCAATTCATAACCGCGTTTTCCATGTAAGTGTAAAGTCTTCATTCTGCTCATGAATATAGTGGGAAAGGGTTCCATTCGGTATGAATTCGTAAACCAAGAATGGAACTTCAGTCTCTAAACAACAACCTAATGATCGAACCACATTTCTGTGATTGATTTGTGAAAGAATCACAACCTCATTGATGAATTCTGAAAGTTGGCCTTCATCCAGTATGTTAGACTTCTTTACCGCAATGATTCTTCCATCTGCGAACATTCCTTTGTAGACGGTACCTTGGCCTTCCTGACCAAGAATTCTAGGAGTGTTGTATTTGTCAGTGGACTTCTCCAACTCCTCTGATTTGAACAACTTGATTTTCTCAACATTTTATGATAATTGTTGTTGTAACAATAAACCACTGTTTCGTTTGAAAAACCTTTCCTTGAGTTCGATGTTTTTCCTTTTCTTTATGACTTTGTATGCATACCATGCACCAACGAGTAGTAACAATAGTCCAGGACCCATGAAAAGACCTGCATATATAATATATAAATATACTTCAACTTATTCATACCGTACCACATCTGTAATATATAAAAAATTATATATCAAGCAATTCGCAGGATTGGGAGCCACAGCATTCTCCAATACAGTGAAATCTAAATGCCATTCGACTAAAGGTCAATTATTGGCAACGACTTTTTTTCTTTAGAAATTCGAAAATTGATCATCTCTGTCTGCATGAAGAAAGAACAAAAGTATAATGAACTCTGAATAGGAGCATACCTAAAAGAATGGTTCTGATTCGATGTCATAAGATCTCGAAGTAGCATTCCCAATTAGCTTCACCATAATACACACATGTACTTCTTGTTACATTTGAGTAGCATTTATAACCACCAAAGAAATTCTCACATATAGAACTGCCTCCGAATTCCCTTAAACCTAGCAGATCATTCCACTGATTAAGGCCCTTGCATTCATCAATATCTGAAATGTAATAACAGAAAGGCAAATGAACAAGATGGTGAATGGTGAAGTTTGGTAATTCCAGAATGAAAAGTTAGCTATAAATTCAATTTGTATTTATTTTTTTAAAAGAGGGTTTAAATTTAATTAATTACGTACCTTGACAAGGGTGGAGAAGATAAGGATTTCCTTCAAAGCCCGCCGGACAGGAACAGTGAAGGCTTGACTGATTGTATGTGGAAGAAGTAGTGGCATTGTATATTTCACAATAGGGTGTTGAGTCAATAATATAGTTCCGTTCAAAATCATAATTATCTGGCTCTTTTCCAATAAATCCTTTAAAGGATCTGAGTGAAGTATTGTCTAAGCTGATCTTCCAATCTAGCACCACAGGTACGCTGTCCATGCCCTGGATAGCTCTATAACTTGATAAATTGTTCACAAACCAATCTTGGTCAACAAGAAATGCATAGCCGCAACCACCATTTTGATATCTTCCTTGTGTTTCAGTAGTGAAAACACTGAGATTTGGAGGAATGTTAGTCTGGATTTCGATATCACAGTGATTAGTATTGTTTGTACTCCAATCACAAGTTGATTCGCATCCGTGAAAAACATGCTTTTCTGATCTCACAGTGGCAAGATGACCGCAAGTCACAGCTGTGAAAATATTGTATGTCTCCGAGTATAGGAAGGGGCTTCCAGTCAAATTTGGAGCTCGGCGAGTTTCCTTTCCCTTGCAGCTGAAGAGAGTAACAGGGTACTTAAACTGAAGCATGCCTTCGATAGAAATGCTAAGCACCTCCAGCTGGGCCAGCCTCAGGAATGGCTTGTCCCCGCTAGATTTGTTGCATTCTAGTTGAAACTAACAATCTTTATTTGGTTCAATTCCAAAAGGGTATGGGATGCTAACATTTCCACAGTGCGTTCTGCAATTAGGCTTTGCTGTCGCCGGCGCTGCAAATTTTGATGAGGTCGGTGTAGTACTATTAGTTGTTATGTGCCATAACAATAGAAGAATGAATATCATATGTTGAACTTGCAATTGCATTCTTGCCATAATTATTCCTCTTCTTTTTCTGATATCTCATCTTAGTTTTGTGAGAAGTACATACTACATATTTATTTTATTTTTAAGAAATTCCGTAGTGCAGCCTCGCGGCTATACTATTTAAAATAAAATAAAATACCCGTGTATAGCCACGCGGCTGCACTATTTAGTATAAAAAATAACCCACATATAAAAATGGTATAGCCCTCAAGATTTATATTTAAAAAAAGGTGACTCACATGTCAAAAAAGGTTTAGCCGCGCGGCTATACTATTTTTTCCAAAAAATGCCCATGTAACCAAGCGGTATACTATTAAAAAATAATAATAATAATAATAATAATAATAATAAATACCCGCATATTACCACGCGGTTATACTCTTTATGGGGGAAAAAAAAAAGGGCGCCTATATGTGTGAAAACAAGTATAGCCGCACGGCTATACTAATTTTTTTATATAAAAAAAAAATTGGTAGGCAAGCCGTGCGGCTATATTATTTTAAAATATATAATTTAAAAAAAGACCCTCTTAGTTGCATTAGTTTATATTTTACATATATTAATTTGCTAGTTTCAACATATTCAAAGCAGATATTGAAGAGAGAAATTTCATAGTAAATTAATCTGAGAGTTCAATTTTTAATTCTTCTTTTTTTGTGGGAATGTTTATCTTTGATCTAACACGTTGTCTTGAGTGAAATTTGTAGGAGGAACAACATTCAGTATTATTCTAATAATTTAATTAAACGATTAAATTAAACAACAAGTAGAATAACCTTCCCTTCTCTGTGGTTAGTACTAACTATAGTTTGCATTAAGCGTTTTTGTTGAGAAGGTACGCGCGTATATATGGACCCAGCTCCTCTAGTCGTAAAGCAATGCATTCACCAGTATGCCCCACGAGGTACATGCAGCAAAAAACCAACTAGAAGTCACATTAATTACAGAACATTAATGTGACAAAAGATGAGCATCATTGTATCAATACCATCATGCATCAAACTTTTCCTCTTTTGATTATATATCAAATAAATAGGATCTTTAATTTATCCTAATCCTATCTCATTTCTCGTCTGTCTGTCGCATCTGCCGCACCTGTCAGTGGGTAGCTGGCAAGGAAGCATTATCCCCTTGAAATCTAATAAAAGTAGCAACCTTGAAAACACATTCACAATCAAGCATTTGTTTGGCAACATGAGTCTCATAAGAGAGCATTCTCTACATATACACACATACTACATGCATGCAGCCGGTGAAAATGCACAAATGCAATGACCAGAGTTAAACCAATCAGGTACTTTCGGCCATGAAGCGTACAGAATTTAATCGAAACTTAAGATTGTCAAAATAGTAATGGAACAGGTTGGCACTTGGAACAGTCTGATTAATGATACAAGTGAGTGCTTAATTTCATTTAATAATAAATTACAAGACAAGATAGCATAGAAAGTGCTATCGGACTCGGACATCAAGCAATCTCTCTTTAGGGTGCGTGTTGTTCTACGTGCTGTAGTGGTAGTTTCAGAAACAAGATTCCTTCCTACTATAATTTACAGTATATAATTATAAGCTGACATGCAAGCTTCAAATAGACTTGGCCCAAAGCAGTACATCTCCACCGACCACAGAAAAGGGTAAAAGAATGCTAACAATTCTTTTTTACGAACAACACTACTAGCATAGTTAAAACACTCATCATTCGCAGCCAATTTTTAATTTTCCATTTTTAGCAAAGCACTGGCCTTTTAGTAGTCCAGTGAGCCCAACGATGCAATCCCATTGGTTGAGTTTCTCACGTCTTGTTGACTCACGTAGTCATCGCAGGTGTTGTTGCCACCATTGGAAAGCTTATTGCTTGGGACAGAAGCCGCACAATTGAGGCCTTCCTTTCCCATCTGTTGCACTTCAAGTGGCGAGAGTATCTTGATATACCACACATTGTTCACAAACTCCCTGAATATAAGAGAAGAATCATTTACTTCAACTGAATCATGAAAAAGAACAGTTCAAAACTTCAGAAGACTATTGTTTAAGGCTCAGGGACGTACACATGCAAAATAGTAACTTAAAACTCTTGAAAAAGTGAGAAAACAGTCGACGATTTAAAATGGCTTAAGCTACTCCTACAACACTTTAAACCTCAAGGCGTTTTTTAAACATTACCGCTGTTTCTGTCCACAAATTTGGGATACCAGCTCCTACACTTTTAACAATTTGACATACAGAATAAAATCATTACAGTAGCTACTTCGAAAACATTAAACTTGCGCCCAGTAATCCAGGATGAAACATTTTACAAAAGAACAGTAATAACTGAAATGCATGGGAAGCTCGAATTTCAGAATTGCCAAAGCAAACAGAGTGTATAATAATTGACTAGTATAAGTGAAATGATGAAATACAATTTGGGACTTACTGCCAAGGGTCGTCACCAAGGAGAAGAACATCATTCTCCCGGTCACCAAATACAAGCTGCCAGCCTGATCTCTGAGGGTCCTCTAATTGGCCTTCAAGGCCAAACATACGAGCGAGCTCACTGCGCAGCTCATCATAGCTGCTGAATTTTGAAATATCCAGTGACCTCCCAAAGGACCCTGACTTGTGAACCTACCAAATTGCAACATTTAATAAAAAGAATATGAGTAACCACTCAGAAAAAGTACTAATTCTTTTGAACAAGTATTCACATGGAAGAAGACTTCCCATGCATCTGACCATTCTGTTAAGAATAAAATGCTTGTAATACACAATCACACTATCTTATCTTACCTTCACAAAGTTTCGAGTTGGATTTACTTGGTCCACATTTTCTGAAGACTGCAAGAAACCTGATTCATCTACACAACTTGAAGTAGTCATGTCTGAATTAAGTGGAAAATCATTGCCCGTGGCACTGGTGTAACTGGAAGCACCAAACGGCATAGACAATGAATCATTTCCATTGCCAATATTTCTCAGGGTTGGAATCCCATTATGCAGCATAAGAGATGAGGAATCAATGTTCACCCCAAACAAAAGATTGCTTTGGGGATCAGTACCACCTTGGAATGCAGAGTACTCTCTACCAGGAAACGGAGGCAAGGCAGTGAGCTCAGAGATATTTGACTGTGGTGTTCCCAACTGTTCCACCTGGGGTAGCACACATTGAGCAGCTCCAGATGATAGCTGCTGTTCGCCTGCGATCTGCTTGGGTAACAAGGAAGACGAAATTACAGAGTTGGATCCACTTAAGTTAAGTAAGTGGGATGCTCCATCTTGTGATAGGGAACCTAATATACTATGTATAGGGGGAACATCAGATGAAGATATGGGATTTCCAACAGGGTCAGGAAAGCTCTGTTGCTGAGGTTGTGAAGGGATAGCTTGCAGAGATGCAGACTGGGATTGAGTGGCTGAGGCAAAATTGGACAGAGCAGACATGACATTCGGGATCTGCTGCTGAACAGACAATTGGTGCAGATGATGGGATTGTTGAAGCTGCTGTTGATGTTGCTGCTGCAGCTGCTGTTGTTGCTGGTGCTGCTGCAGCTGCTGTTGTTGCCTCTGATCACTATAGGGATGGTAACGCTGCAACTGTTGTTGCAAAACCTGAGCCTGAGCAGGAGCTTGGTTTTCTTGAAAGCTCTGAAGATAAGTATTTTGAGATTGAGACTGCGGTAAAACCTGTCTCTGAAGCACAGCAGCCGGCCCATTAGAAACATTTGAAGATTGCTGGAAGGGCAGAAGCGACTGTGAAGCACATTTAGAAGAATCCACTGTCCTCATTTCTTGAAGTGCGGCAGCTGCCATTGCTTGGTATACCTCAGGTTGTAGACCTGCCATAGAAGCATCAAGCCTCGGCTGCATCCAGGGAGTAACCCCAAATCCCTGAAAGTTCAAAGATTGAATCCCCTGATCTCCAACCCCTCCTTGGAGCCACATCAGTGGAGCGTTAATGCCCATATCACTATCTTTGAGCCCTGAAATGAACATACCACTGAGTATTAGAGGGGACAAAGAAAACAATTTTTGACACATAAGACACCATGTGTTCCTCAAGCATAAAAACAAAGATACCGTGGAAAGAGGGAATGCCCGATGGCCATGGTCGCTTCAGTCTCAGGGGGAATGGGGATGGATACATTGGGAATGTTGTTAGTGGTTCAATCTCCCACAATGAAACTCTAGGCTGCCTCTCCCCTGCAGTGGATTCATCCCAGCCAACCTGCATTAGCAGAGAACCCGTTTACAAACCTTTTGTCACCTGAAAATGTTAAAAAAGCTGGCCACATCTCTTTCAAAAACTTGTGAAACTTATGCAAAATATTTGAATTTTCATGAGCATGAAAATCACAAAATGCTCCCAACAAACCTTCACAGAGCGCCAATGTGAATTTGTCCAACGCACAGAATCTAAATCACTGATACCAGTTATTGTACCCATGTATCTGAAGGAAAAGAAAAACAAACAAAAATTATCACTTAAATAAATGCTAAGCATAAACTATATATATAACTATGAAGATAATTAACCTACCGACGGACACTTGACTCTTCTGTTTCAAACAGCATCCTAAATCGCATGCCCACAGAAACCCGTGTATGATAGACAGCTTTAACATACTTGGCCAGGGGTATCACAAACTCAGATGGACTAGCCCTGCATTATAAGCAAATTGATTAATAAGATGTAACAAGTAGGATCTACAATCTAGAGAAGTAGCAGATACTCACCTTGGATTATAAAATATTGTAAAGCGACTATTTGTTGCAGCTGCATGAGCTGCAGCAGCAAGAAGACCAATGTGCATGCTATCACTTGACAAAACTGATGAGGGCATAACAGTCTGTGGACGATTTGCTCGCCGAATACCCAAGAGTAACTGATTCTTTTCATTCCTGATTGAAGACAACATATTTGAAGAAAAATTAATAATTACCACAATTCTTGCCCTAATAACTCCAATCACCCCCTTCCCCACAGCACATTCCCCAAAAAAAGAAAAAAGAAGAGAAACATATTCAATCATGTGAAGAACAGAATAACTGTTTAAAATTACCAAATAAAAAGGACTGAATCACCAGCAACAAGTCGTTTGGCACTAACGAACACGCTCCATCCTGTCGTGAGAAGATGCCTCTTGGGCTGGCCTGCACAATAGCATGGAAAAAAGAAATTAGAAACCAGAATTGCATGTTGCAGACAGTATATTAAAAAATAAAACCTAGATAAAGAAAGTACACAACAGTCTATAAAATCATTGAACTCTAAACCAAGTATCCCACAAGGCTCATTCATGCGTAAGCCCAATGTGATCAAGATATATGACAGGCAGTTCTTGCCTTTCAACCACAATGAGGGCAAGAACAACTACAGAAGAAACAAAAAATTCAAAAACATTTGTTGGGTCAATAAGACCTACAACTATTTCTTCTTAATTTGTGAGAGACTGAGAGGGTTGAATGGTTGTTGATCATCCATGTGGTGTAACACTCTTGGTTACCCATTCCCTTTAATCTAATTTCTTGCTACAGTTCAATTATTTTCTCTTGACAGCTGCAACTTTTTGAATAGCTCACTGAAGCAGAAGAAGAAGAAAAAAACCTCCAAAAGGAGAGTGCATGCTATTGCTATCCTAACCCCAGAATAATGGTTAAGTTACTCAGGAGAACAGAAATCAAACTTGCCATAAAATATATGACCCAAGGGCAGCCAAATTTAATAATTGTCAACATTTACATAATCCAGGACATAAAAAAAAAGTTGTTACATTGTCTGGTTGCTTGGGCCGCTCTACCTTTTGATTATTATATGTTTAGGCAGATTCAAAGACAGGGCTACTTTATTTCATTATTTGTTTGCCACATCCTCACTGGGGTCTTTAGGCAATTACTATAGCAGGTAGGTTTAGGAATTACAGATTTTTAAGTTCAAGTAAACAATAAAATTTTTAATTTTTTAATGAGATATTGCTCATGCCATTAAAAATACAATTTCTCCAAATCTTTCACTTTTGACACTTAGAACAGCAAGCGTGCGAACTGTCTAGTATACTTGCACTCAGTGGTCTTAATTTTGCATCTAAGCTAGAGGTGCAGACTTGAAGAATAATAAAGAGTAATGAAAGCAGATATAAAACAGAATTCTGAACAAATTCACACTCACCTCGAAATATATGTCTAAATTTCCACTCATTATCATGAAGATCCCTTGCAATTAGTTCCTGAGCTGGGGGCTGCTGTGAGTAATCCTGAAGGTATAGTAAAAAATTAAATTATTGAAACCAATTTCATGAGATGAAAACACAGAAAATCAAACATGATGCTAAGGCCACTCAAAAAAGAGGAAACCTACAAGAGGAGGAAAGACTTTTTCAGCTGCACGGCGGGGAACAGAGAATCCTCCATGCGTGCTAGTATCACTTGCAGTCAAAGTTTTACAAAAATAGTTGGTTGGCTGTTTGCTGGCAGCACCCAACTCCGCAGGCAATAGGTATACATCTTTTTGCTCTTGCTACAAAACAGTTTATGTTAATACATGATGAAAATTACTTGACTCACAAAGTCACAAGTCAAAAACAGAAAAGTACAGTACCGGACTTAATGGTTGTAGGGTCATTTGAGCATATACTTCATCAGTCTCCACATCTGCCTGTACCATACAAAATTAAAAAAAATTAAGGAGCATCCCGTGAAATGGCACAGAGAAGATGCAAACCGGCTGACACTTACATGCATTGTCACATTATGCAGCTGACATATTAGTTGTGGAGGCAAGTTGGGGTAATTTGGAATATGGGCATCCACTTCCTTATTGGTTGATGCAGCAACCTGTACAAGAAATACCAAGAATTAAAAACAATTACTGAATACCCTCTCAAAAATTAGTGTTCAGGACGTTGTGGTTAATAGATATTAGAAGCTTCAGCTGCTTAAGCACACAACAATCGTACTCATAAGTTTTGGATTATATTAAAGTAATTGATGTAATGATATGTATAAAATGAATAAGAGACAAAGTTATAACTGGACACTATGTAAATACCAAAGAAGTAAAAAGAAAACCTTCAACCCATCCTTTATTTTTTATTTTTTTCTATAGGAGTGATTGAACATACATCTATAATTACACAGCCTACATTTCAAACTTATTAGACAAAAATAAGACAATAGTAACAAGAGACTTCCTTGAATCAATAAAACAACCAAAGTTCCTATTCTACATACTGCAAACCAACCAAATGTTTTCTCCTGATACCATTCAGAAGGAAAAATTTGAATTCAACAATAAATGAGATAGCGATCCAGTTGCTGACCTGCTCACTGTGACCCTGTGGAAAGTAGACTACACGACTTCCAAGAAGAGGCAAAGACACCAGGGGCCCCGCACATGCATGCCAAAGCTCAGAATTCAAACATTTCTTCTCCCCTGCACATAGTTTCTATGCTTGCATGAGTATGCGTGACATGAAATTCATAGCATCAAAATCCTAACTCTTAAATTAATTGAAGACAGAAATGCAAGACTAGTTTTAGTGATAATGGCATGTTGTTAATTCGGTTACAGGTGCAACCACTTCAAATCATAAAACCAAATTTCCACCCAGAACCCCATCAAGCAGTGAATGGGCAGTTGAGATAATTGTAAAATAGTAAGATGGGTGTTTAGTCACCTTAAACTCAATTCTCGAACAGACAAGCAACATATGCAGAGAATGTGACTATTTTTACAATGAATTAACTCCGGAAAGACACACAAACACTGGTGAAATGAATATTCACTAGGTCTGTTCAGTGACCGCTTATTTAAGACATGCACATATAACGGTCACCTAAAACGTGGCTCAATCGTTTAGACTAAATCCAAAACAAAAGAAGCATAAATGTATGCAAGATAATGCCTCAGAGTCGATTAACTAATGCTTTTAAGGACGCATTAAATTTCAGACGAGAAAAATGGAACGAGCCAAATAAAGCACAAAAAAGTGCATACCTTCCTGAGGCTGGTGATTAAAACCCGAAGCCGAGGATGAAGACGAAAGTCTCATTTCTTCGAAAGCCCGAAATGCAACCTCCTTTCACCACCTACTGAAACCCCCTTTAGCCCCAGTAAAACCAAACCCAACTTAAACAAAGATTCAAATATCAGTCCCCTCCTTATTCCTTGCACATATTAGCACCCATTTCTGAAACCTTTCACCTCTAAATCATCAAATGCAGTGAAAGTAAGCCCACCCCCCACCCCCCCCAAGCAAAAACCAGAAAATATCAACTACACCTCTGGGAAAATATCATCCAAAACCAGTGCCAATACAGAAGACAACACCTCTCACCCTCATACGCCCCAGATCTTCTTCACCCTACCAAAACCCACCACATTTACCCTAATAAGAACCCTAAACCCCCAACTGACACCTCCAAGCTCAGAAATTTATGAACACTTGCAAGCTCCACAGAAACCCTAGACTACCCAGATCTCAGAAATTGAACAGTAACTTAGCAAGTAAGCTTGAACAGAGAATGAGAGAACTCTTACTGAGCTGAGAGTGACATTTTCAGAAGCACCGATTTGACTGCCAAAAGAGCTGAGCTTTAGCTTGGTCTGCTGCTTGTGAAGCTTGAGAGAGAAAGATAGAGAGAGAGAGTTCGGTTGAGAGAAGCTTTATTGGTCTTCGTTGAGGGCTTGTTTGGTCTACGATCAATTAATACAGTGGTAATTATTGCTGGTGGGGTAATGTAATGTTCATAGGGATGGCTGTCAGAAGCAAATAGAAATAGAAGGGCCAAAAATCTAACTTCTCTCCCTATTTTACCCTAGCCTTTTTCCCCTTTTTGCAATCTTGGCCACTACCCTCTCTCAAGGCCCTTTTTTCCTTTCTATTTTTCTCCCCTGCCATTCAATTTTCCCTTTATTCCTCTTTTGGAATTTGCCAATCTTTTTCATGTTGGCTTTTGGAAAATTTTCATTTTTATTTCATAAAAGGGAAAGATGATTTGGTTATCATTGGTTTCTCCATGTGAATTAAATAGTTTTGAAATTGAAGTAAGTTAAATTACATTTATAGTGAACTCTGTTATTGTTTTCTCCATAAAGCTTTTGATCTAACTTCCCTAAATGTCAGTTTGGGAGACTTAATTTGTGCATGGTTTGAGTTGAAATGTCTTTAAATTTAATAGAACGTCCCCATGTGTGCCCACATTTGGCAACTTCCTTGGAAGGTTTGCTGCATTCATTATTTGTAGCTTCTTATGGTTTCTGGTTATAGTTCCATGTGTCATCTATCAAGCACTTACAACCTCAATTGTCACTTCAATCCTAGCTGCCACAAATTAATGTTAAAAGACTTTTGTATTTTTCTTGTAAATTATATGCAGGAGGTTTTGGTTCATATTGCTTCAAAATTGTAAAGTTTAAGTCTTGCTTGAGCTCATTCTTGTGTGTACATGTGGAGAAAGACTTTCACGAAATGGAAATAGCATTATTTCGCTATCTCAATCAATAATGCTACGATATGCTTAATAATATTTTCATGTGCAATTTAGTTCTTCTTTATCCGTGAGAGAGAGATCTGCAACAGATATTTAAAATTTCTTATTTCATTAAAAGACAATATTATCTCATGCATAACAGGTAGCTTGAATAAACTAAGTATAGCATGGCTTTCTAGTGAGAACCATGGCCACATTCAACCGAAAGCTAGGTGTAGCCGTTGAGAAGATAGCAGCATCCCCCATGCTTCTCTCTTTATTTTAACTTCCATCTGTAGTTGCCTTGATTTTTACTGCACACTGCATAGAGAAACAAAAGAACATTAGTAATGTTCTCACATTTCACCTCTCACGTTCTAATCACATGACTAAACGTAGGTGCTAATGAGGTGATCATAGGGGTTGTATACAGCAGTTGTATATCGATGCAGTGCCTACAAAAATTACTTACTCGTTGCAATTGACACTCCTAGAAATGGGAACGTTGATTTGGACTTTACACGCAGTGGGGAGACCAGCGGCGACGTCTTCCTTAATGTTTTGGTAGTGATCTGCGGTGTCCTTGAGGCATTGGCAGGTTGCACGCCTGTCTTTGGTGGTTGAAGCGAGCTGGTTCAGACCCGAAACCCCATTGCAACACGCCGTGGGTGGGCTACCAGTGCCACTGGTGAGATATGGAATGCAGGGAGCGACAGATGACACCACTTGTTGGCAAGTGACTGTGGCCTGCCCCGGTTTAACCAAGACCGACATGGCCATCACCGCCATCACTAAAGCTATAGCAACACCCTTCATTTTCTTTTCTGTTTTTTGTACGTTTGAGTTTGAGATCGATGGAGTGCTACAATGTTTGCTAATTGACTTAATGTTGAGCTTAATTGTTCATGTATGGAAGTTTAAGTTGTGGTTTTGATGGGTAAGGTTTGAAGGGTATTTATAGTTGCCACTAGAAGATATATCCAAGATCATGAGGGGGATTATTGATGTAGCAGAAGCCGTTATGAAACTTAAGCAGCCTTTGCATGGTCCCTATCTCTTCGCCGGGTTAGGCCTTTGCTGCATGCCAAGAGCGTTACAACTTTCTTCCAAAAGAAAGCGGAATTGGTTTTCCTGCCATGTGTATAACTCTTGCTTATGAAAGGGGTCGTTTAATGCATTGCCTGCACCAGTTTTTGTTTTCCACACAGTAAAAACTGCTAAATCGCGTTCCGTGAGCGGCTTACAAAAACATGGAAAGCAATAATCCGAAGATGAACTCGATATTGTGCTTTAAGTTTAAAAAGCATGTATGAAACACTAATTGTGTCATTTTTGTCAATCAGAATGTATATAAATGCTAATTATGTCAGTTTTACACCAAAAAAGGTTTAATAAGGAATTTTAAGATGAAAGATCAGAAAATATGGTTCTTCTGACATTGCTCAATTTGTTCCAAATGGGGCTGAGGCAATATGGTGTATACAGGTTTAGGACTGAACACTGGGTTTCAGTTGGGGAAAACAGAAGGGCATGGACGCTAGAAAAATGGAGCAGGCAACAAAAGCACACAAGGCGCTTTTAGCACACTTGAAATCATTCTTTACTTCACTATTGATAGAGATACTTTTACATGCAAAGCTAAGACAGTATCAGAAATTGACACAGTGGTATATTCATAGAATTAGCCTGCCAACACTTCAGAATGATTTCTTAACCAAAAGAATTTATATATTAATGATGATTTCATTTTCAATTTCGAGCAGCTTGTTTTCCTTTCACTTCATCACTGATCCTTCCCACTATACAATTCATAAACTATAAAATCAGCAACAGTCAGAGTCAGCTTTTGAAGGCATTCTCAAGAGATTCTTTCATACAAAAATTCCATGCTACCAACGCTGCTCCAACTGCAGGCTCTACCTGATGGTGATTCAAGAAAAAAAATAAAGCAGCATTGTAAAAGAGCATACCAGAAATTCCACAAAATAACATCTGTGTACACAAGCATATGGGTTGCTAACTTGGTCGTTAGTAGGACTTCTGATAAATTATAGAAACAATTAGTGTTCCTTCCTTAGTCTATTTGTGTGTTGTCCACTTTTCATCTACTCTAATTATCGTTTGACGTGAAGACACTTTTCCTTTTTATCCAAGATAGGGAAGCCCACCAATAGAAACTGTACTCAAGAAGCCATCTACGGAAAGTAGCAGGCTCACCCTTTAAATCTCATTTGCTTCAAATATCAAAAGTTTATTGAAGTGAGGCACAAAATATGCTTACCTTCGGCCTAATAGGAACTGCCCCCGGGTAGTCCTTGGAGATGCATTTAATGACTTCCTCTCCTATATCCCACCTCTTATTTTCATCAAGAACACCACCAACCATGACAAGGGGAAAAGAATCTTTTCCCTCTGCAATTATTTTATTCAAAAAATGAAATTAGCATGCAGAGTAGGGACTCCCTACCTTTCAATTATTGCAAGGCAGTATATAAACTCGAATCTGATACACATATAGAATATCCATCATGAACACAGCAATAATACAACACCATAAGTAGAAGGAATGGGTATAGCACAAAGGCAAAACATTTGAAAATAAAATAAGCCAGTAAGGAATAGCAATAACTTTTCTGCTCCCTGTATGCAGTTTATTAAGCATTTTCTTTTTCGCAACTGCATATTTAAATAGTGTCACTACCCTACCACTAAATGATTAATATTTTATGAAGTCATGCATAACCTCATGACCTATTATACATCACACAAATCCAAAAAAGAATTCCTTTAATTTTTTTCAGTTTTTTGTTCAGTATGTCACACCTGGACCACACAAGCCAAGTCTTTGAACAACAGCTTTCACACTCAACCTCAACTCCTCGACTGAATCAAACAAGATCTTATTTGCAACCTCATCACCAGCAATTGCACAACATACAACAACTGGAACAAGTGCTGCAATGCGAGCCCAAGATGGATCTGCATAGGTCCACCTGAAATCCAATAGAAAATTATAGTGGTTATCTGATACCCCATACAATTACATCCCGGATACTCATTTCTATCAAGGTTCTCAATTCATTTTCCTCAAGAAGGTTCGCAGAGACATACAAAATACCACATACCCTTTAAATGAAACATATTCCAATCGAGAATGCATGACAAATTCAATGGAAAAGATACATATAATTGCCATTTTAAGATCAATGGGGTTATTTCCACACCCCTATGTGAGATGCGACTGACTTTTGACTCCTCTCACGTAGAGGTGCAGATAAAACCACGTAATCTAAGAAGAATAATCTCAAGATATAAAATGTTTGCATGCCAATGGAACCAGAGAACGTAGATCATACACATCTATACCAGGTTTTAGCTACTACAATAAGTGGAACTTCCCACATATTTACAGATTGCAACAAATATATGACAACTAGTAACACCATTTAGCTACTACAATAACCAACACCATTTGAGGGATTGCAACAAACGAATTTACAGATTGATGGAACAAACCTTGTCATTTATTTTCGCCAAAACTGCCTTAAAGATTGGCTGCAGACTGTAAGATCCCAAAATGACAACTAGTAACTTCACCAATATATGTGAAGATGACAATTATAAGTTTCAGATAGATACCCGATGAGTTCATCTGGAGAAGAAAGACCAAGCTTCCCTAAAATACTAGACATAAGCATTGTATGTGGACCACGACCATCATGGGCCCTTATTACAGCGGTTAATGCCTGTGCAGCTATTCCGTATCCACTGCAAGTAAAAAGAACATTACCTTCAGTAAAAACTTCTGGGAAAGGAAAAAGACGGATATCGTAAAAAAGAAGCCCACATCCTGAATGCAGAAACTACCAGAATACTACTCAAAAAGTGATATTAAGTTTATTTGACACATTGATTGATTTATACATGGCCACGAAATCTTACAATTAAAGCACAACATTATCAGGCAGGAAGCAACTGTAGAATATAGATGGATCACAATCATACTGCTGGGGAGTTTAAATCGTCAATTTATAAAGTTCAATGCAAAATGATGAGCAGGAAAGGGAAAATTAACAATGAAAATAGAAAGAATTTTACGGGATTTCAACAGTAAGATTAATTCAAAACATATAATCAAGAAGTGAGTAAAAGTGGAAGTCTTTTTCCCAGTGATTGTTTCTTCTTACAACCCTTATATCATTTCATGTACTTGATGGTTAAGGTGACCTAGATACAAAAGATGTAGGAAACCTCCAATGACAACAAGGAACCACCTTCATTAAAGTAGGAGCATCTCGGGGACAGAGCTAGAAATAGGAAAATCAAGAACCGAGCAACAAGGCTATACCTTCCCCAATCACCTAAGGTAGGTCCTGCGCCAGCTGCCCGAGCTTCTCTACCGTCTTCTGTGAACCCATATGCAATGGTCCCCGTGCCAGCAATTAGAACACACCCATGAAGTTTTCCCAAAGTCCCACAAGCTAGAGCTGCCACAGCATCATTCTGAACATACAACCTTGCATTGCTGGGGAATACATCCCTGTTCATATCAAGACAAGATTAAAGCTTTTAGTAGTAAACATTAATCAGAGATTGATATGTGCCAAAACCAACAAGGGCCTGATGAAAGCAATAAAAAATAAGCACCCAACAGGTAAATAACTTTAAAAGTAAAATAAATATTTTTAAAAAACACATACGGGAACAATGTGCGATCATAGAGACTTGAAAGTAATACCTAAGCCAATCTAATATCCTCTGCTGATCAGTGGGATGGTTGACGCCAGAAACCGCCAAACAAACAGCTCGAACCGCCGACCGGTTCGAACCGGACTTAGCCAGCGCTTCAGCCATCACCTGCTCCAATGTATCCCTTGCAGCAGCCTCTAAGGTTTAACAACAAGTTATTCAATTAGATCAGATACAAAAATCAAAACAGTTGCGATCAACTGACAAAACATGAACAGATGAACAATTACCGCCAACGCTGTTGTGGTTGGTGCAACCGGCGACTGCTCGAGCAAGAATGGGAACTGGGTCGGGGAGAGGATCGGAGAAGGGCAAAATCGGCATGCAAATGCAGACGGTGGAGGTGGTGCCGCCGTCTAAACCCAAGATGACGTCTCCGGCGCCGGCGGCCACCGGCATTTGGTTCTCAAAGTCCCAGACTTCGCCATTCCTGTACCGCTTCATCTGGGTTTTTGGTGGTGATTGGATTGAATTGGATTTGAGTGTTTGTTTTGACGAATCAGAGCTTTAAAAGGCTCCAATGGAGGCGTGCTCTCTCTGTCAAAGACACATAGGGATAATAGGAAGAGAACAAGAAAGAGGGTTGGGGGAGTCAGATGTTTTTGGGACCGTGTTCAAAAGAAAATAATATTCATTTCAAATGGTGGGGCTTTTTTGTTTTGGTTCTCGGACGGCAAAATGGGGGGCCATAAATAAATTTATAACTCATATGCTAATGATTATTATTTCTAATTGAAGATGCTTTATTCATAACTAGCCACTTGCACATGCGTTGTTTTTTTTTTTTTTTTTATTAAGAAAAAATAACATGGATACGTTCTATAAAAGTAAAACTTATTATCTATTTTTGTTTTTATTTTTATTTTTTTAAAATATGAAAATGTGTATTTACCATATTATCATAATTTAATTAATAATTTCAATTCTTAATATTTGAATTAACCAATGATATTTTCTGATATTTTGAATGTTTCACCATTCTCTGTCTTTTGCTTTATATAGCTTTATATATATATTATGTTCTTTGATGATTTGGAATTTTTTCTCATAGATTATTTTCTTTACTTCTGTCAAATTCTTTCAAATATTTTGTTAAATTATTTGGTTTGGGACAGTTTAGTCGTATCATGGGTTGATTAAATTATGGTTGTATTTCTTTGCTTCCATAATCATTTTGACGTTTTCAAATTTTTATTTTAATGGCAATCTAAACATAATTCACAATATCTATTTAGAATTATAACTAATCCCATGGAAAGCTAAAAACAACCCTTGCAGCTAAAGCAAGATGGTGCACTTGAATTCACATTTGCAATCAACTAACCAATTCATGTACATGTTGAACAGAATTATGTATTGTTAAAGGTGTGGTATGGATAAGAAAGACTATGCAATCCTCCCAAACCAAAGTCCCAAGCTAAAATACTGATGACAGTTGCTCTGCTTCCTTTCTAGAACGCAAGGCGTTGGCAAGTTGGGGAAATGAGGGTTTTCCAACTAACGATCAAGGTTCAAGCAGGAGGGCATCGATGTTCCGTTTTCCTTCTGGGCCCTTTGTGTACCACGATGACACATAATCTCCATAAACAACTTCCCGGTAGAGGGGAGGAGTTAACGCACTGGTAAGCTCAGAAGCAGGGGATACTTTCACCGTCTTGGCTGGATCATGAAATGTAGCAACTGAGAGCCGTGCCTGATTGGAATTGGTTATAGCCCTATGTTGAGCACTCCTGTACTTCCCATTGGTCATTATCTGCAGGCAAGATAATCCACTGTTAGAGAATAAACATAATTCACATTATTGCTCCACTTGTTCAATTAATTTCATTCTACAAAAACAAATCCTATGAAAGAAAACGCACTTAGATCCAAAGAATGACAAGAATCCTGTAAAGCACATGTTGGCAATTCGATTATCAGCTTAGAGAGAAGACATTGATAGGTATAACCCTTAAGCACTGCATTTTTTAGTTTCAGATCGTCTCAGCTCAAGTCCACTAGGTACAATCCCAAAACTGAACCACTTAAATCAGTACCTTTGAGTATTGATCCAAGGCCAAACCCAACAGTGAAAGTCAGTTTCGTAGTGGTTGGATTAATTAGAGGTTCCTCTACATGTCACAGTTATTTGTGATCTAAGTTAAAGCCAATTATTACGACAAATCAGAAAGGACAATGACCAAGCCTCAATGTGTTCCATGGGACCCAAACTTAATATCCCTAACCAAATCATATAAGAACAATGAAAAGAGATAGAAAAATAAGTACAACTGAGGGTTGATGTCATGCCAATGTCTAGAAATAGTGGTTGTCAATGACATCAAACAATTAGCAGCTTTATTGAAGACAAAATAAAGTGCTTAAAAAAATTATGGCTTAACCCTTGCACGAAGTGTAAAAGCAGGCCTATGATAAACAGTGCGACTCCTTATAGACTGACAGATTTTGCAACATGTGAAATTTTTAGTATGTCATGACCAACAGCAACTAAGAGCACATATACCAAGCAGTAGGTCTTAACTTGGTTGGCTACACATACAATCAACGTAGAGCCATATTAACCTATGTTTATTCTCAAACCATTTGTCCTAATTGACCAAGAATGAACAAAAACCATACCAAAGAAAACAAAAATGAGGTTACTTGGTCAGCTTGTCCTCCGGTCCCCTCAAACGAATACTATAATAACAGGCTGAAAATCAATACGTCAAGCAAATATAAAACAAAAACGATCAGAAGCCTGGCCAAGACCGACAGATAAGCACAACTACCCAGACAAAAACGTTGATGTCTCTAGACATAATAGAACATATTGCTACAAGTACCACTTGATTCAATTCAATATCATCGAGAAGCCTAAAAGCTCAAAGAATACCATGAAATACACTCATCACGATTCATCCACTGAGAGTTTCCTGGGATTCAAGCATATTTTTATCTGGAGAAAATGTGATTCGGCAAACGATAATTCCAAAGCATCATGGTAATGGACTGAATATATTTAAGAAGGCATGAGCATCAACTGACAACGACTCAACTTCTCTTATTAATAATAAAATTAAAGAAGGCACAGTGCAAGACACTTCTCCATGCCTATTTTATTTCAGAAAATCCTTCGAATCTTTTAATAGACTAATAATACAAAGTCATAACAAACAAAGTTGATCATAGCAATTTGACACTGTTCAAGATAAGTTAAACTCACTGCATTCTAATTTCTACTGCCCTCCTTCCTTTCTCACCAATTTAGCTCATTTCTTTAATATTCAACAAAAGTTTTCAACTTTATTACAAAAGAACATGTTTAACCAATTTAGCTCATTTCTTTATAAAAATGAAAACTGCAAATTTTTCATAGTTTGGTCACCTAAAAGAAGAATAAGAAGGTGTGTGTTTGATGTTTGATAGATGATGAGGTACCTCGGTTTGGTCAGCTAGAAGAACAACAATGGCATCACCACCCAAAGGCTTCACAGGAACCCACTCTCCGTCTTTAAGCACCTCAAGCCCACCCACCTCGTCCTGGACCAACAGCGTAATCGCACCAAAATCCGAATGGGCCTGCAGGCCCAAAGTCAGCTCAGGCTGAGGACACGGTGGGTAATAGCTGATCGTAATGTTCTGCCAAAACTCCCCAACCGCCTCCTCTAAACGCCGCGTTTCAAGCCCCAGGCTCTCGGACGCCAGCCCCAGCAGCTCTCGCGCCAGCGAAGCAATTTGATCGCTGTACTCGGAAACCACCTGGCGGTAATCTGCGGGGAAATGGGGCCATCGCGTGGGGTTCCGGCGCCGGAGGGGGAGGGTGTGGTGATCGAAGTAGTCCCTCCAGTCCAAAACGGTGTCGTCCTTCTCCAGCATCCGGCTGCCGTAGCCCTCCGACGCCGACGAGCTCGGATCGCACGCATACTTGAGTTTGTCTTCGACTGAGCTGTCGTTGAAGAAGGTGAGGCCCGCGCGCTTGATGGCGTCGACTATGCTGGCAGGAACGCCGTGGTTGGTGACGTGGAAGGCGCCCCAGTCCCGGCAGGCTTGCCCAATTGAGGCCCGAACCGAATCACGTCGGGTCGGGTCGAGGCCGAAAAGGTTGATGAGCGGAATGTTGGTTGAAGAAGAAGGTAGATTGGGTCGGTGCTGGGGAGGTTGAATGTATTGTGGCGGGACTTGGTTGAGGCCGGCTTGGGCTAAGCTTTGAACTCTGATGGGCTCCGCTGATATTTCCATTTCTATCGAATTGGAATGAATTTACAGAGAGAGATACAGAGCGATGTGATGATGAAGACGATGATACCGATTTTATAGTACGGAGTTATTCAAGCATATAAAAAACTGTGCTTTTTGTTATTTCTTTCCCGGCAGAAAATAAATACGTTCAGTAAAGAAGCGCTGTATTTACTGATTAATTAAAGTGATTGGCAAAATTTATTTGGGTTACAAAATTGAGCAACATACGCTACGTTAGGAGAAAACTTACATAGCGATAGGGGTGGGCACTCAAACCGGCAAACCGAAAATTCAAGCCGAACCACACTGAACCAAACCGGAAAAAAACCGAGTTGACCAAAAAGTCAAAAACCGGTCAAAAACCGAACCGGACCGGTTTGGACCGGATTCGGATCTGGTTCCATGTCTTCAAAAACCGAACCGGGCCGAACCGAACCGGTGAAACTAAAAAAATATATAATTTCAATATATATTTATATTTAATGCTATATTTTTAATTTCACTAAAAAAAACATAATATTTATCCAAGTTCAATGTCAAAATATCTCTCTTTTCTCACTTTAATATTTATTTTTATATGAAATTGAATAATTTGTTAATTTTCAAGTAAAAAAATAATATTTCAGTTGAGAATTGTATTACAAACAATTTTAAAAAATAATTTTTATAATCCGGTTCAAAACCGAACCGAAACCGAAACCGGACCGAAACCGGTTCAAACCGAACCGGACGGTTTTTGAATTTTTTTAATTAAAACCGAACCGAACCAAACCGCATGAATAGTATCGGATCGGTTCTAATTTGAGGCAAAAACCGATCCAAACCGAACCGTGCCCACCCCTACATAGCGATGCTAAGTTATTTCAAGCCTATCATGTATTGTCAGGGGCAATGGCCCAATTTTACTTTTTATTTTTAATAAAGAGTTATATTATATTAATTATATATTTTTTAAATATTTATATTTAAAAAAGAAAAAGAAAAAAGCAAAATGGGTGTTTTAACTCTTTTAAGTTCTAATTGATTGTAAATTTGAAAATTTTAAGCTTCTTGTTGTTGGGGGGGAGGGGGGGATTTGATTTCTCAAATTCCAAGTTATGTTGTTCTTTGTTTATTATTTGAATTATTAAAATTTCATTGGATTTCCTTGTAATGTTTCTAATTTCAAGTAGCAATGATTCCTAAAAACAACAATCTTGAAGTCAAAAAAGAAAAAGAAATGATTGAATTGTTACAAGTATTTATCTTGTTTGTGCATTATATTTGAATGTATCAAATGTATCCTCTTATTTTAGATTTTTATATATTGAAATTTCAGTTTATATAATTTATTTGACTTGAATGTTAAATTTTTAGTTAAATTCGAATAAGTTAAATCTTGATTGGAAAATGAGAGTGAGTCTAGCACTTTAAGTGAAAAAAATATTTTATATATAGCTTAGGGGTCTAATTTTTTACATTTGCCTTAGGTCCTGAAAAATTCAAGACCAGCTTTGTGTATTGTTATGTCGAAAAATTAAAACACATAACAATAGATGATTGGCTCGAGATAATGTCATAGTGCTATCCCGATATTGGTAAAATTTTCTCACATATGAGAACTCATAATAACATAAAGAATATATATAAAAAAAAACATGCTTTTTGTACAAAAATTGTAGTTGGTCTTCTTTGGTTTATCATTTGGACTTGGACACTCGTTTTTATGTCAAAAAAAGGAAAAAGATCCGGGTGAAGTAATGTTATGCAAGTATGGAATGCAGGGCTCAACTTTGGTGCCAAAATTGACCTTAAAAATTGGCCAACAGTAAAAGACCAAGCCCCCACAGTAAAATTTGATGATAATACAGTGGGCTTGAACAATCTGTGTATCTGGGTTTGGTTTGACTGAGCACCTTATCCCAAATTCATATCCCCCTCTCTCAATTCCTCTGTGAGAAAGACACACAGCCTTTGAATTGTACTTGAAATTTTTTTCCTCACAAAACCCACAATGCCACCACCAGCCACTCTCTCAGCTTCATCTTCCTTCACTCTCCTCTCTCCATCTCCCTCCCCAAAACCAAAGTTCCCTTCTTTCTTCCCCAAAAGACACTCCTTCGCAATCAACCCACGTCACCATTCCCTCCACTCAGTTCCCTCCTCCACCGTCCGATGCGCCGTCATCGAGAAAGAAACCCCGGAGGCCCAGCGGCCCGACACCTTCCTCCGCGCCAACTCCTCGTCGTCCTCCGTGCGGGCCCGCTTCGAGAAGATGATAAGAGAAGCCCAAGACACCGTCTGCGCCGCCATTGAGGCCGCGGACGGCGGTGCCACCTTTAAAGAGGACGTGTGGTCGAGGCCCGGTGGCGGTGGAGGCATCAGCAGGGTCCTCCAAGACGGCGCCGTTTGGGAGAAGGCCGGTGTCAATGTCTCTGTTGTCTACGGCGTTATGCCTCCCGAGGCATACCGAGCTGCCAAGGGCGCCGCCGCAGCTGATCACAAGCCGGGCCCGGTTCCTTTCTTCGCCTCCGGAATTAGCTCGGTAATTTCGTGAGTTCTGCTCGTTTTGTGAAAAAAGAAAGAAGAAAATGTTGGGTTTTTATTTTGTTTGTATAATATATGGGCCTGCGGTTTGGTTGTGATTGTTTTCAGGTTTTGCATCCAAAGAACCCTTTTGCACCTACTTTGCATTTCAATTATCGGTATTTCGAAACGGATGCCCCGCAAGGTATGAATGTGATCATTTCTCATATCTTTGCTGTGGATTGCACATTGCTTAGTTAGGTTGCGTTTGTAGGTAGGTAGGTAGGCAGGCATGAACCCAGCTTTGGTGGTATTACTAATGAAGTAGATGATCTCTAAATGAGTTCAGCATTTTATGTCATGCTTGTGTTGAATAATGCAAAACCAAGGATATCAAAGATTGGGAAAGGTAAAGGTTAAATTTGGATATAAATGTGTACATGTTATTATGATGAAAACTGTTAAACCCAGAAAACATAATTTGACGGGCACTAGATTATGCTCACATGCTAGAAATGATATATTGAGATTCTGATTACTTCCCTTTATGGGTTGATTAACAATCAGTAATAATGATAGTTGCAATGCTGATAATAATACTAGCAGTTGTGATAGTAGAAACAATAATAAGATTGACTATAGGGATAAGATATTTCTTCTCGTCAGTTTCTGGAAAGTGTTCAGTCAGTGATGTGGTAGAGAAGATGAGGCAGATATCATATCACTAATAAGTTTCTTTTTCCCTTGTCCCATGCTTGAAAGTTTGCATTTCCTTATATCACTCGTGTATAAATAATTTATGAATAAGAAAGTTCTTTGGACTCTATCCTGATTCGTCACATTTATGCAGATGTTCCTGGAGCACCTAGGCAATGGTGGTTCGGTGGCGGAACTGACTTGACACCTGCTTATATTTTTGAGGAGGATGTTAAGCATTTTCATCAAGTATGTAAAACAAAACAGACAACATCCCTTATGGTGTTTTGTGATTAAAGTCCCACTTCTTTTGAAAAATTTGGTGGCTTTAACTAACTGTATAGTGGTGTTGGCCTTCTTCTGTAGGTCCAGAAAAGTGCTTGCGACAAATTTGATCCTACCTTCTATCCTCGGTTCAAGAAATGGTGTGATGATTATTTCTATATTAAGGTATATTTCTTACTAAACCCTTTTAATTGTTATGTGTTATAAATTTGTAATATGGTGTTGATGGTACATATATCATTTCTGTATGCAGCATCGAGATGAGAGGCGAGGGCTTGGAGGAATATTTTTTGATGATCTAAATGACTATGATCAGGATATGCTTCTTTCCTTTGCCACTGGTATTGCTTGGAAATATAGATTCTTTTTTCTTTTCTTTTTTTTCGGTTGTATTTTCCATTAATTATTTCCTACTAGTTGAGTGACTGCATCCACTTCCTGCATGCACTTCCGTTGACTTGAAGAATGTGCAAATTCTGTGGTCCCTGCTTACATACCAATTATAGAGAAAAGGAAGGATCTACCATTTACAGATCAGCAAAAGGCATGGCAGCAATTGCGAAGAGGGCGCTATGTTGAATTCAATTTGGTATGAAAATGAGCCCTGAAGATGTTAGTGAAATTCATATCAGCAATTAATATGTAAATGAGGCCTAATTTCCGTTTTCTTTTAAACAAAAGGTTTATGATCGTGGAACAACTTTTGGACTAAAGACGGGAGGTCGAATTGAGAGTATTCTTGTCTCTCTTCCACTGACTGCTCGGTGGGAATATGACCATGTAAGCTTACTGGTTTTCTCTGTACGATACTTTATTTCTGGTACTACTGAAAAATGGAGTGCCTTGAAGTTTTGAACTCATAATTGAGAGCAATCTTATTGTTTGCTGTGCAGAAACCAGAAGAGGGAAGTGAAGAATGGAAACTGTTAGATGCTTGCATCAACCCAAAGGAGTGGGTATAATGTTCTAAATGTATGTTTGTATCATTTTGAGATTTTTACTTTTTTTTCCCCACTCCTCGTCTTTCTTCTATCATCTTCCCTTCAATTTTTTTTCTTCAATAGTTGAGGCTTAGAAGTTAGCAGTCGATATCTTGTTGAAAAGTAATCCAATACATGTTGAAGGTGATGTGAGTTGTGAATCATGTTAGAATTGTCATCTTTTGTAAGACTGGAAACTCTTCTTGCCCAATGAATCTGTAGTCGATTAAGATTTCCCAACTTCTTCATATCCTGTAATATAATCTAACACATGCACCGGGTGATTTCGTTTTTTCCCCTGCACGGAAACAAGCTTGGAAATGAGTACGAGATTCTTCTCCTCATGTTTGGTTAGAGCACAATGTATCCTACAGGGGAAAATCCATATGAACATGAGAAGGGTGGGTTTTCCGTTTTCATGGGTTTTAAAGCCCATATACATTTCTTTGATCAAAGAAACAAAAACCCATATACATTTCCAAAAGGAGACGGGTTTTCATTATCATTTCTAGTCCTAGTTTTCGCAGCTTTGTAATAAAATGGTAATGGCAATAAAACCTTTATGTTTTTACTTAATTTGAATTGAATCATCCAAGGGAGGCTTTAATTTCCAATTGTCTCGTGAAGCATCGCATGGTTAATCAAAAAGTTGCTTAATGAAAGATCTTGCAAATCAAGTGATGTGAAAATACGAGCATAAATGAATGAATTAATTAGAAGGATCTTGCACAGATACTTATATTATAACCTAAACTAGAAAACTTCAAATATGTATTATGTGGACATAGAATTTTTCATGGAGCGTAGGCCCCTCTAGTTAGATGTGGTATGATGAATGATATGCAAACTCTAAGTCGCAAGAGACTTGTAACTCAAGTAGTTAAAGCGAACATATACAAAGCGAAGGAATTGACTCCATAATGGTGGTATGACTCAGATATGTTTGTACCACTTCCAGTTACGGGTGAAACTAAACTCTCTACGTACAAAATGATTAATCATGTCGATACTCATGTACAGAAAAGTCATCATACAGCAAACAACCATCCTTGTAGTGAAGAAGGTAATAGCAGTTGTCACAGAAGTAGCAGGGGTTCTCCTGAGCCCACTTGTCATCTATAGTCACCTGTGTTGCTCTAAATATTTTACAAACATAACATTTTCGTATATGCGGCTTCAGTTGAAATAAGAGTATCGGATAGGCTGCCCTGTTTTGTACATCCTGTGGATGAATCAATCTCATGTCTCTAATTACAATTGTATGCCTGCAGTCTCCCTGTTTCAAATCATTTCCCCAAATCAACATCAACAACCATCAACAGAGATGCATAAAAAGTTTATCAAGATTCTCACATACAGAAAAATACGTTGTAAAGCACAAAATAATGTTTCCCTTGCAGAAAGGCATGAAAAGATGGCAATAGAGATCTGTACCTGGTGACAATATAGATATCCAGCACCAAGTCGAAATTTCAAGTCACAAAACTGCGTCTTGTGCATGTCAACGGCTCTGAAATGAGGCAATTGTGAGCCCGTAACATCACCTACAACTGCTTTTTGCTTCGTTTGCAATCCTCCAGCTGCAATCCATTCCCATTTTTTAAGAGCTTCGTCTTTAGAATTTTTAAGCCAATCAAATATAGGTTCACTATAATCTACTGCTGAGGGATCCCTCAAATCGTTGCACAATGTATCCTACATAGGATCAGCAATATGCTAGATTTCAGTGCAAATTCCGTCCTCATCATGAAAATAAACAATAAATGGATAGATTTCTTACTTCTATAAGGAAATATCCTGAAGGGTCATGCTGCTTAGCCTTTTGCATCACATGGTCCGCTAAGCAGTAGATCTTATCCCTCAGTTCGGTCAAGGTTTGTTGTCCAAGGACCAAGAACTCTTGGTTCTGCAAACAATCTTACTTCGTCAATAACGGCAGGAACTTGAGAAAAGAATTATGTCAGTAATGAAAAAGAGTGCTACATAAATAAGACATGAATGACTCGAAATTGCTCTTAATTCATCTTTTCCCAGACTCATAGAGGCAAAGAAATCCTGTAACAGAAGGAAGGAAACCTAACTACTTTTTTCTGGTCTATCTTTTCCCTAATCAATACTAAAGAAGAAGATGAACATTCTCGGAGAACACAAGTCTGATGAAGAAAATATAAATCACAAGTCTATTGGATGAAATTTTTGGTCTTGCTCCACTCGCAATGGACTACCAATTTATTGGAGGTGACTCAGCCACAAGGGACCTAAAACCCTACCTGTAAGAACCTAGCTAACTCAAACCAACTCCAGATTAAAATGGAGAGACACATCCAGTTGTTCTTTAGGCTTAACTCTGAGAACTTCCCAGCATGGAGTTACACATACCATGACTTTCTTTCAGATTTGTACAAAGATTAATATCCCAATCCACAGAGAAGCTCCCACTCAGGAATGAAAGCATCCTCAGCCAGCTAGGTTCGAGCATGGATATCTTTGTTTTTGGAGCTTCTGGTCAATGCTTGTATCCTATGAAGCGTGTGCTTTTTAAAAATGAAGAATTGCACTTGCACGCATCTCAATTATAGAGACATATCAGATATTTTAACCCTACAAATCAGAAGCCCACGAAAAATGCTAGCATGATACCTTGACTAGTAGGAACCATATAATTGGCAAACAAACACCAAAACCAAAAGCTACTCTATTTGACATAAGCAAGAAGATGCTATACCTTCACCCATTTTCGCGCATTATGGTAAACCTCAATGGAAAGAGCAACTTCTGGATAGTGCACAGGTACGTAGCCCTGAATGCTGGATGACTTTACCTGTTTGCATAAGAGGGGGAAAAAAAGCATTGATATTATCAACCATCTGAGAAGTCAGAGCCAGCAGATTGAACATGACTGCATGAAAACATTCACAATAGGCAACTCTTAAGCAAACCTTCACTGCTGAACTTGCAGATCTGAGGGGTTTCATCCTATCAATTGTCCTTGAGGATGTAATGGCACAATCATTGACCTTTGAACTAGGACTGAATCACCATAAGAAAAACAATAAGTTGAAGATGTGAGAAAATTCATTGAGTGAGTTACATAGTCATTCTACTAACTTGAACGAATGCAGTGTCACAGCAGCTTTGTCTTCATCTTGCTTCTCTTTGATTCTTCTAACATGCTCCACCTTTGCAATATAAGTTTCCTGGAATGTGGCAGCAATTAAGTTGTGAACATGATAACAAAGATATGACTTGAACATAAGCAAGGACAATGAAAAATGTAATGCAACGACAAGAATCCTAGATTGCAGGACCCTTCCTAGGTATGCAGTTGGGAAACTTTTTGGGAGCTTCAAAAAGTCTCTGCTCAGCGCACCTGGGGTCCTTGAAAAATTTGCTAACTTTCTGAGTTTACCCTTATTCTCTTAAAAAATTCCCTTAGGTGGTACATTAGCCTTTGAACTAGATAGGTCTTCTCATTCAAATTTTACTATTTCTTGCACCCACCCAATTTTCAACAGTGTGATGCCTAGGCTTTCAAAATGAAGGAAGATACAGACTTAATATAATGAGGTACTATACCAAGTACCAACAATTCAGATAAATACATTAGCAGACACGGAGAAGGCAATATCTCACCTCGAGATCATGATTCCTTGCCTTCGTTCGTTTTCTCTTCCTTGATTTCTTTTTACAAGCTTCGTCATTTGATGCCTCGTGATCCTTTGATCTACTGAATTTGGTGTATAAAAATCAAATAATGGATAAAAAACAATTTGGAAATACATAGCAGATAGAGAATACTCGTCAAAGTAGAAAAGAAGACTATAATAAGACATATGAAAGATTCAGTTAAATTTGTTCGCTTATGTATAAATATGACTCACCCTTCATCCGAAGGCTCTGCTGGAATAGGCGAAAGACTGGGGGAATCTTCATTGTCCTACAATCAAACCCATGATAAAGCCATAACTTGTTAGCACAAGCACAGCTGTATTATTTATCAGAGCTTCTTCAAATCACAAAAAAACCCTATGTATAAGTATGAGTGTACCTTAAATGCTTCCTTGATAGCGATATCCACCAACTCTTCCTCAGTCAAGATTTTGAGCTCATCCACCCTGCACAACAAACAATACCACTGTGAACCAAAACCTACCAGCTAAAATTCAAAATGCAAAACCCAAGACAAAGGAAAGTAAAAATGCTTACGAAATATCTTCGTCTAAGACTTGGGATGAACTTGAAGATACTTCAAATTCTAAATCCTGCAAAATAAGCCCGACACAACTTTAAACTAATGAATCAATCAAAAATTAGCAAAGCAATAACAGAACTATCAAGAACTCATCAACCAAGAGTACCTGAAGCTCTTGAACAATAGAAGACTGGAACAAAGGGGCACTCGTGAGGGAGCCCACCAGATTGGGAACGAAGATGGGCCCACCTCTGGGAACTGAGAGTTCTTCCTCTTCCTTATCACAACCATTGTTGTTGTTATTGGTGTGTTCTTCGTCTTCAACACTGCAACTGTTACCGTCATTCTCTGCCATAATCTATCTTCTTGTGTAAAGTTTTGAACTTTAATTACACCAACAAAATGCATAAACTATATATCTTCTCAATATTCAACGAAATTAAAGAAACCCAATTGGGAAAAAGCAGCATACGAAGGGAAGGGAACAGTTGGTTTCATTTACAACAAAATTTGAAAAAAGAAAATAGTATAAATACCTGTGAGGTGAAGCCTAGGGTTTCTGAGAGAGAGAGAGAGAGAGAGAGAGAGAGAGAGAGAGAGTTGAAGACAAAAGTGTCTCTCTTTGCGTCTCCCGGTTAACCCCCCAAACAAACAGTTTGTTTTTACAGTAAATATGTTGCAGAACGCGGCAAATGTATGCCCTGGTACTGTCTAGGGAGTTTAAGCAGTTCGCAATGTGGGCCCCACTCTCAACAGAAGAACAGAAAGGGAAAGAAGGTTTTTATTTTATTTATATTTATTATACGCTAGATAATAAATAAGGGAAAGAAGGTCTTTGAATTTTGATTGTACGCTGATTATTTTAAACTCTAAGAGACATAAAAACCTAATAATAAATTAAATAAGTGTTGTAATACACTAATACTATGCAAAATAAGAGCTAATACTTACATATTAATAATAAATGTCAAAAGAAAATAATCACCAAATGTATAATATACACTTACATAGCTTCTATATTATTCTTTAAATTATAATCATAGATGTCTTGATAAGCTTACGACTCAAAGGCTTACGCCTAGCGAAACCATAAACATTTCACTTTTTAAAACGTTGATAAAATGTGATATTGACAACCATGTAGTTTGTATTTTGAATAGAAGTTCATGTGGCAGTGCTAAGGTAAACCCTTGGTCCATGTGCGAGATGAGATCAAAGTGTTGAATCCCCTCTCCCTCCACAAAAATAATCAATAATTCATCAATGATTACCATCTCAGAGCATGTCATCCTACATGTCTCTACTAAAACCGAAAGCCTCCAAATGATTACTACCAAAGGACGGACTCCTTTTACTGAAATGTAGGGATCTTTTGTTATTCCTCCAATACTTCTTACATTGATTGTTAAGATGGTTTCATGCCTGGAGAGTTACATGCAAAGTTGCCTTACGATAAATACATGTGACCCTCAGGGTTTTAGAGCAGCTGGAGAAGGATCGAGATCAACAAAAGTTGTCGTTGTGATTGTTCTTCTTCCATTATAGAAGAGTCTCAAACAATCTAATTTTAAAAGCTATCCACAAATTTTAAACATGCCACAAACAAAGATACAACATCAAACAAATCAAAGCAGATTCAGCATAGATTCAACATAAACATCAGCCCACCGCCCACAATCAAGCATCAAATTCAATTAATTAAAAGTAGTAATAATCAGCGTACAATCAAAATTCAAAGTTCAAACAGGTCAAACAGATAATAAACAAACTGTAATCACGAAACCAATCGCACACAGGGGCGGCCCTGGGGTGGTGCAAATGGCGCCACCGCACAGGGCCCCCGATTCTTAAGGGCCTCCAAAAAAAAAATCTTTATATTATATATATATTAATATTATATGAATCGTATATATAGTATAGCGTATAGATATTTGCACAACATCGTGTTCAGGGGAGTTGGATGGAGCGCATCTCTCTTTGGCAAAAGGGCCCGAGTTCGATGCTCCTTGAGGTCGTTCTACTGGCTAGCCTTTTTTGATATTATTTTTGCGTTCAAACTTTACATAACTATAAATTTTAAATAAAATAAAAAAACAGAAAGCCTTTTACAAACAGGCAACGTGAAGCTTAACTTAACCACACCAAAGGAGGAATTTATATGATAGAGCCCCAAACGTTCTTAAAAATAAAATAAAAAAGGTTTTCTCCTTCAAGAAAAGTACTTTCTTGATTATTTCTTGTATTTAGTGGATCAAGCTATTGGTTCTTTACGAAGAAGGTTTCAACAATATCAAGAGTATGAGAATATTTTTGGGTTTTTGTTTACTTCAAAGAAGTTAAATTCATTGGATGATTGCGATTTGAAGAATAGTTGTAGTCATCTGGAAAGCATTTTGAAAAATGACAAGTTTTTTGACGTCGATGGGGAGGATTTATTTGTTGAGTTGAAAGTTTTACGGGAGCTTTTACCAAAAGAAAATACCACAGCTATTGCAATATTAAATTTCTTGAAAAGATTAAATTGTTTTCCAAATGCATTCATTGCATATAGAATCCTATTGACTATTCCTGTTACTGTTGCATCTGCGGAAAGAAGTTTTTCAAAATTAAAATTGTTAAAATCATACTTGCGATCAACTATGTCGCAAGAAAGATTAAATGGACTAGCTTTGATTTCAATTGAAAGTGAACTTCTTGAAAAACTTGATTATGAACATTTGATTGATGATTTCTCTTCTAAAAATTCAAGAAGATCAATTTTCAGACATTATTATTGTACTAGCTGTGTTTTTTTTTTTTTCAGACATTAGTATTGTACTAGCTGTGTTTTTTTTTCTTCTGGGGTAAAAGCTCTCGTAATAATTTTAATTCTTCAAATAAGACAGCAAATACAATGTGAATGATTTTTGGATAATCAGGTATGTTTTTGTTGTTGCTTTTGTGTTTAATGCAATATAATCTAATTTGTTAATGACATTTGTGTGCAACTACTCTTTAATTTGTGATTGCCAATTTTTTTTTTCTATTAAACACAGATTGCTTATTGGAGGCAGCAAGAGACCTTATAGGGGCACAAGGAGCTTATTTTTGTACAAAACATTTAACTTTATCAAATGGAAACATTTAAATTTTTATGAATTTGATTTCTGATTGTCATTGCATATTTATTGATGGTGAATTTTAGTTATAAAAAAAAATTGTTTATGACATTAAGTTATGACAAATTTTTATAGTATTTTCGTATTAGATTATGCGAGGCCCCAATTTAAGTTTCGCATAGGGCCCTCAACATCTCAGGGACGGCCCTGATCGCACAGGAGACCAAATTTCAACAACAGATCAAGCAAAAGAAAGCAACAGTTACCTCAATCCTCAAAAGAAAAGCCCCGTAACCCACGGTGCAATCAAGTCTGAGGAAGGAAAAAAAAAATGGTTGATATTAGCCTTCAATAAAAATTAAAAGGTATAATTTGTAAACCAAAAAATCAAATTAAAAATAAAAATCCGGTTTACCCTCTTACACTCAAAGATCGGCTTGCTAATCGCTTCAAATGCTTCAATTGCTTCCATTGCTTCACAGCCTTCAACAGTAATTTGTAAGACAGAAATAGGGTTAGGAGAAACCGATCGGGATCAAAATTAAGGATTTGGGGAAGATGAGGAGCAAAGCAGCGCAACTGAAAGAGAAAAGGAGAAAGAGGAGGTAGGGCAAAACCGTAAATTATTTACACAGTCGAAAGCTGAAGCGAAGATATGAAGAAAGACCGACTCTGAGTGATTCTGAAGGAGAAGACGAAGAGGAAACGGTGTCGTCGTGATGGAGGAACGGCCGCAGTGCGACGGTGCTAGGGTTTCTGATGGGCGAAGGATAAAGACAGAGCAGGCACTACTCTGACATGTAAAATGCGGATGGGAGGGGTTGCGTGGAGGGGATGAAGACCTAGAAGGTTCTGATCGGGTGTTGTCGGCGTACAATAAGAGTCACCAAGACTATGACACGTGCCATAGACAATGAAAGTAATTCATTAATTATATAACTAGCCTCTCTGCATGCGCTTCCGCGCCTGCAAGAGGCTTTTTTTTAAAAAAATTAAATTTATTTTAGAATTAAAAAAGATAATGGATAGTTGTGTTTCATAAAAATAGGATTCATTATCTGAATTTTCTTTTATTTTTAATTTTTTAATACGAAAAATTTTGAATTTACCATATTATCCTCATTTAATTAATAATTTCAATTTGTAATGTTTGCATTAACTAAGGGCATTTTCTGGTATTTTGAATGTTTCACCATTCTCTGCCTTTTGCTTTATATATATAGATTTATTATTTTTTAAATTAATTTTTTTATAAGGCTAAATTACTCTTTTTTAAAAAATTTAAAAAAAAAGAGAAAAAGAAAAGCATGCCGCATGCTTTATTTTTATTTTTTTGTCTTTCGTGAGGTAAGGGGACGGATGAGTATTATATGGGAATGCCTCAAGATTGTCTCCAGTTTGAATCAAAGAGCAACTTTGAAATTAATTTTTCACATAAACTTCTGTAAAAATATATATATAAGATGTTTCATTTTCTTGCCATCTGAAAACTTGAGGCATTCCATAGATTACAACCTGAATAGTACATATCATCTGCTGCTTTTTAATTTTCTAATTGGATCTCACAAACTTCTTGAGATATAGCATCCTTCAATGGGTTCTTCTCTTTCTCTTTGTTCTTTCCCCAGAGAGTTGTAGACAAACCAACAATAATCAAGGAAGCTCCTAAAATACTGAAAATGTTCACAAATAATAAAATATATTTTAAATTGATAGTAACCCAGAATTCCAAGTAAGTGAATAAAATAAAAATAAAAATTTCATACCTTCCCAAGTATATAGCTTCTCTTAAAACGAATAGCCCTATTATAGCTGCAACAATTGTGGATAGTGGTCTAAATGCTGTCATGAAAACTGGGCCTCTTGTTTTTACAACTAATGTTTGCACATAAATGGTGATTCCAAAAATCAAAACTCCCTGCAAAAATTTCACCTCATCAAACTTCCATGAGCAGAGAATCTTTACCATTTGACAGTTGAAGACCCTTCAGATTCTTACACTATACAAAGGAGCAAGAAGTGTACTGTCCCATGACAGCTTCCAAGAGGATGCTTCATGATCTAGAATTGCTGCCATGATCGCCGTGAGTAGAGTCCCCGATAAGCACGTTATCGATGTAAGAGTAAGAGGTGCAGGATACATTTCGATTGTTATTGTCTGCATCAATCAAATGTATGAGTATTGTAAGTAACTGCCATGCTAACGGAAAGTTGTTCCTGTGACACTTTGTTTTTGGTTGTAGTGGTAGAATATGTGTGAAGCACCTGTAAGATGTAGAATGCTGATGAGGAAAAATATGAAACAAGAAGAAAAAGGGAGCCCTTTATCCAGTCTCTGTCTACGGATGATTTGGAAGTAGCAGATTGATGGGAGGCTTGAGTGTGCATTGAAATCACAGCAATTCCCTTGTATAGCGTCATCAGAGCTGCACCGGCAAAGGAGATAAGAGTTCCCCCAATCTTGGCTTGGGTGCCAAGCTTTGTAATGTCAAATTTTTCCATCCTGAGTACATATCATAGTGTAAATCCTTAAATCGGAATGCAATAATGCTGTGAGTTCCTTTTTATTTTCAGTGCAAGGTACGCTCAAATGCAATGGTGATTGGACATATTGACCAATGACCAAATATATTTCATACCTGCACAAAACTGCTATGATAAAGGTAATACATGGAATAAGGTTGCTCATAGCAGCTGCAATAGCCGGTGAAGTGTATTCCAGTCCCATGTAATTCAATGTTCTTCCCAACACTCCTCTGAATTACACAGGAAGATGCAGAAAATTAATATCAATTTTCATTTGTCTGATAATTGTCCAACATTAGTTGGGGATGACTTGTTAAGAGGTTAACAATTTACACACCCCAGCAGGCCCAAGAAGAAGATATTTCGAATTATCGGAACACTGATTTTGCTCTCATTTTTCCTGCACGAGATAGGTTATGGTTAATCAGACGACAGAGGATACTGTTCATATTGGAGGGGGTGCCATATTTTTATGCAGGCTATGGAGGAAATCAAATGGAAATAATTAGAAGAGTTGTGTTGCAAACTTCTAACAAGGCAACAAATAAAGAAAGAGCTTTGGACTTTAGAATCTTAGGACCATGAGTTATAAGAAGAATGAAAACTAATAGACCTCTCAAAAAGAAGTGCAAGAAGAGCAGTTGCTAGAGTTCCAAAAGCATGGCCATAAACCACAAGCACATAACAGCTCATGCCTTTGTCTAAAGAGACCTTAATGACAACAGGGAACCCTGCAAAGCAGATGTTAGCAAATATACAAAGAATGTATGGTTTTGACACCTCCCACTTACTGCTTCCTCCTTTCGCCCTCTCGTCCTGCTCTTCCGTTTGCATTTCCATTTTCATTTAGCATGTTGTTTTCACCACGGCCCCCTTTTATACCAATTTGGGGGAATTTAAGGAAGAAAATTATCTGCTACAGATAATTCTGTGTTTCCAGAACTCCTAAGAAGTTTTATCAAGTTACAACTTTCTACCAATTAATCTACTTAATTTATTTTTGTGGTCAGCATCAGCATCAGTCTTAATCTCACTTGCATACTCAACACCATACATGACTTTCTCTTTGTCCTTCTGATTGATTTCAACACTCACCAATCTTTCATTTCCACATACAACATCATTTGATTATTGTGACTTTTCCAAACATTTTGTAGAAACGAAAACCGGCGATTGGAGGATGGTTCTAATATTCTTAACTCATATGAAGGGACACTTGAAAATTTGTAGAGATTAACCATTCAAATTCAAACATTGCACCAATAATTTTCCCTTACCAGAACTAAATTGATTTTGATAATTGGGATCACGATTTCTTATAGAAGAAAAGAACATCAATTATTGAAGATTGGTTCAGATATATCACAACATAAAGGAACAGTATCCATTTGGGGGATATTTCTGTGTTCCTGATATATCACTACTTACTTTCTTCTTCTTTGGTTTTTTTTTTTTTCTTTTAAGAAGAGGAAAGTGCTTTGTGACACCTCAAGAACTATTATAAGAAGTGACTCAATTATGAGTTGGGTCTTACCATAAGTTCCTCCTTATGCGTTGTAGTTTTTAATGTGCCCAAGCAGAAGTCCTGCGCAGTTTTATCAAGTTACAACTTTCTACTAATCAACCTTTTATTTGATCTAAGCAGCTTGCTCAGATATGGCATTGGCAATGCTCAAAATAGCTTCTTCTCCCTTTCTGGTTTGCCTTTCGCCCACGAAATGTGTACGAGCAGTTATCTATGTAACTCACACGATACTGAAAATGTTCAAGACTTGAAAGTGTAGGATACCACAATTCAAGAATATGCTCCTTCGCTGGGCAATAGATACATGACTTAGAATGCATGCCCAACCAAATATGAAGAAGCTTGTAGGCTTAAAAGACTGTATGTCTGTCTGTCATTCAGGTTGAATGAATATGAATTACAGAGCATGCTGTTTTTCTTTTGTTAGTTGGTTCCCCATTAAAAAAACAATCCAATACTGCCAACAGGGTCTAGTCCAGTATAAAATAGCCTTAACTTGCAGGCTAAAAATTTCATGTTTGAAACCCATGACATCTTGATAGAGCGTATGAAAAATCCTCTCCCTTATAGTTTACTATCGTTTGTGTTTTTTAAAAAAAAACAAACAAACAAACAAACAATCTAGAGAAATATATATATTTTTTTATGATAGAGAATTTTTTTTTTTTTTTTTTTAAGAACATGTATAGTGGGAGAAAATTTCACAGTTCAATCAACTCACCAACAAGCTATTCTCTTTCCAATAATAAGTACCCAAATGAGTGTTGTTAAACCCTTTTTCTAAAACCCTCCAAATTAAAATAAATAAATAAATAACTTAAAATAAAATTAAAATAAAAAACTCCAAATCAAAAGCAGCCTCCTTCACTCCCCCTCTCTATTTCTCTGATTCCTGATCGAAGCAAAGCAGTGAACATGAGTGCCCATCTCTCTCTTCGCCACCGCTCTTTCACTTACCTCAATCGCCACCTCACATCCTCACCCTTCTCCACCACCACCTCCAAACTCCCCACCCTTTACGAACCAGCTGCCGCAGCCACCCAAAACGACGACGTCCCCACCACAACCCTCCAACTCCTCTCATGGGGCAGAGGCGCCTCGGGCCAACTCGGCGGAGGAATCGAAGAACTTCGTCTCTACCCAACCCCTGTCGCCAACCTCGTCGTTCCCGCCTCATCCTTCACCCTTTCACCAACCCAAGGCCGAATTCAAATACCCAATTGCTCAGAAACAAAGAACAATGCCCATGGCAGTGTTGTAGAGGTGGGTATTTCTTGTGGGCTTTTCCACTCGTCGCTATTGGTGGATGAAAAGCTCTGGATTTGGGGTAAAGGCGATGGCGGTCGACTTGGGTTTGGACATGAGAATTCTCTGTTTCTGCCCACTTTGAACCCGCATTTGGATTCGGTTCGCTTCGTAGCGCTTGGTGGATTGCATTCTGTTGCGCTCACCTCCCTCGGCCAGGTCTATACTTGGTCAGTACAATAGTAAAGACTAGGCATTTCTTGCATTTCATCACATGTTGAGTCGCATTACATTTTGTTGATTGCAATAGTTGGGTTCTCTTGTTTTGTTTTTTTAATCTCCACAAACATTTATGCTTTTTTCTTCTTGGAAGAAGAATAGCAAATATGGTTGCAATGAGCAGATTCCGTCCATAGCTTGTAAAGTTTGTATCAAGGGTAATAGTTTCTAGTCTCAACTATGTGCAATTCAAGGTGGTGTTTGAGGAAGAACTAGCCCAATTACATTTGCTTGTCATGTGTTGAAAGACCGATTTGCTATTTTAACTCTCCAACCCACATCAATTTTACCACAGTCCGCTTCTTCTATCCATTTGATATAATTATTGTTTTCGTGTCCACTGCAAATCTTTTATGTTCATTGACCATATTGCTCTATTGATTCATGATTTTGGTTGGATAACTTCATGGTTGTCATTAAACATGAAGCTTGCAGGGGTTATGGTGGTTTTGGTGCACTTGGACATTCTGTTTATACTAGAGAATTGTTCCCTAGATTGGTGGAAGGCACATGGAGTGGGAAAATACATCATATTTCAACTAGTGGGACACATACTGCTGCAATCACGGAATCAGGTTTGTTACTGGGATCTTTCATTGGAGTAAAGTGGTACTGCCTGGGTGCAACAAATTAATGGACTCTAACCAAGAGGATAGGAATAACTTAAACTAGTAGTGGAAGTATGTTGCAGATGACATGCTTTTTCGGTTTCTTGCACCTTTCTGGCTTTAAGCATTTATTTTTGTTTCCGGCATGAAGATTTATGTTTACGTGTTTGATTTGTCATTAGATATCTGGGTATTACTCATTGGATGTAGCATGTAGGTGAACTTTATACTTGGGGTCGAGATGAAGGGGATGGTAGATTGGGACTCGGTCCTAATCGGGGCCCAAATGAGGGTGGTGGACTAAGCATACCCTCCAAAGTAAAAGCATTACCTGTGCCTGCGGCTGCTGTTTCTTGTGGAGGGTTTTTCACAATGGTACTGACAGAAGATGGGGAACTTTGGAATTGGGGAGGTAGGTTGTCACGTCTTATGTTGAAAACTTGTTATAAAAGAGTTATTTATAAACCACCACCAACCACCCCCACCCCACCCCCAAAAAAAAAACAACAACAACAAAAAGCATGGATTGACCTAATGTACTGTAACTTAACAACATAATTCCATTGCCAAATAAGTGTTATTAAATTATTTTAAGAAATGGTGTTATAGTTTTCAAATGTTCTCCCAGATATTTGCTTCATTAGTCAATGAGCTTGTGCAAATGAATTTCAATTTGCTGATTTGACAAATGGAGATTGCCATAAGGGGGTGGTATTTAGTTTATTTTAGAGATCATAAAGTCATTGGTACTTCTATAATGAGTAGCATTCTTGTTACTCTTCAGTAAGGGGTTATCTAATTGGCTCTTGATGTTATTGTCATCTTTGACTTTGACTGACTTCTAATTGCTCCACTTTTGTGAAGCTAATTATCGTGTTTTCGTGGTGTTTACTCAGCAAACTCTAACTATGAGCTTGGAAGAGGCAATAAGGTTGGTGGTTGGCAACCAAAACCAGTTCCTAGTCTTGTAGGTGTCCGTATCATTCAGATAGAAAGTGGTGGATATCATTCTCTTGCATTAACTGGTAATGTGACAGCCGTGTCTCATGATTGCAGCAACAACACTTGCTGTCTTTATTTCTTGAAAGGTTAAGTCTTATGTATGACCTTTCTTTCTTGATGTTTAATTTTTTTAGATGAAGGTAAAGTGCTTTCCTGGGGACATGGTGGGCATGGTCAGTTGGGCAACTCTTCTATCCAAAGTCAGAAAACACCTACAGTTGTTGAGGCTTTAACTGACGAGCGTGTCATCTATATTGCTTGTGGAGGTTCATCTTCAGCAGCTGTAACAGGTAAGATGATTATTGTGTTCTCAGATACTGTAATCTATTAGGTCTTAAAAATATTTTGTTATGTCACTCAAATGTGTAAATGCTGTGCAGCCTTTAATTACATTCCACCAGGGTGTTTCTCTTTACAGTGAGTAATGTGCTCCTGTAGTTGACACACATGTTGATTTTTTCTTTAATGATTCATTCCTCCAATAGAAGATTTGTATTCGGCTATGCCTTCTCATTTGGTTTGCTATGCGTTGGTAGTGTTGAGGATTGAAACTGAAACCAAAAGAAAGGATTAATTTAGAATATTCTGGAAACAACTGAAGACTTAAAGAACATCGGATTAAGAGCATCGATAATTCTTGGTTGCATAATTCAAGAACATGGTTAGGCTGATGTTCGGACCTGGTTCAAACTAGTTTGCTTCATATTTTCATGCATTTCCGATTTGAAATTGAATGCCCCCGCCTTTTGTTCCGTAACAGATAAAGGAAAGTTGTATATGTGGGGAAACACCAAAGATTCTCAATTAGGAGTTCCTGGGCTTCCAGAGATACAACCATCCCCTGTTGAAGTCAAGTTCTTAATGGAGGATGATGGATTGGGACCCCACAATGTGCTGTCTGTTGCAGTTGGTGCTTCTCATGCCATGTGCTTGGTTTCAAGGTCTGACTGTTTCAGTGTGATAATTATTATGATTTTCTTTTTTCTTTTTTCTAACGTATAAATTCTGTAACAGGGATGGAATGTCCAACTGAGCTGAAATGGAGGAGAAAATGGATGGATAGCTATGATTCAGAGGTTAAACTGATTCAAGATGATAAATATTATTCAAGTGAGAAAGAGTAGACTTCTAGCCAGGAGAGAGTGAGAGACGAACAAATGCTATACAGGAGATAAAATGTGAGCACATTTGAGCGGCAGAAGTTGCTGCCCCTACTCCGTCTGGCATTAGTCCCGCAACAATTTGTGCAAAACTCTATGAAACCTCACTTCGAAATGCAACGGCTCAACGCCGTTCAAGGATATGCTGACAATTGACAGAACTCAGTTATTGTAAACACATGAGAGATTTCCAGGTTCTTTAAATTATTGGCAGAGATGGTAGGTATCTTGCTGTATATTAATGTAGCGCCCCATTCTCTCTCCGAGTTACTAGAATGCCCCAGGCTGGGACTTTGGCCCAACTCTTTACTTCGTTTTTGTACTACTTTTGACTGGGGCTGTTCAGATACTAACTGCAGTTCAGATGAATAATCTGTTCCAAATCAAAATAAACTTTGTTTTGTGTTCTCATGATTTCTTTACCTACTTGTGGGTTTTTGGAAGTGTTTTTTTCCTTCCCTTTTTGAGATATATTTTTTGGGTAAAACCTGCATAGGGGTTGTATCTGTGATTAGCTTGGTACCTTCACCATCAAAAATGGACCCTACGGTTTCCAAACATCATGGTACATTCACTTGGCTTGCCTTCACAGCTATCATCTGCTGATGTGAATGAGCCTTCACTTGTCGCTGTGGAAAGGAAACCCTATGGTTTTGTAGCTTTCATGACACAGTTGCTCATCATGTTCCTTGGCTCCGTCTTTCTTGTGGCCCCTAGAGCAATTGAGCACAAGCATTAACTTGTAGGATTTCACTAAGATTAACTGACCACGTCCGGGGGTGATCTAATGTGGGTCTCTTAATAATCAATGATTAGAAATCATTTACACGTATAGGCGATTGATCTTAGCATACTCTTAACCTAAATATACTGATGATACGAAATCAAAAGAAAGACCGATGTCCTCGTCCACTCGTGACTATTGGCTCTTGGTGGTGGCTTGGCTCTTGGGTAAACTTCATTTTTTGCTCATAAGATGAAACGGGTTTTGGTTGTCTTTGATCCCCAGAGTCAAAGGAGACAGTGCGCACAATGTGGACCACCAAGCTGCATGCTGCGATCGTTTGGTGCGTGACAAACTTCAATCATTTCACTATGTTTTGGCTACATCTTATTCACACCTCTCACGACAAACATTTACGAACGGGGCTTTGGCCCCATTAATATTTGCCTCGGCCTATGGCCCCATTAATATTTGCCCCTTCCTTGCATGATTCCAAATCTCAACGGAACGGAAGGGAAAAATCACTACAGACACCCTCTTGATTTGTCAGGTGTTTTTATCACAGCAATCGTGTATGTACATAACATTAGTAAATAATTTGTGTAAGTAGACGTAGGTGAGTTGGTCAGGGTAGTAAATCTGGTTTTTTACGCTCAAGTTTAAGTTTTTATTTTTATAAATTAGATTATTTTAAACTATCATTTGTAAATAAATAAAATAAAAAAAATAAATTTGGTAATCTTATGTCTTTCGCTCAACACATAGCAAATCGCATTATAAAAATCAGAGGAATGCTACAAGACAGTGTGCGTCAAGCATTAGATTTATGTGTTCAAATTATGGATCTCATTACTATCGACATTTGAGAGTTCACTTAGGCACATACATTCACGCATGCAACTCTCTCTATTATAACTTTGAAAACAAAAGAAGAAAGAAAAAAAAAAAATCAAATTGTATAGTGTTACAATTGATGGTAATGAGTTGATTATATGATCAGCTAATCATATATAATTAAAAATATATATATAGAAACAAAAATATACAACAAGAAATGTAAATTTTCTTTTACTATTAACACGTATGTCTGTCATGGGACACTTCCCTTACAGGTTTACGCAAACAAATATGAACACAAATCAAAACAAATGTTCAAAATAAAACCCTATATGGAAAATAAAAACTAATAATGTTATGTAGGACAAGCTTCCCTAATATACGCTTAATCATGTTAATTGCCGATCAATCACCAATGTGTATCAAGCGATTGATCCTAGCCGTAAGTGAACACCGAACACTGCGACGCCGGCCTCGACAGCTCCGTTCCCGCACTGGCCGGGCACGCCTCCATCCCCACCTGGGGCACCATGCAGTTGTAACTCAAGCACAACGACACCGTATCGGGCAACATCGACCCCGGCTCAACATGGAACCCGGATATGTAATTGTGCTGTAAATACAATGTTCTGGTGGTGCCCACGTACACGCTCTTAACGTACTCCCTCGGTACGTTCCCAATCAGACGGTTGTTATTCAAAAACAAGTTCTCCACCCCCGCCAGGATCGGCGACAGCTCACCCGTTATGGAGTTGTGGCTCAAATCCACGATCGAGCCCTCGCCGTAGGATGGGGGCTGGGACTCCACGGGCGGGACCCACCCGGAGAGATTGTTCCGTTGCAACAGCAGCGACTGGAGTGTGGTACGGAACAGAGTCTGAGGGAGGGGTCCACTGAGACGGTTCATGCCTAGATCGAGGTGGACTACATCGGCGAGCGAGTCGAAGAGGGAGCCGATGGGACCCGACATTTCGTTTTCCGAGAACGACAAGTAACGGAGCGTCGTCGGGAGAGAAGGCGGTAAGGGACCGGTGAGCTTGTTGCGTTTTAAGTCCAGGTGAAGGAGCTGAGACGACACGTCGTGCGGCAGGTCGCCGGAGAGGGAGTTGGAGGCGAGGATGAGGACTTTCAAAGCCGGTAAACGGGTCAGACCCGAGGGGATTGACCCGGTGAGCCGGTTGTAGCTGAGGTCGAGGGTGTGGAGGTTGGAGAGGAGAGAGAGGGTCTGGGGAATCGGACCGGTGAGGCGGTTGTTGGTTAACGAGATGACTCGGAGGTTGGCGAGTTGGCCGAGTTGGAACGGGATTGGACCTGTGACGATTCCGGGGAAGAGGATGAGCTGAGTCAACTCGGTGAGGTCGGCGAGGGAGGGAGGGAGCGACCCGGCGAGGCCGGGCGAGTCGGAGAGGCCAGTGCCGAGAGTGAGGGTGGTGACTCTGCCGGAGGTGCAGGTGACGCCGGAGAAGGTGGAGCAGGGATCTGGTGCGGCGAAGTCCCAGGTGGAGAAGAATGCTGTGGCACCTCGGAAGGGGACATCGGTGAGGGAGTTCTTGATGGCGGTGAGGGCGTGGAGATCGACGGTGCTAATTTTCTGGTTTTGTTGTTGATGCGACGGTGGAGTGAGATTGAGAAGGAGGAAGAGAAGAAGAAGTGGAAGTGGTAGTGAGGAGTGTGCATGTGGTTTGGGCGCCATGACCAAAAAAACCACGAGAGAGAGAGAGAGAGAGAGGAAGTCACAATTGGTGCGGTTTCATGTAAAATCGTAAGAATGGGTTATGAATGGATATGACCGTTGCCTTGCGTAATGGCGTTATGGCCCAACCCATTTATTTGAGTCACCTTTCTTGGACTTATTATAAGAGCGCTAGTTACTTCATTTACTCGCTACAATAATTACCACTGACTACATCTTTCACGCCTGTAGAACCGTACTTGCACACAGTGGATGAATCTCACTCCATTGCTTGAGACAGTCGTGCACATGGTCACCTCTCAATTGTTAATGCATGTGCGGCTCGTATTTCATCAACCACTTACTCGTATGTGTGATTATTTTCAAGCGAAATCGATGCGTATAGTTCTTACCCCCTCGAATTGAACTGAGAATAGTGGTCCTCTGAGTTGGGCAACTTTGAGCTGCATAAAATATGTCCTCTAGGATCACTCTTCGCCACTTTTGGTGGTTAGGACTTAGGGGTTGGTTAATTGGTTGGACAACTTAGACTAAAAGTACTACTACTTAAGTGTTAGGCTTGGCTTTGCTGTCAACCTTTTTTTAGCATTATTACTTAAAAAAATTAAGAAACGTGTTTGCAATTAAGAGATTGATGGAATCATAGTAATGAAAAGCAGAGAAAGTTCACCCACCATGACCATTGACCATGCTCTGTTCTCTTGTAAATTCAGGTTTGAATCTTTGCTGCCTGCACCATTTTGTTCTTTTAGAGCATGCAGAGCAGATGGATCTAAAAGAAAAAGACCCACTTCATGCTTCAAAGAGCTAACTCTTTTCTTCCCATTTCCCAACCAATGTACATCAAAATGTAAGTTAATTAGTGATTAGAGCTAGCAAAACCAAGCACTTAGCACTAATCCACACACCTGGAAGACTTATTTACTGACAGTTAGTGAAAAAAACAAGAACGAGAAAAAGACCAGAGTCTAGCTGCTACACCGATCACTGCTTCCCAACTTAGCTATTAGTTAATGGGATGTCTTTAGATGCACATGGGGAGAGGTGTGGGCAAACATCAATATTCACCCCAACAGTGGTCAAACTATGCACGTACAATATTCTAATTTTACACATAAAATACATTAGAATATATATGACACATTGTTTATTGCCATTAAATTAGGCACCATGATACATATATAGAGATCCATAGACAGCTCAGATGGAAACTTCGTGACGCCACTGCTGGAAAGATTCTCCCACTCCTTACTAATTTAATTTATATTGGGCATTTTGTAGATGTAGGTTAGGCTGAGTTAGACCAGTTGGTAATGGCAGTGAGTTCGTTCTCTTGCACTTAAGTTCGAATCAACGTTTTCGTAAATTAAATTAATTTAGAATAAATTATCGCTTGTATCAAAAGTCCATATTGAGCATCTAAGTGAGTACCATGATACAAGTATTACCAAAAAGGAGTCATTCTATAGTGAGGGCCTTATATATGGCCCTTAGGTGAGATTATATCTTTAACTATTGAATAATTAATTTAATTTAACAGTTAAAGATAAGATCTCACCTAAAAGCTATATACAAGACCCTCACTATACAATTCTTGTACCAAAAAGAAAGAAAAAAGAAAGTTTTGAAGGAAGTTGAGCTTAGGCAGCTTTACGTGGGTGTGTATATAAAAGTTGACGACCCACCAATGGATTATGGATGGTCCACTGCTTTAGAGAAAATGTTTTGGTGGATCTTTCTCAAGCAGTGTGGGTAGGTCCAGTGCAATTTTGTAAAAGGCTGCAAAATGAGCATGCGGCGTGTCCAATATAATGAAGGAATGAATTGGAACTCAAGGAATATCTAGCTACCACCACTACTAAGTTGGGATTTTAAGTTGGTTTATTAAGGCTACTTTTTTGGGGGAAAAGAGCTCGAGACAAAGCTTGCATGTTATGCTATGGGTTTTATTTTTTATATGAACGATATTGGGGAGGAAGGAATCGAACTTAGGACCCTAAGTGCAAGGGGGTAAAATATGGAGCCAGAAAATTTGAGATGTTAAGGTGGGTTGGGCCTCCAAATGGTTCGGGTCCTACGTGCGTGGGAATATATATGGGCTTTATTTTCTTGAAGTCTACCAACATAACCTTAAACAAATTTACGAAAATATGTGTATGCATGGTTTTTATCCTTCTCAAAACCATTCATAAAAATTTACAAATGCAGTAGAGGATCTGGGAATTCAAACCATAAATGCAGTTCCCTATGGAGAGCGGAAAATGCAGGGGTGATCTTTGGTTCCAGGAATAAATAGTGAAACCATTCTTCAACGAAATGCTCACAGAGCTTCTAAACCAATGATTATCCCCTCTTTCCCTAATAACCAACATAAGACATCTAAAGCAAATGAAGAAATGCTTTTACTATCTAAACTATCAACTCTCACTCACATCACATACCGATGCTCAAATGAATTATTACCACAAAGCCTTTCCCTAGCATTGGTCAGTAGTAACACAAGCACATTAATCATTTCCCTCTCTTTTCAACTTCTGACATGTCAACAAGAGAACATTTCGTAAACATACGCAGCACGCACGCAAGCACACAGTCCTACACTACATATATATGCCCATGATTTTCTCATATTAGAATCCTCTGAGATGAGTGCCAGACTTTGTGCTAGGACCACCAACAGTGTTTCTTTTCAAACCCAAACCACTCAAAACCAGTAAGAGTTTGCACATCTAACACCAAAATCAATTGACAATGCAGCTGCAATTGCCTCGTCTAAGCCTATCGGAACCATCAGTGGAAAGAAATATGCAAAAATGAGTAGTTAAGCGCAAACAATGTAATCACACCATGTGTCAAACAACATAAAGTTCAAACTTGCTCCAAAACTACATTCTCAGGAAAAAAATCTAGTCAAAACCTAGGAATCCTCAGTAGATGGTTGGTTCACACCAACCTTCTCCAACAACTTACTGAAAGATGCAGGTGGACAAACTTGATACTTCACTTTCCCAGAAGGTGAGCCGAAAACCTCAGCCAATTCAAGCTTCTCCGGAGTGAGACTTGTGCTGTCCATGGTTTTACTGAGCACCTTCAGTGCTAGCTGAACTCCCTCTTCCCTAGTCATATCATCCTTGTAATCCTGTTTAAGCATCGATTGAGCCGCTTAGTTGTTCGCACCAATCACTGCAGCCTTCCAGCCAGCATAGTTTCCACTAGGGTCACTCATGTAAAGTTGAAAACCGAAATTCTTGTCCCAACCCGCGAACAAAAATGAAACACCAAAGGGCCGGAGACCACCAAACTGTGTGTAGCCCTGCTTAGTATCACAAAGAGATTGAACAAGCTGCTCAACGGGCATTGGTTCTTGGTACGCAAACATATAGCGCTGAGCCTGGACCCGAGCAGTGTTTATCAGGATGTTGGCATCAGACATTATGCCAGCCACAGCACATGCAACATGGTCATCAATCTTGTACATTTTCTCAGTGGAAGTTGTGGAGTGGAGGAGTTTGGATGTGACTTTCTTCTCACCAACTAAGATAACCCCATCTTTTGACAAAATCCCAATTGCAGTACCCGCATTTCCAATGGCCTCCATTGCATACTCAACTTGGTAGAGACGACCCTCAGGGGAAAAGATGGTTGTACGGCTATCATATCTCCTGGACATCTTTGATAATAACTGTGAAGGTTTGTGAAATAATGGTATTAAATTTTATCATTTTTTTCTTCTGAGATAATGGTATTCAATTTATATAAGATGAAACAAGGGAAACCCAGAAATCCAAATATGAACACAGTTCAAAATTCCAACAGCTCAAGGTTTTCTACAATCCAACAAAGCCAAATAGCATCAATTGAGTAGCATACATATGTGAAATACTGAAAAATCACAAATCAGATGCAATAAATATTAAAATTAATAATAATCACAAGACGCAAATTAAAAATGAACTTGGCCGAAATTGAGACAATGTAAGCAGCCCCATCGCACAAACTAATTGAAATGACAATCATACAAGAATACGGGTCTTACCCAGTTTCGCTTGCTCTCTCTTGGTTCAGATGCTTGACAAATTTTACGCCTTTTGCCGCCTACTCAGCTCCCAGCTCCCTATTCTAGTATTCTTCTTCTTCTTCCTCCTCAAGAAATAACCAAGGCTTTGTTTGCTCTGGCATCCGGGGCTCCGAGTAGGGGCCTTTGTAGAAATTGGGTCAAAACTCTGAGGCCGAAAGTATCGGCCTTTTTTTACACGGGTAGCCCAGACGTTGTTGCTTGCGCAGGTAACCCAATAATATTCAATTGTCTAGGCTCAACTATTTCAGTGGACCGGAGTGTTTTTTCGGTCGAAAGTGGACCGGAGTTAAGTCCAGATATTTGAGGTAAATCTTTTAGCAATTTTCTTTTGGAGAAAAAAGAAAGGGAAAAGGCCAAAGGAGAGAGAAATTTTTTAAAATAAGTCAAAATGGACAAAATTGCCCTTATTTATTTTTTGATTTTCTAAGGAATCCTTTACATTTACATGTCTTTTGTTTGAAAGTTGAGAGATTTTTCTGTATTTTTCAAAAAATTTTTGACTTTTTTCAAAAGTAAAAGTTTTTTTGTGGCTAAAACCTAAATTTATTTAAAAGTAATTGGGCCTTAGGCCTCGGAACCAAGATTTTATCAATCTCATGAGTGATTAGCTAATATCAATTATTAATACTAGCCCCTGAGCATGTGCCAATTGATTTTATTTTTTGAATTAAGAAAATATAAAACGGGTAGTTATGTTCTATAAAAATAGGACCTATTATTTTATTTTATTTTTTTAATATAAAAAAAATGTAAATTTACTATATTATCCTTATTTAATTAATAATTTCAATTCTCAATTCTTAATTATTATCCTCATTTAATTAATAATTTCAATTCTCAATTCTTAATTATTATCCTCATCGAAGTGTTGCCTTGGCTGCTGCTGAATTGGTTTATATAGCTAAAATGTTTAAAGACATTGGCTTCTTTCTAGGCACTCCTCCTCTTCTCTGGGTGGACAATCAACTGCTATTTCTTTGGCTTCTAATCGTGTGTTTCATACCAGGACTAAACACGTGGAGGTTGATTATCACTTCACACGAGAATTGGTGCAAAATGGTTAATTAGCTTCCTGACATTTTTACAAAGTCTCTATCTTCCTCTCAATTTGTGTATCTTCCATCCAAGCTTTCAGTTTGTGACACTACCTTCAGCTTGAAGGGGTTGATAGAGATATCTCCACATCTAATCCTAGCCTTTCATCACAGAGTTGTTAATTTCTGTTTAGCTTTATTTTAATAAATTGTAAAGCTGTCATTAATGTACATCTATATTATTACAAGTGTATATAAACAATTCAATGTAATCATTATTGTTTAATGAAATGGGAGTACAATTTTAGTTTTCTCACAAAATATTGAAGGAGAATTAGGTGGTGGAAAAGTCAAGAAGTAGAGGATTAGTGTCAGGACTTTTAGGCCTCAGGAAAGGGTACTGAAGTTGACAATGAGTAAGAGATTCTTTGATATTAGCAAAACTAACATGACAAACATTCCAAATGTTGGGATTTTGGGTGACTGATTTTGAAATTAAAATGTTGTAGTGGTGACGTTGTCGAAAATGTTAGGTGAGAGAATAACATATCATGTATTTTTCATTCATTTTCTAGCCATCTCTAAATTGTTTTTTTTTTTTTAATAAAAAACATTAACAACATTACATGTAAAACTTGACCCCAAAAATAAATAAATAATTACATGTAAAACAATTGAGTGATGGGGGCCATTGCATTATTCCCTTTGGATTTATGCATGCAGGAGCTAGTAGGCTTCGTATTTATGGGTGGAATGGACATTATTGGACGACCTTAGGTATGCATATACGGTAAAACGTCCAAAATCCATAAAGTTGGGGACGTACGTGGTGGTGCATGCATGTTGGTAGTTGATATTGATATTTTATTCCCACCCAAAATATTACAAACGAATGCAGTCAAAAAATAACTCAAAACCAGCGCGTCACGTGCTTCTGCAGACACAAACTAGTAAGCAATTCACAGAGGACATAGCCACAGAGGGGGAGCAGATCGATGCAAATTATTAAGTTCTTCTTTAAGCCAAAAAACTCAGCACCGACATGACTTAATAATTAAGATTACCACAGTATATCGATCTGATACACTATCAGATAAACAAAAAACAAAACAACAAATTACAGAAATTGATCCCTCAAGAAGTAGTTTTCACTTCCAAGCTCTCACATGCTATTAATTATTAGCTGACACATATTATGCTAATTAATTAAACCACAGTGACCACTAATTGGGATATTTAGAACTGTGCTGAGGTGATGATCAACTTCAACTATGCAGGGCACTGGAATCCAGAGGGTGGAGTTTTCCCACAGTCAATCAGAACCTGAAGAGCGATGGGGATGATGATGTTGATGTTGAGAAGCTTAGCCTTGATGGTGGTGCAAAGGCAAATTGCAGCATCCAAGTCCACCAGCCCTTGAAGCACTGGACAGCATGCATCCTTGGCACTGCTGCCAATTCCAATGTGAATGAGGCCACCCAACACATCCACACAAGCTCCCAACTTGAGAGTGTCGATGGGACACGTGTTCTTTGGTGGTGGTGATGGGGTTGGCACTGGTGTTGGTGGTGGTGGAGGAGGACATGGTGTCTCAGTGGGTGGAGGAGGCTTAACTGGCACAACTGGGGTAGGTGTTGGTGTTGGTGGGCTTGGTGGTACAACAGGTGGTGATGGTGGTGGCTTAACTGGTACAACTGGGGTAGGTGTTGGTGTTGGTGGGCTTGGTGGTACAACAGGTGGTGATGGTGGTGGCTTAACTGGTACAACTGGGGGCTTGGGTACATAGGGTGGTGGGGGTTGTACAACTGGGGGCTTGGGTACAAATGGTGGGGGTTTTACAACTGGGGGCTTGGGTACAAATGGTGGGGGTTGTACAACTGGCGGCTTGGGTACATATGGTGGTGGTGGTTGTACAACTGGGGGTTTGGGGATGAAGGGTGGGTGCACAATTGGGGGTTTAGGGATGAAGGGTGGGTGCACGATTGGGGGCTTGGGGATGAAGGGTGGGTGCACAATTGGGGGCTTGGGGATAAAGGGTGGGTGCACAATTGGGGGTTTGGGGTGGGGTGGTGGTTTGACAATAGGAGGCTTGGGGATGAAGGGAGGTCTCACAATAGGTGGTTTGGGGACAGAAGGAGGTTTTGGTATATGGGGAGGATATACAATGGGGGGTTTGGGGCCGTGTGGTGGTTTGGGTACATGGGGTGGATGAGGATGAGGTGGCTTTGATGGTGGCTTGGGAACATAGGGAGGCTTTACATGAGGGGGATGGGGTGGTTTTGATGGTGGCTTGGGAACATAGGGAGGCTTTACATGAGGGGGATGGGGTGGTTTTGATGGTGGTTTGGGAACATAGGGAGGCTTTACACGAGGAGGAAGAGGTGGTTTTGATGGTGGTTTGGGAACAGAGGGAGGCTTTACATGAGGGGGATGAGGTGGGTGTTTAGGTGGTTTAGGGATGAAGGGTGGCTTTACATGAGGAGGCTGTTTGGGTGGCAAGTGTGGAGGGTATGTTGGTGGTGGACAGTAGGAGTTAGCAAGAGAAGTGAGCAAACTACCCAAATTCACAATGAGGACTAAGAGCAAAGCCAGGGTATAATTCCCCATGTTCAAAACTCCACAACCCTCAAAAGAGTTGGGTTGTTTAAGACCGGATATTGAAACCCAACACCATGCAAAAGCCTTCTTATAGAGATATGGTGAGACATGTTGTGAGTGAGTATGTACATAAGAGAGAGAGTGAGAGAGAGAGAGAGAGAGAGAGAGAGAGAGAAAACACAATCCTGTACCTTTCTTTGTGGTACCAAATAAAGATATATAAAACTATTAATCTCTGTGCATAATTAATTAATTTGTCAAATTGCCAAGATGCACATTGAATTGAGGTCTCTCCAAACTCCAAACTCCAACTTGATCAGTATCAAATTCACCACAAACAAAAGGGAGGAATTGAGTCACTTTCTTCCTTTACATTCAGAACCAAGTAGGGCACTGCAATCACTGACTTAATCTGTAGCCAAAACTATTCAGCTTTTAAGGAGAAAAGGATCAAGAAAACGCGGTTTTGTGATAGAGGCAAGTTTTAACATGTAGTGAGAGCCTAGCAAGTGACTATTCAACCCGTGATTGGGGTTTTGATGCCAAGCCACGTGTGAGGCTTTCATTGACAACATTTTCTTGCATTAAAAAATTCTAAGGGGACAAAAGAGGCCTTAGACTTTTTCTACTTAAAGCACATGGTTTTTCCTTTTCTCATTTTTTGGGGGTTTTCTCCCGAATAGACGAGTCCATTAATGCTACAATGTTTTAGTCTAAGAACTATTCCTATATGAATAGACCTGTGCAATTGTATTTGAGTGTCTGTTATCTTAATTTATTATTTTTTATATAAACGATATTGTATTTTAATTTAATTCATATTATAAAAAAAATTATTTAAATTCAAATATAAAATGAAGAGCACATTTGTTCTAACCAACTTAATTAAGTCTATGTGTGCAATTATTTTTTACAATTAAACAACTCGATTTGATGTAGGAATTTTCCTTGTACAATTTAACTTGCTTGCTTTGCCGCTTGCAATTTCATTTCAAAAAAGTATATACATAGCCTAGCCATCATGTCTTTCAAATCAACAGCCCATCATAGGGCATCTTTTTAAAATGAGGGTAATGCTGGCTTCACATGCAGCTGCACAATAATTTCAAGAATTATTAATCGTACCTAGCATTGTTAGCAAGACATTTAGGGCTGTAATTATGTGAAAAGTGATGTTCGCCAAATCAATTATATAGGGAGAACTTACTGCAAACAACTCTGTGTGGAACCCATCTACTTGTTCTTTGTTTTTTTAGGTCTGAAGTCCATCTACTTGTTCACTCCACGCCATTGAAGTGTAGTCTATCTAAAATGGTAAGGGTGCCCTAGTTTAGGCGTAAGTACTATGTGCAGGGTTTTGGGTTTTGGGTTTTTCTTTGTAGACAAAAACATAGACGTATCATATCTACATTGTTCTGACTATTGAAAAATTAGGCAAAGGGGTAATGATTATGCCAAAATGAATTTCAACATCACTTTCCACCGACAAAATTTCATTTGCTTATATTGAAGCTCGTATTGAAATTTATTAATTTTAACAAAGTTAGAATATGTCATTTGTCACGTAATTTGGTGAATAAACTTTTTTTAAAATCTTTTGGTGCCTCTACAATATTAAGGCATCAAATAGTGCAAAATCATGACATCTTATTTCAACGTTCATTAACAGACCTTCATACAATCAAGGCATCGGATGCAAGTAGGGTGGTAGATTTTTTCCCCTTCTCAACCCAATAATATGAATTAAGACAATTATATGTGGAACACAATAACACCGCTTTTAATCATTCTATCTAAAAGGGTATATGCGACAGCTGGCCAAGAGGTATATTCCATGTACACAAAATGTTACTTTCAACTACATGCCAATATTTCTACAGCGAAAATTCCAATTCAAGATGCAAAGGGAAAATGAAATGTGATGTACTAGCTGTAGTGTCTGTTTGGATAGAAAGAAAAGAAAAGAAAATTCATTTCTTGGAGAAACCAGAAATTGAGTTTGTCGTCCTTATTTTCGAAGTGTCGCAATCAAGTTTTTTTGATATATTGATGAGTCATCCGTTGTAGAAGAAATGGCATCCATCAAAACCTGCCACCATAAAAATCCATGCAAATCCACTTGTTAGAATGACATGAAGTCACTTGTGCAAAGCGACATATGAATTTAAAGGGAGATAAAGCCGATGTAATATATGTAGGGTCAGGCTGAGACTACTTTGTCTCCAAATCTTTAACCAAATCTAATTTAACACCAATTATTATTGCTCACTACATCAAGTAAGAAAGATAAAAAGTATTTTTCGGTGTGAATGCATAAACATATCTGTGGATTCTTATTATTTCGATGTGAGCTTACAGCTTAGCATATTAACCTCACTTCATATGAAAATTATTTCCAATCTGAGGTCTAACTTTAAAAAAACAAAAATGAAAATGACTTTGTAGGTCCAAATCAAAATGCAACTTGCCGACAAACACGGGTTTAGTCAAGTTGGTTAGAGTAAATGTGTTATTCTCACTTTGCACCCGATTTCAAATTCCCCTCCTCGTGATTTAGATTAGATCAAAGTAAAACATTGCTTATATATAAAAGCAATATGCAGCTGTATGCAGAAGATTTGGTTGAATAATTGCTCTATATAAAATAATAGGTACAGTACCTTGATTATCTTTTTTCCAACAACCCTGTTCCCTATATCTTCCCATTGTTTATATCATAATCAATCAATTAATTGATTAACACCACCAAACTCTTGATACCTTCAGCAAAGACACGATATTTTCTACCCAACATTTAGTTTGTTGTTTGAAGAAAAAGAAGAAGGAAAAAAAAAAAAAAACATTTAGTTTGTCAGATCATATCTTATAGCATGAGTGTTATATTTAAAACTATATAAGAAGGGACAAAATTTGGACCTACTTGGATCAACTGTGACAATCATGGCAGTCCCTCCAAAATCACAAGTGCCACCGGCAGCCCTGGTGCTCTGCCAGTAGCTGTTGAAGGCGTACGAAGCATGGGACAACAATGTGTCTGGTTTATAGCAGGACCCATTGGGCTGGATTGACTTGCAGTCTGCACCAGACCCACACGCATAGTCCAGGGCCTCTTGGACTATTGGGCCAGGCACGGCTGGCTTGGCCACACACCAGACCGCCCCAGACTGTGGTGGCTTTTTCTGTGGAGGGCTCGTGGGCCCTGATGGTGGAGGGTAAGCTACAGGCGGGGCCAAGGCTGGTGGGCCTGGGACAGGCTTGGGTGGGGATGGAGGATTTTTGGGTGGGCTTGGAATTGTGGTGGGTGGGCCAGGTGGGTGAGGGGTGGGCCCATTTGCAGTTGGTGGTTTTGGGATGGGTGAGCAAGTGGGTGCAGAAGATGAAGGGGAGGAGGAAGATGAAGGAGTATTTGGTTGAGGTGGGTTTTGGGAAAATGGTGGATTTGCACAGTATGGAGGAAGAGGAACATTTCCAGGCAAGGGAAGTGGTGCCAGTGAATCAAAGGGTGGGAAAGAGAAGGGAGGACTTACCTCTAGTGGCTTACCATTTGAGGAAGGCAATGGTAAATCTAACTCTAAGTGATTTATTGCTTTCAGCTTCTTCTCTAATTCTGTGTCTTGGGATTTTAAGAATTGTGCAAAAATTCTTGCATCTGCTCTAAAACAAAGTCACATAATAAGTTGTTAAAATTGTTCAAGTAGTGTGTCTTTGGAAAACCCAAATAAATAAATAAATAAATAAATTGTTGCTTACCACATAAAATGGAGAAAGTTGTGAATGAAATGGAGATGATGGCCAATCTCATGTAAGACATTGTGGGCTGCATCTCTTGAAAAGCCAATGTGATCAAAGGCAAAATACCCAGAAGAAGCTGACTGAAAATTTTGTGCTTATTTAATTCATCCCTCAATCAAACACTTGGGATAAGTATATATAGGCAGATGCTTAGGCAGGCCAGAGATGTGTGGGAGTGGTAACAAAAGGCGGTGGCCATAAAGGAAAATTATCAACATAGAGAGACTAAAGGAGATTCCTGTGTCACAACTTTGTAGCCTAAGACTCAAAAATAGTGTAAGATATACAACATGCAGAGGATAAAGGTGAGGGAGAGAGAGACTAGAGAGTTTTGGTTTTGGAGAGGTGTACAAGAAACTTTTCTCCCTTTTTGCATCTTCCTTTGAATATATTCTTGCTTGGCAGTGGAGAAATATGAACAGTGGAGTTTTCTGCACTTTTATTTGCTTGCTTTCCACTCAAAGTGAAACAAACTTCCATTCTCTCTCTCTCTCTCTCTCTCTCTCTCTCTGTGTATCAGGCTCTACATTTCTCAGGAATCTATTAACTTGTTATTAAATGGTTCCTTGGGATTAATATTCCAAAATAGTTTAACATCCTTTCCTGCCTTAGCAATCATATTTCACACACTAATGCATGTTTTTCAGCTTGATGTGGTATTAGTTGAACTTCAATATTACAGAACTCTTGGTTCATGCTCATCACTGAACCTGAAACCTAGGAGTTTTTGTTTGGGAATGTAACCAGGAAGATCAAAATATACCAAACTTGGGAACGAGAGAGCTGCATAAAACTTTCGCTCATCATCAAAGCTAAATGTGTCATCGTAGTTTGAGCATATTTCTTACTCTCTATATATTTCATTGCAGACACACAAGACTTTCAGTTTTAACTAAGAACAACTAAAAAGCCCACATGAACTCCTTTGCTAGAATTTGCTGAAAAAGAAATTGTAATCTTCATTAAGCAGGCTTACATAGGTAAATAAATTGTGTAGCTCTTATTCTTGTTATTAACTGTTAAATTAAAATCTCCATGTCGTCCTGTTTTTTTTTTTTTTAACTGTTTGGCAACACCACTTTGCCATCCATAAACTATAACTATTCTTCTCCCTAAGGGAATTTTACTAGGAAATTACCCATCTGGTATGTAAATCATGTTTCAGAGTTCACATTTAAACACAACCTTTAAACTTGGACAATAAATTATAGGACCGTTGCCTAGGGGTGGGCACGGTTCAGTTTGGACCGGTTTTTGCCTCAAATTAGAACCGATCCGGTAATATTCATGCGGTTTGGTTCGGTTCGGTTTTAATTAAAAAAATTCAAAAACTGTCCGGTTCGGTTTGAACCGGTTTCGGTTCGGTTTGAACCGGTTTCGGTTCGGTTTTGAACCGGATTATAAAAATTATTTTTTAAAATTGTTTTGTAATACAATTCTCAACTGAAATATTATTATTTTTATTTGAAAATTAACAAATTATTCAATTTCATATAAAAAATAAATATTAAAGTGAGAAAAGAGAGATATTTTGACATTGAACTTGGATAAATATTAAGTTTTTTTTAGTGAAATTAAAAATATAGCATTAAATATAAATATATATTGAAATTATATATTTTTTTAGTTTCACCGATTCGGTTTTTGAAGACATGGAACCGGATCCGAAACCGGTCCAAACTGGTCCGGTTCGATTTTTGACTTTTTGGTCAACTCGATTTTTTTCCGGTTTGGTTCGGTGTGGTTCGGCTCGGATTTTAGGTTTGCCGGTTTGAGTGCCCACCCCTACTGTTGCCAACGACCCGACGCCATCTATAACAAGTGTGGCTTGAACTGTTCTTGAATTTAGAAAGCAAATTTAAAAAGCTCCATTACTTAGCATGTAATAACCCAAAACAAAAAATCCTAAATTTACTATTAATTTATTCTAAAAAAGGACGATTTTGCCCTCGGAATATTTTATTAAGAAAAAGGTGACTTTTGATCAAGAAGGAATTTGACAATTCCACTTACGCCGTTGCGTAGAGCACGGTGAAATGAGTTCGTAGACATGTAGTGGGCCCGAATCAGAGTTGTAACGAGAGAGTTATGGTCAAAAGAGTTTCAGTGGCATAACCATAAATATTTCGAAGTTGGATCTATAAAACCAGCCCAGCTCTCTCTCTCCTCTCGAGCGAAAACTGCCTCACCACCTTCCAGAGCTCGCTGGCGCCGCCTCAGGGCACCATCGGCCACGGGACCGGTGGCGTTCGAACCGCCGTCGAGTCCTCTCCCTTTCCCGATCGGTCCCCCGCCCGCCAACGACCGGTGCTGGCCGAAAAACGCAGGAAACCGTCCGGAGGTCGCCAAAACTTCAATGCCGTCGATCTCCCTCCTCCGGCCACCATTTCTGTCGACCCAGGCACCCGGGACCAGGCAGGCCCGCAGGAAAGACCTTCAGGAGGTCTAGCGAGCTCGGACCAGGAGTGAGTGGACCTTTCTTTCATAAATGATTTTCTATAAATGAGTTTATATAAATGCTTTTATAAATAAGTTTATATGAATGAATTTCATTATTTGATCTTGAATGAGTTTTATTGGAGGGTTTCCGAACATGAATTGTGCCGTACAATATCTTTATTTCTATACTGCTTAGTTGAACATGCTGAAGTTATATAGACAGCAGACTTTGAGATTTATGATACAGAAATAGCAGCCTAGCTTAGATTTATCAAACTACAGTTAATTATCAAACTTTTCTAAAAAAAAAAAAAAAAAGTTTATTTTAAACCACCATGTACCAAGTTATGATAATTACCCTCAGTTGGACCGATGTCTACGGACATCCAGTCTATTTACAGTTATGTCAGTGCACTTGACACTGCCTCACGAGTTTCGGGGACGCTCGGACCGTGAGTGCCAGGATTTGCTGCTCGGCTGACTTGGTGTCCTAAGACCTGCTAGGATTTGCGGCTCGGCTGACTTTGTGTCCCCGAGACCTGCCAGGATTGCGGATCAGGCTGACTATAGTCCCCTGAATTCTGCCAGAGCGGCTCGAGTCGACTTTGTGTCATCGAGACCTGCCAGCAGATCAGGTTGACTATAGTCCCCTGAATTCTGCTAGTTTGCGGCTCAGATAAACTGTGTGTCGCCGAGACCTGCCAGGGGAATTGACGGATTTACAGGGGTACATCCGAGTGGTAGTTTTGATTGATTGCAGTGCTTTGATTCAAGTTTTGAGTACATTGCTTTTATGCAGGTTTGATTTCAGTATTTTTATGCAAGTTTTGGATCTCAGTGCTTTTATGCAAGGATTAATTACTGTGCTTTTAATTACTGTGATTTTATGCAAGTTTTCTCGATATTGATAGCATAATTCAAGCGCATTTTACATATCCAGTTTTTATTACTATTATTTTACAGTGGGGGTTATTATGTTCGCAAATTGTTTTCTGGAACCTTATTTTTGTCCACTCACACTTTCAACTGTTTTGCGCCCCTAGGCTGTAGCGTGCACAAGACATCCACCACCGGGCCATCTTGACTTCCGTGCCTTTTGGTTCAAAAGTGTTGGTAAGTAAAATAATTAAGTGATCCGTAAACTATCAAAATTGCTCTGATATGTTGCCCTAGAGCGGGAATGGAACTTTTGACATGTTTATTGAAGTGCTAGCTGTTGGTTGTTTGGATATTTATGCTCGTTTTGACAGGTGTAAGTTTTGGGATTGAACAAAATATAGGGGAGACTCTGCCGAAATTTCGGTAGAAGTCAAGGTCAAAATTAAAAAAAAAAAGGGCAAATAGGTCTTTTGTGCCCGACATTTGCCAAGTGTCGGACACGCACAGGGTTCGACTCGAATTCCAAAGCGGAATTTGATTCGGGTCCTGTTATAGCATGTAAGTTATGTTTCAGAGTTCAATTGGAAAAAATTATGCTATCGTTGGCAACGGTCCCTTGCCATCTATAACAATCCAGGTTTGAACTTTTGTTAAATTTAGGAAGCAATTTAATTAGCTTCACTACTCAAAATGCAAATTATGTTTTTAAATTTCAAATTCAAACATTAGGAAGCAATTGAATAAATTATCTGGCCGTTGCAACGGTCCCCTGCCATATACGATATCTACCATTTTTATAATCTATGACTTGAAAAGGCATAACAGGGCAATTAAGCTAACTCTGGTATAAATCTGCTCAATTGTTCAAGTTATCCATCATTGTATGTTTGCTAAAACCACAGCCTTATTCAGGACAATAAGAAATATGGCCGCATACCCTTCCCAAAGGATGCTAATCACTAATAAAGGACCACGTGTCCGCTACATTGCTTGGACTCCAACCCTTGAATGATTTCTGGAAGCTCAGCTTCACAGGTCATTACAAGCACGAATCAAAGACTGCTTCAGTCGGTTTACATTATGAGAGATCACAATGCTGTATTTAAAGCTGCCTTTGCGCAACATGTAGAAATGGTCAGCAGCTTTACAAGGGCTCAGTCGACTGCATTCAGCCGGGCCTTTGAATTTGCTAAAGGTGAAGGTGTCGATTACCTTGAAATCGAAGGAAATCATCCGTTTGTGTTTCGGATGATGTGCGGCAACGTCACCAGTGTTGGCCAGTCCTTACTTAGTTAGGATTTTGGTTTCTTATTTTATTAGAATTTTGGTTACTTACCAATTATTATTTAATCCTATTGTAATAAAAATTTATTTCCTATTGTAATTTAGATATATTTCCTATTTTATTTAAGGTTAACACATCTTTGTACTTGTATAAATACCACCATATTGGAGAAGAATAATAATGTGAGCGTATCTTAGCATAACTGAATATTTACCCTACTTTGTTTGACATGGTATCAGAGCCAGGTTCCTAACCTGTGATAACCTCTGCCAAATTGAGAGTCGTTGGCACTCCTCATTCGTAACCCATCATGGGTCTTCATCTTGTATAGTCACCATCTTTTGTTCATCCTCTCATATGTGTTTTCACTGCACCGAGCCTTCACATGCTTCTTTGCTACTATTCCAAAAATTTTATTTTTTCATCTTTGTATGCCAGATTGTCTTCCTTCATGTCTCAGCTTCTCTATCTTTGAAACTTCATAACAAGTCTCTTTACTCCGTGAGCCTCGTCACCGCTCACCGAGCCATCTCAAACCTCCGCAAGCCTCGTCACCGCTCGCTAAGCCTTCTCCTAGCTGGCCTTTGTCTCTCCGCTTATTTGGGTGTTACTTTCTCCAAATCTCGACTCTCATACATCGTCGGATTTGAGAGGGAGTGACACTGCTGCTCATTTATTCCATTGCAATTCACCTACCTATCTATCATGGCTGATTGTATGTACCTGTTTCTCAAGTACCACTGATCATATGGCTCTATGGACCCCTTCTGTTCAGGGGGAGAGGGAGAGTGAAGAGAAGTTGTCTCTGTTGTTGCTGCTACCACAGTTTTTGCCCTAACAGGACCTGCTTTACAAACAAGTATATATATACAACCAACTGCCAGTATACATATATATACATTCCAACAGTTACATTCTAAGTCTAGGGCAAATTATCAGAGCGACAACTAAGAATTTACAAAGGAGTCAATCCTTTTACAAAACAAAAGTCCTACATCAAAAGAAAGGCGCAGAATGTGGAAAATGGCCCGGTGGTGGATTCCTGTGCACGTCTACTGCCTGGGGGCACAAAACATTAAAAAGGGTGAGTGGACCCAAAAACAAAGTTTAGAAAATAGCATATGAACATACTAACCCCACTGTAAAAACAGTTATACAAACTAAATTATTCTCTTTATTTCTGAAATCAATGCACTCATATAATTATACATGTATATAAGCCAAGCATACTCATGGTCAACATTAATTTCTTAAGGCATTGAAAACAGTTTAAAACTACCACCTAGGTGTACCCTTTATTTCCGTCAATTCCTAATATCCGTCAATTCCTTGCATCACCATGGGTGACACATACTCGCAGGTCTCAGTGACACGAGGTCAGTCCGAGCCGCAACTCGCAGGATTCAGGGGATCGTAGTCCACCTGATCCGCATTACTCGCTCCACACGAGTTCGAGTACCAAAGAACTCGTGGGGCAACTGTCAAGCATGCTGACTAAACCGAAGGCAACCAATACAATCCGAAGGCAACATTTAATCTGAAGGCAACATTTGTATATCTGGGTACAAGGTGGTTTAGGAAAATAAAAAGTTTCTAAAGAAAATCTGTTGAATAACTGAATTTCTGTAACCTCTAAAATTCTACTGCCATTTATCTGATAACTAACTAGAATTTCTTTTCCTATATCCTTTAAAGGGTATTCCATTCAACAGTATGCAAAATAAAATATTCAAAAGCATAGAACAGCTTATAAAACACTAATCTTTGAATAAAATTAATTCAAGATCAAATACTATAACTGAAACTGAACTGCTTAAATTTATTTATAAAAACAAAGAGTCCACTCACTGGTAGTCCGTACTCGCTGGACCTCTTGAAGGTCCCTCCTGCGAGTCAACTGGTGCCCGGGTGCCTGATTCAATGACCATAATATTCTATTAATACAATATAGTATTAATTTAAAAACCCTGACCCCCGGCTCCTAGAAGTACGTGCATCAATTTAAAGTTGTTCATATGGCCATAAAAGCTTTCCTTCCACTAGGGATAGTTTAACAGTATCTTGGGACTCAAAAAGCGTTAAAGTTCCAAAAAGTCAACTCGAAACCCCGCGGGTCCATGACCTCACAATATGATCCGGAAGCCTCTAAAAGTTCCAATATATCTAGGACACATGTCCTGAGGGCTTGGTCTCGATCGAACGGTCGGATTGATCACGATCGTACAATCGCACGATTTCTAAACCCTAGCCCTAGGGTTCGCGATTTATGAGTATCCGGGACTCCGATTCACGATCCGTCGAATCCTACACGATTCTGAAATTGTCTAGAGTAACATATCTAAAAACAATTACGATCCAACGGCTCAACAATATTGAACCCTAAAATCGCACAATATGTAAAATCCGTTCGAGGCTCAAACGGTATCCAAATTGAGATCCGCGAATTACTACGCGCTCGTGACAACCTAAGGATCTCATCGAGACATAGTGCCACTTCACTACCCTCACCCACGCGCCTCCGTACTCGCCGGCAGTGCTGGGTGTCCAATGCGATTACGTATCGCCGAAAAATCTCAAAACCACAGTTCCAAACTCCTACCCTATGTATAACTCCCTATTTGGAACCACTTTTGTTCTTGGACCTACGCCAAAACCTGATCGGAAGTGACCGAACTCGGAGGCCAAAAACTGATCGAATTTTCAATTCGAAAATCAATTATCTACGTTAAGAACCGATTGAATCCTACCCAATAGGCAGCTAGAACAGCTAGAGAGGTTCAAAATCCATACCTGGATTGTCCGATTTGGTGGCCGGACGACGGAGAACGAAGGCCGTGAAGTTCCGGTCAAACTCGCTTGGATTTCTGCAATTTCCAGTCAGCACTGGCGGTTCCAAGGGCTGAGAGCAATCGGAAAGGGAAGAGGAAGTGGCAGCGGTTCAAATGAGTTCGGCCTCGTGGCCGGTGGTGGTCCGTGGTGGCGACAGCGCCACAAAATTTCGATCGGGGGGGAGAGAGAGAGAGAGAGAGAGAGAGAGAGAGAGAGAGAGAGAGAAAGAAACTGAGGGAGACAAGAGAGAAGTGAGGTTTTTGTAAAAATCTGATTTTTTGAATTACCGTTTTGCCCCTCGGAGTATTTTAACCTTATTTTCTTCGTTAAAGCTCCTATTCGAGTCCACTTCGTGTCTACGAACTCATTTTGTCATGCTCTACGTAACGGTGTATGTGGAATTGTTAAATTCCTTCGTGGTCAAAAAGTCAACTTTTCTTTACTACATTATTCCAAAGGCAAAATTGTCTTTTCTTCTTAATAAATTACTAATTAAATATTAATTTAGGTTTGGGTCATTACATGCCCTGCCTTGTCTTGCTGGTGTCAGTGCCTTATATTGCTCTTGTTGGTGCCAGTGCCTTGTGTTGCTCTTGCTGCTGTCAGTTTTGTTGTCTCTTACTGGGGACATTATTGTTGTTGCTTCTATCGTGTTCGTGCCTTTGCTGGTGTGTTTTTCCGCTGCGATCATGACCATTGACCTTGCCTTTGTTTGCTTCGCTTTCCGTTGCTATGGTTATTGCTGATGATGTTGCTATGTTTGTTATCTATCTCTTCCTTAACCCTAGACACTACCTATTTTCGTTGCACTATACACTTAGCCTATAATCCTAGCCCACCACCACTTTCTACCTTGCTACTGTCGCCACCGCTTACCTTGCTATTGCCTTACCTTCTGCCGTGCTCAGAGGGTTTCTGTGTTCTGCCTTACCTATTGTTGTGCTCACAAGGTTTCTGTGTTCTACCTTACCTATTGTCGTGCTCACAGGGTTTCTGTGTTCTGCTATGTGCCCTATTTTTTACGGTTTGCTCTTGTGTTTCCGCTACAAACTTTGCTTTAGTTTGTCACTTGTTTCACTCGTGGTTGATGAAAAGACCTTCTCTACAATTGGTGCTTCTCAAGTATGGTGTTCTGTGACTCGCTTGTCAAGTTGGGCTTGTGAAATATCTTTGCCCAACTTGAGGGGGAGTGTTAGCGAGTCCTTACTTAGTTAGGATTTTGGTTTCTTATTTTATTAGAATTTTGGTTACTTACCAATTATTATTTAGTCCTATTGTAATAGAGATATACTTCCTATTGTAATTTAGATATATTTCCTATTTTATTTAGGGTTAACACATCTTTGTACTTGTATAAATACTTCCATATTGGAGAAGAATAATAATGTGAGCGTATCTTAGCATAACTGAATATTTACCCTACTTTGTTTGACAACCAGAACTAGCGCTGTGATCAGGGGGCTTGTTAATAAGTGCAGATGTGATTTAAGACAGATTAGGAGTGTGAGGCTCTAACATGCCAACATGTATGGAAATTTGGCTGCGAACTTGCTCACGAGAATTCCTTTGCAGCCTCAACAAGAGAGGTCTTGGTCCGGAAGAAATAATGGTGTGTTTACTAATCAGGAATTGGAATTCTTATCAGGAATTGAATTCCGCCTATGGAGAATTCCTTCGTTTACTTCACATCAAGGAATTGAAAAGTAAGCGGGGCCTACACAAAATTAGGAATTGAATTCCTGATTTTGGAGGAATTCAATTCCGGGATGGGATGTGGTATTCTAATTCTTGGAGAATTCACCCATTAGGAATTCATCTTTTTTACCCATTATATCCTCACACAATTTTCAAAATTCCAAATATGCAATCTACTTTAACCCAAAAATGAGGACATTTTAGTAATTAATACCATTCCTACCCCAATTCCACATGATTTAGTAAACAACTTCAATAGGAATTCAGAATTTAACTCCCCTCAATCCATATAGTTTAGTAAACAACTTCATTAGGAATCCGGAATCTAATTCTCCTCAATCCAACTCCTCCTCAATTCAATTCATCCTTAATTCAATTCCTCATAATCCAATTACAAATTAAAAAACATGTCATAAGTGGAATTCTAGTGAGGGATGTGATTGGTCGTTGGATCCCTTTCTCGGACCTATGCGTGAGTCATCATTTGGATGACACAGAAGGACTTTGTAGATTTCTTTCTTCAAGGAAAAATTTGTCAAGTTGCTTTTCCTTTTTGTTAAGTAGCAGTTTGCACATATTTTATTTTCAGAAACGAAATATTTTGGATTAGTAATGATTGTGAAAAGCCTTTTGATTTTTCTAATCTCTTCCTTAAAGAATTAAGATGTGTGAGCATGCAACTACTAAGAACAAAAGTCATCTGCTTAATCTCACATTTAATTTTCCTTTTCTTCATTTGTAGTTTAATTGTATTCGCTGACCTTTCCGGTACTAATGACCCCTATCTGTCAAAACCAAGTTCAAATAAGGGAGAATTTTTATGGAGATATATTAATGAATTTTTTCTTAATAAAACTTTTGTAGTTTTACTCAATAACCAAGTTACTTTTTTTACTTGATTTGAAATTTTTGCCTATTTTGTCTAGAACCAATTACGTTTCACAGTGGAACCAATTACCAAATAGTTCTTAGTGTAGCGGTACTTCTCTTCTCAATATTGAAAGAGAGCCGAAATTTGAATCACTTTCCTATAAACCAGAAAATGATTATTCTTTGAAGCACTGACACTTTCTCAAGACTAAGCATATGATATGCGAATTTACTTACTGACTAGGATCTTGATTTCTTAAGAACAAAAATGGAAATTAAAAACCCAAAAAGCAAAAACAAAAAACAAAAACAAAAAAACAAGAGAGAAGAAAAAGTTAGCTGAGAGATTATTTGGGAGTTAATAGAACCAAGCAAGTGGGCCAAATCAATCATATTAGATTATTTTGGGCCTGGGCCCGATCTAAAAAAAAATTGGTCAGACACATCACGTTTGTTTTTGGCCGTTGGACAGCATATTCAGATGTTATTATAGTCAAAAGACTTTAAGAAAACACTAACACCCAAGCCAACGGTAACTTTCCTGTCTGTGTCTTCTCCTTCTCCTTTCTGTCTTCCCCTTTGCTGCTCCAAATTCCAAAACCAAACTTCACCAACACAAAAGTTCTTAGCTTTACATCACAAATGGCATTAAAAGAAGCAGCTTCACTCACTTCACTGAAACACCAAGAACAAGAACAAGAAGAAGAAAGAGAGAGGTTCATAGTTTTGAGCAGCACTTGCAAAGTGGTGGAGTATTTGCAGCCAGTGATGTCAAAAGAGCTTCTCTGCAAGTTTCCAGACAACTCTGCTTTCGATTTTGACTACACTCAGAGTTCAATATGGTCCCCTTTGGTCCCTCGAGCTCATGCTCCCATGGATTTGGACTTGGATTTCGATTTCATGACGCCAAGGAAGCTCAATTTCGAGATGGGGTTGGAGTTGGAAAGTCACAGCAGCATCAAGAAAGTCAGTTCTAGTATTAAGAAGAAGATCTCCACCGCTGGATTTAATATTAGCAGGAGTGCTTTGAAGAACAAGATGAAGAAGAAGAAGAAGAAGAAGAGCAAGATGGCATTGGCTTCTGATTTCTCTCCAACTCCTGTTAAGGTTCATTGTAACCCCTTAGCCTCAAAGGTACTGCCTTTTTCATCTGGGTTCTTAGATCTTTCTGTTTTATTTATTTATTTTATATACATATTATTTTATATACATATTTTTATAAGCTGAAAGAATCTGGGTTAGAGAAGAAGGTTTAGATCACTGAATCTGAGATTACCCTTTTGAGATTTTCTCTGAAAATGATCTCAATTTACAAGCTATTTGAAGTAAAAATATGAAATTTTTGGGGAAAGAGATGAGAATTTAAGGCAACCCATAAAGATGCAGTTGTTAGCATCAAAGTTTTGGGAATTTGTTTTCTGTTTTAGCTCCAATTTCTCTGTTTTGCAGGGGAAGAACTTAGAACTAAAATCAATCTGGTGACTGGATTTCTAACATATGAAGGTTCTGTCATTTGTGTTCAGGTATGGAATAAGGTGCTAAAAGCTGCCTCTAAACATTTCAAGAAAAAGAAGAGAGATCCCATGGACCATGTGAGGCTCTCCAATTATCTGAGAGATGGAAATATTTGAAGGCTTCCCCCATTTGTAATTCTTTATTGTTTCATTAATTTATTTATTCATTTCATTGTCTTTTTAACCTGCATTCTCATTAACAGCAACATTATTAGCATTTGGAGATAAACATTCCTCCAAAACATTTATGCCACTTATAAAGAGATTTAGTTAGAGCAGATGTATTATGCACTTGGGTTTAAATCCCTAATTATGTAATTTAGATTAGATTAAAGTAGAACCTAAGATTTACTCAAGCAAAGCAAACCATGCATTCATAAAAGTCTGCACTAAAATTGTGACCCTGCACACAAAATCAACTGCTTTAATTAAAACTTGCCAACATAACCTCAATCAAGCTTTCAAATGAAGCAGATGAAGACCCCCCATCACCAACAGCCCTCCTACACGCTCCACTCATCTCCTGCACCTTCTTCCTCAGCTCATCATTACCGTCCATCACACACCTCACAGCCCTCTCAATCTCATCAGCCACCACAAAATGATCTACACCGTCCTTTCTGTAGGTCAATCTCAGCTCCACAGCCAGCCCCAAGTCCCTCACCATCTGAAACGCATTGATCTGCTGCTCCGCATACAGAGGCCAAGTCACAACAGGCACCCCATGCCACAGGCTCTCCATTATTGAGTTCCAACCACAGTGTGACACGAAGCCCCCCACTGCCCTGTGGGCCAGGATCTCCACCTGTGGGGCCCACCCACATAAAATCCCGACCCCACTGGTCCTCTCCAAGAATCCTTGAGGCAGAAACTCCTCGTGACTTGTGTGCTCCTCTGGCACCACAAACTTGCCCTTGGGCGGATCTTTGCGCACGGACCACACGAACCTCTGCTTACTCTGCTCTAAGCCAATAGCAATCTCTCTCAGCTGGGCCTCATCAAAGCTCCCAGAGCTCCCAAAGCAGAGGAACACCACTGATCTTAAAGGCTGATCGTCAAGCCACGTCATGATTTTGTCAAATTTGCTCTGATGATCAGAATGCTGCGCAGGATGCTCGCCAATCAGGGGCCCCACTGTGTAAACAGGAGGGGTTTCACCATCCGAAAGTGAGCCAACCGCATGGGATTCGAGCTCAACAAATGTGTTGATGATTATACCCTTCGTTTCCTTGAACCTCCTGGCATGGTTTGCGAAGGAAATGTACCCTTCGCTGCTGAAAGCAAATGAAGGAATTACGCTTGAAGGAACAGGGTTGACATAACTCGGTACCACTGACTCGGAGTCCGATTCTTTAAACACCGTGTCGACTCGGTCGTAGCGGCTCGAAAGGTGGAGCAGGAAGCCGAGAAAGCCAGCACCAGAAGTGAAGAACAGAAATGATGGAACCTTGAGTTCGTTGGCCACGTCAATCATGGTGGTGCAGAACATATCAACCACTAAACCAGAAACAGAGCAACTGGGCAAGACATGGCTGGCTATGGCTTCTCTCACATGGTTCTTGTAGCCCTCTATGTAGACTGTGATGTATTTTTCCAGAGACTGTTGAAGAAACTCAAGTGGGCGGTTCACAGTGGGAAGGTCTATGATTTTGATGTGGCCGTGGGAGGCAGCAAGCGATTGTGTGCTGGTGTTTGAGTTCAGAGTAGCAGAGGGTTCAAATGGCGGTTTCATGACGAGGATTGTGATTGAGAATCGATCACAGACGTCCAATAATCGTTTCGAAAACTCTATTGCTGATACAAGATGGCCAACGGCCGGTGTGGGAACGAAAACCAGCTCTGCTCTCTTCATGTTTTGTGCTGCTTTGTTTGCTCACTCTGTTGCTTTCTTGATGGTGCATGTTTGACATATATTGAGAGCGGTTGAGGTGGATGAAGGGTGATTGACGTCTTTCAATTTTATGTGGTGTAGGCCAATTCTGAGAATATAAAAAAATTCCTTGTCAAAAAACAGAAGAGAGAGAGAGAGAAATTCCCAATGATAACGAGGCATGTAATGTTGTCAAACTAATAACATTCTTCCTACCTATCCACCACGGTGTCTTGTTAATTGGATGATTGGTTTGGTTGTGTGGTGTTGTTTAATTTAAGTCATCGCATATTCATCAAGCACAAGTAGCTTGGGTTCATATTAAAATTATTGGCTCCAGCTAGCTATTTGGGCTCACCATGACAAGAGTCACGAAATTGATTTGTGGTCCATAAAACGCAGCCACCACTAAAGGATGTGATTGATGACATTGATATGATTTTCTCATAGTTTATAAAACGAGCTGTGCTTCTCAAATTTTAAAAAAATTATTTATCATTCCAAAAAACAATGTCAAACGAGCACATAGTAAGGTAGGCATTTTGAACGAAAATAGCGCAAAATTGCATTTACCGATCGCATTTTAACCTCATAACTGACATCGTCAAAACCCACCACAAAATTAAATATTATATTTAAAATATATAATATACAATTCAAGAATTAAAAAAATTAAAAAAGATAGCCATTTGTTGGGCATACCAACACTCATGCATTGCTTATGCGCCAAACCAAAGCCTGTTTTTTTCTTTATTTTTTTCTTTTTTATTTTTTACTTCTTTTTCTTCTCCCTCTCTTTTCTTTCTTTTTCCTTGTCCTCTCCTTTTCTCTTTCTATTTTTCCTACGTCTTCCTCTGTCCGTCGCTTTCCATCTCTCATCTCTAACTTCTTCTCTACCTCTATCTTTCTTTCTTTTTTCCTCCTTCTTCCTCTCTATGTCTGTTTCCATCTCTTCTCTCCCTCTTTTTTTTTTTTCCAGGCCTAGTTAGGGTGGTGGATTTTCTGGGATTGCTTGGATTGTTTAGGCCCAAAACAACACAATCGGTGAATACCGTTGTGGACATTGACCGATTTGCGATTCCACCGAGTTGCGATTAACCTCAACTCTTTGGCTGGTTTGCGATCTCAAATAATGCAATACCGCGATTTCTCGGGCGGTTTGCGATTTACATGAAATTTTGAGTTTACAGTACCACATCCACCCCTAAGTTGGTTTTGGGGGAGAGAAAGAGAGATCGAGAGAGATCATCTTCTTCTTTGGTCCAAGCTACTTGTTGGAGTGCGCCTTTTCTCAGCAAGGAGATCTTCCCATTTAATTAAAAACTAAATCTTTTTATGAAAAAAAGTAGAAGAAAAAGTAGAAGAAGTAGCTACTAAAGATGTTCTTCTTGTTGTTTATATTCTTTGTTATGTTTTGGAAATTAGAAGAAAGAAGGATAAAGGAGCGGAGAGCGACTGGGGAAGTCGCTTGGGCTGGTGTTGCTAGGGAGAGTTGGATCTGAGTAAGTTTTTTTTTAATTTTTATATATAATTTTATTTTTAAAGCATAGAGAAGAAAGATTTTTTATTATTAATTTTTCCAATATATATAAAAGTAAACAAGTAATTACATTATTTTATTATATATTTAATTCAGTTTAAACAAAAAAAATGGGTCATTCACATGACCCATCATCACTTGTTGTAAAAAGATTAAAATACCCATGTCACGTCATTAAAATTGACAGAGTTATAATGGAGATAACATGAAGGGGTAAAGTGGAACACGAAATCACGATCAAGGGAGGTTAAATAGGTCATTTTAACTTTGGAGAGATAAAATGAGATTTGACCGAAATTTCAGGGAGTACTATAATAAATAGGCCATTCTCTTAAGTAAACTTTAATTTTTTTACTTTTTGAAAACATAATATATATATATATATAAAGCAAAATGCAGAGAATAGTAAAACATTCAAAATACCAGAAAATGCCTTTGGTTAATGCAAACATTAAGAATTGAAATTATTAATTAAATAAAGATAATATGGTAAATTCATACGTTTTCATATTTTAAAAAAAATCAATTGATGGATTCTATTTTTATGGAACACAACTACCCATTATTTTTTAAATTCTAAAATAAATTCAAAATTTTTTTAAAAAAAACCTCTTGCAAGCATTGAAACGCGTGCGGAGAGGCTAGTATTACTTAAAAATGAACTCTTATATAAGAGTCTCTTTGTAAAGTGTAAGCGTAAGAAATGAATTTTCGTTTCAAGCGGTTCGATTTTAGGTGGGAATTCGTTTGTAAAAAAAAAAAATATATAAATTAAACAAAACTTCCGCACTAATTGTTTTGCAAATCAAGAACTCAAACTTCCTCCAAGTAAGGCTCCAAGGGGGAGTATGTACTCAACGAGATATACACTTGAAGGGGTGCTTCTGTCCATCCAATTTAAATTTTGGCTAAGGTTAAACTTCGACTAGTTTAAAATAGAAAACTAATAAATTTATCATATTTTCTCTTCATATAATGTCATAGTTAACGTGTGTTTATCAAAGTAATTAATATGGTCATCATCATAACATCTCATGTCATCATCATAGCATTTGGGGGTTTAAATTTAGTAATTTTACACAAAGCAAGCAGAGGAAAACAGAGGCCTAGCTAACTGCCAACCAACCAAACAATATCACAATCCACAAATTAGGAGGGAAAGTTCAGCAGAGTAGCTCATTCACCGCCTACCATTACCATGGCCTTCTCTGCTCTTCCTCTACCTCTCTCCACACCCTCTCCCTCCACTCAAACCTCAATAGCCAACCCTCCTGAACACCTCTCGTCCTCAGCCCTCCCACTCCCAAAACTCAAAACCCCAACCATTCGCTCCCGCCTCAGCAAACTCTGCCAAGAAGGCCAACCTCTCCTTGCCCGCCAACTGTTTGATACTCTTCCTCGCCCAACAACCGTTCTCTGGAACACCATCATCATTGGGTTCATTTGCAACAACATGCCCAATGAAGCCCTCTTGTTCTATGCCCAGATGAAGGCCTCCTCTCCCCACATCAAGTCTGACTCTTACACTTACTCTTCTACCCTGAAAGCGTGTGCTGATACCCGCAATTTCAAGATGGGTAAAGCCCTGCATTGCCATGTTCTTCGGTGCCTACCGAATCCCAGCAGGATTGTATGCAATTCACTTTTGAATATGTACTCTGCTTGCTATACTGACTTTGATTATTCTGGGTATGATTTAGTACGTAGAGTGTTTGATACAATGCGTAAGAGAAACGTGGTTGCGTGGAATACTCTGGTTTCATGGTATGTTAAGACTGAGAGATATGCAGAAGCAGTCAAGCAATTTACGATGATGATGAGAATGAGAATAACACCGAGTGCTGTTAGTTTTGTCAATGTTTTCCCTGCCCTTTCTGCTATGGGGGACTATAAAAATGCGAATGTTTTATATGGTATGCTTCTTAGATTGGGTGATGAATATGTGAAGGACTTGTTTGCCGTGAGCTCAGCAACATTTATGTACGGCGAACTTGGTTGCCTTGATTATGCAAGGAAGATTTTTGACCATTGTTTAGAGAGAAACACAGAGATTTGGAACACCATGATTGGTGCGTATGTTCAAAATAACCTTCCTATTGAAGCAATCAGCCTTTTCTTTCAAGCTGTGAAGTCAGAACAGGCTATTCTTGATGAGGTGACTTTTCTATCAGCTTTAACTGCATGTTCGCAGTTGCAACAGTTGGAATTAGCTGGGCAACTACATGCTTTTATTATCAAGCATTTGAGAGTGATGCCCGTTATTTTACAAAATGCAACTATCGTGATGTATTCAAGGTGCAATTCTGTTGAGATGTCTTTCAAAATATTTCATAAAATGCCTGAGAGGGATGTTGTTTCGTGGAATACTATGGTTTCTGCATTCGTTCAAAATGGGTTAGATGATGAAGCTTTAATGCTTGTTTCTGAGATGCAAAAGCAACAGTTTATGATTGATTCCGTAACTGTAACTGCTCTACTTTCGGCTTCATCAAATCTTAGAAACCTGGATATTGGAAAGCAGACCCATGCTTATCTTATTAGGCACGGAATACAATTTGAGGGGATGGAAAGTTATCTCATTGACATGTATGCTAAATCTGGTTCAGTAAGGATTGCAGAACGAATTTTCAAAACAGAGTATACTCATGATAGAGATCAGGCCACTTGGAATTCTATGATTGCTGGATACACACAGAATGGGCTAACTGAAGAAGCTTTTGTTGTCTTTAGGCAGATGCTTGAGCAGAATCTAATACCAAATGCTGTCACCTTAGCATCAATTCTCCCAGCTTGTAATCCAGTGGGAAACATAGATATGGGTAAGCAGCTCCATGCGTTCTCTATCCGCCAGTACCTTGACCAAAATGTATTTGTCGGAACTGCCCTAATTGATGTGTACTCCAAATGTGGCGCAATCACTAATGCTGAAAATGTATTTACTGGAACCCATGAGAAGAATTCTGTCACATACACCACAATGATACTGGGATATGGTCAACATGGAATGGGTGAGAGCTCTCTCTTTGTTTCACTCAATGCAGAGATCTGGCATTGTACCTGATGCCATTACCTTTGTTGCAGTCTTGTCTGCCTGTAGTTATGCTGGTTTGGTTGATGAAGGTCTTTCTATATATGATTCAATGAAAAGGGAGTACAATATTAAACCATTAACGGCACACTATTGTTGTATAGCAGACATGTTAGGGAGAGTTGGAAGAGTGGTTGAAGCTTATGAATTTGTCAAAGGGTTGGGTGAAGAGGGTGATGTGACGGAAATTTGGGGATCACTCCTTGGGGCGTGCAGAATTCATAAACATTTTGAATTGGGAAAGATTGTTGCTGAGAAATTGCTTGAAATTGAGGCAGGAAATGGCAAGACTGGCTACCATGTCTTGCTCTCAAATATTTATGCCGAGGAAGGAAAGTGGGAAAATGTTGACAGAGTGAGGAAACAAATGAGGGAAAAAGGCTTGAGAAAGGAGACTGGATGTAGTTGGATTGAGATTACCGGTTTTCTGAACTGTTTTGTGTCTAGGGACCAAAAGCACCCTCAGCGTGATGAGATATATGATATGTTGGAGGAATTGACTACGACGATGAAAGATACTGGTTATAGGCCTTCTCTCAGTTCCCCTCTAGATGCAATCATGGAGCCTAATGAGTGATGAAGCATACTGGATAAAGAATTGTTGCCATCTTATGCTTTCATTCAGTGTGGTGGACTACTTCAACAAATCTGCTTGTAAAGTATCCACCCTCTGGTGGTGTACTTATCACAGCATCCACAACTCCTTTCCAGGCTCCATAACAAGAAGTGATATATTCCGTGAAAGACAGTGTTCATGTAACTTGCTTTGGATCAATCATTTGTCCCTGTGGACACGACAGTAATCCTTTTTCAGACGCTTTTCCTCTAGCTCCCAAAAAGGACATATGGACTGGATTAAATGGTTCAATCTTCCTAAAATAATGGATGGTCCGGTTTGGCACAAGGGAGATAGCTAGTTATGGACAACTATTATATTGGCTGCTTTCTGGCAAGTATATTGGCATGTCTTGTTAATTAATTTTAACTTCATCTTAGGTTTATGTTATCCAACACGACACTTGTATTTACAGATGGAACTCTACTGTTATGCTAATTTGGATTTTGGGCAGGTCAGCAGTTGTCCAAAGCAGGTTTTCTCAGATGGTGCTCACGTCTGTCCATATGGCCTTTGGTAGTGTACTTGGACACTGGGATCTGGGCCAGAGTAATGTAATAAGCTGCCATCTCGGAAAGGCATTATCCGTATTATTCAGGTCAGTTAAAAAGCATGTTTTCTGTCTATAGTAGTGTTGTGCATGGTCATGACTCATATCCTTAGTTAAATGATTCTTTGATCTTTGATGGAATACCCTGCATGAGTAGTGGCTCTTTTCTTCCATTTGGCTTAGTATTGAGCGTGCCCTGTATTATATTGGTCGCTCTTCTTCCAAGAAGTCATGAAAATGTTTTATGTTTTGTGCTCTGTAGCACTTAGAAGGCTATTATAACTGCTTAAATTATGAGACCCAGATATAGAACAGGCCATCTTGACGGTTCTATTTCACCCTCAAATCAGACCAGTTTGCATTTGCACTGGGAGGATAAATTGGTCAAAGAAGCTATTTTTCCTTAAATTTGGGCCTTTCTATTTTTTGTTTGTTTTTCTTAATGTTGGTTTAGAACAAAATAATAAGTACTAGTTCCTTCATAAACAACCAGAAAAAATAATATTTCGTATTTTTTAAGAATAATTTGGCAATAATAATTTAAGAAGGGTGCGTGTTAAATTGCCGATAAGTGTATGTAGATATGAATTTGCAGCATGATAAATTTTTCCCATGAAGGCCACCAGAAATGTTTGTTAACCACCAGAAATGTTTGTTAAGGAATTCAGTAATGTGTCATCTGTAATTTATGAGATGAGCACAGTATATATTTGTTACCTTGCATTCTTATACTTTAATGTTACATATATGGTTAAAATGAAGTACAGATACGAATCATGTTCTTCAGCTCCTAAAAAATATTAAATTGCTCGAATGGTTACAGAGTCACATACCGCCATGAACGGTAACTGTTCATTCTTTTGGAGGTGAAAATGGTCATAATTCCGAAAATGAAAAATTGTAATTTGTGTCACAGGGCACCTGAGGAAAGCATATATGGCCGCGGGACTCTCCATCAAGAACTTAAACAGAGAACTCTGTTTTCCTTTGGCCATTAAAGTGGGTTCTGGTTGTACAGACGGGCATTTTCCTCTCTGCAGAAATGGGAGGAAGTCGTTTGACTAGTTACTCTTATTGATTTATTTACTTTGTATAACTTCACTATCTTATACGCACTATGTTTTCTTTGTTGCCAAGATTTCACAGATTCTTTTGCCAATTTTAAATTTGTTGTGCTGTGCGGAGATGATTCTTTACCTTTTTACTTAAAATACCATATGATTTTATGAAAATTCTATGGTATTGGACTTTACCGCTTTGTCCCTTTTCCGTTTGAAGATGAAATCCAATTGCTTGCATACTTTCATGTTAAATATAAGCACCGTTGCGTGGTAATCCAGGATTCATCAGGGCTCACAAACCAATGGTCGGAGGGCCCCCACATTTGTTCTTTAGTTTGGTCTCTCCAAGTCTTTCTGGAAACTACTTCCTCAACAAGATAACACGAAAGCTTCGGGACAATAAGACCGACTTTTCTACAGAATGCCAGCAAAGGCATGACATCACTTTCTTGGCTCGGCCAAGGAAAGTTCCAAGAATTGAGCGGTCTATAGGAAACACCAAAATCCATGTGTATGCATTGATGCAGCACATGATATATATAAAAGCTACGGATCGTCCTAATCCATCTTCACAAGTCACAAGTGAAAGCTTGAACAAGAACCATCTCTCTAATTTCTATCTGAGTTCCTTCGTGTTGTCTCCAAAATGAAGAAAGCTGCAGAGCTAGTTTTCATTCCTTCCCCAGGTGTTGGCCATCTCGTGTCTGCAGTCGAGATTGCGAAGCTCTTGGTTGCTCGAGACGACCAACTTTTCATCACAGTGCTCACCATGAAGCTACCTTTTGACTGCATGCCCAAGGGTACTGTTGATGCCTACACAGACTCCATGTCACAACGTATCAAGTTCGTCGATCTTCCGGAGGAAGCCATAGAGACTCGGGGCATCAACCCTAACCTCTTCCTCAAGTTTTTCATTGAGAATCATAAGGCCCACGTTAAAGATGCTGTCACCAAACTCACTGAGTCAGATCAGTCCGATTCCAAGCCTAGACTTGCTGGGTTTGTCGTCGACCTGTTCTGCACCTCTATGATAGACGTGGCCGATGAATTTGGGGTTCCTACGTACATCTTCTTCACATCCAGCGCAGGGTTTCTTGGTCTCGTGTTTCACCTCCAAACCCTTCATGATGAGCAGAACAAGGACTGCATTGAGTTCAAGGACTCGGACGCTGAGTTGGTTGTGCCGAGTTTTGTCAACCCATTGCCTGCTGGATCAGTCTTACCTGGTGTGTTTCTGGACAAGCATGGCGCCGCTGAATTCATCAACCATGCCAGAAGGTTTAGAGAAACCAAGGGTATTTTGGTAAACACATTCATTGAGCTAGAATCGCATGCCCTTCACTCTATTTCTGACGAGGGCAAAACTCCACCACTGTACCCAGTGGGACCCATACTGAACTTGAAGAGTGACGATAACCATGAAGGTTCGGAAATCTTAAAGTGGCTTGATGATCAGCCTCCGTCGTCTGTAGTGTTCCTCTGCTTTGGGAGCATGGGAAGCTTTGGTGAGGACCAGGTGAGAGAGATAGCGTGCGCGCTGGAGCACAGTGGGCTTCGGTTCTTGTGGTCCCTACGCCAGGCCCCACCAAAAGGGATGGTTGCGTTCCCAAGTGATTATGCAGATCACAAGGGGGTCTTGCCGGAGGGGTTCCTCGACCGGACGGTTGGGATTGGCAAGGTTATAGGATGGGCTCCACAAGTGGCCATCTTAGCTCACCGGGCAATCGGAGGGTTCGTATCCCATTGCGGGTGGAATTCAACGCTGGAGAGTCTATGGCATGGTGTGCCGGTTGCCACATGGCCAATGTACGCGGAGCAACAACTAAATGCCTTTCAACTGGTGAGGGATTTGGGTTTGGCAGTGGAAATTAAGATGAGTTATAGGAGGGACGATCAAGTGGTGGTGAGTGCAGAGGAGATAGAGAGAGGAATAAAAGTGGTGATGGAGCATGATAGTGATCAAAGAAAGAGGGTGAAGGAGATGAGTGAGAAGTGCAAGAAAGCCTTGATGGACGGTGGATCCTCACACTCTTCATTGGGTCGTTTTATAGATCAGCTTTTCCTTTGACTCATTCGGGAGACCAATTGGTAATTACTAGTTAATATGAGTTTATGAGTACTTTTGTACTAACTTGACAGCAATGGAAGAGATGACTCTACTTTTTGTAGTGGTATTCTAATCTACTACGACTTCCAAGCCAACAAGCAATTTGTTATTTATCATTTTCGTCATTATAGTTTATGTTAGTTGCTGATTTATTAGTTGTCTTCTTTATTATTTATTTTTCAGTCAACTTTCTAGCTATTTAAAGACAAGAAATTATAGCTAACGAACGAGTCTAATTCGATAAAAAATAATTTTAATTTGTAGACTAATGTTCTTAATTTGAACTCCTATGATATGGTGGTGGTGCGTATGTACCACCATATCCTGAAAAACAAAAAAAATATTGGCTAAGACAGGAAGGCTTTCTACGATGCTATTTTGTCTTCTTGTTCCCCTGAAGCTCACAGCATCTTTCTTTCAGCTGCTATATGCCAAAACAATGGTCCGATTTATAATGCAATATTCTAGTTTACTATGACTGGTAGGGGCCCACAAATCATTGGCTGGGCTTCTTAGTAATTTTAGGCTTTGTTTGATATTCATATGTGTATATATATAGTATTATTGAAGAATTTTTCAAATAATTTTATTTGATGGACACTTTTTAAGTTTTTTTACGATTTTTTTTTTAATAATCCAAATAATTTATTTTTTTAAGTCTACATTCATAGATTACTCTTGTAAAAAATTAGACGAATCGAAAACCGTTTCGATATCCAATTGTATCGGACAAAATCAATGAACATAGTGCTTCAAGAAAGTACTAAAATTTTAATAACTCAATTGAGTGGTCAAATGATATAGGATTCAAGTGATTTTTGTTGTCTTTAGGCATATGCTTGAGCAGAATCTAATACCAAATGCTGTCACCTTAGCATCAATTCTCCCAGCTTGTAATCCAGTGGGAAACATAGATATGGGTAAGCAGCTCCATGCGTTCTCTATCCGCCAGTACCTTGACCAAAATGTATTTGTCGGAACTGCCCTAATTGATGTGTACTCCAAATGTGGCGCAATCACTAATGCTGAAAATGTATTTACTGGAACCCATGAGAAGAATTCTGTCACATACACCACAATGATACTGGGATATGGTCAACATGGAATGGGTGAGAGCTCTCTCTTTGTTTCACTCAATGCAGAGATCTGGCATTGTACCTGATGCCATTACCTTTGTTGCAGTCTTGTCTGCCTGTAGTTATGCTGGTTTGGTTGATGAAGGTCTTTCTATATATGATTCAATGAAAAGGGAGTACAATATTAAACCATTAACGGCACACTATTGTTGTATAGCAGACATGTTAGGGAGAGTTGGAAGAGTGGTTGAAGCTTATGAATTTGTCAAAGGGTTGGGTGAAGAGGGTGATGTGACGGAAATTTGGGGATCACTCCTTGGGGCGTGCAGAATTCATAAACATTTTGAATTGGGAAAGATTGTTGCTGAGAAATTGCTTGAAATTGAGGCAGGAAATGGCAAGACTGGCTACCATGTCTTGCTCTCAAATATTTATGCCGAGGAAGGAAAGTGGGAAAATGTTGACAGAGCGAGGAAACAAATGAGGGAAAAAGGCTTGAGAAAGGAGACTGGATGTAGTTGGATTGAGATTACCGGTTTTCTGAACTGTTTTGTGTCTAGGGACCAAAAGCACCCTCAGTGTGATGAGATATATGATATGTTGGAGGAATTGACTACGACGATGAAAGATACTGGTTATAGGCCTTCTCTCAGTTCCCCTCTAGATGCAATCATGGAGCCTAATGAGTGATGAAGCATACTGGATAAAGAATTGTTGCCATCTTATGCTTTCATTCAGTGTGGTGGACTACTTCAACAAATCTGCTTGTAAAGTATCCACCATCTGGTGGTGTACTTATCACAGCATCCACAACTCCTATCCAGGCTACATAACAAGAAGTGATATATTCCGTGGAAGACTGTGTTCATGTAACTTGCTTTGGATCAATCATTTGTCCCTGTGGACACGACAGTAATCCTTTTTCAGATGCTTTTCCTCTAGCTCCCAAAAAGGACATATGGACTGGATTAAATGGTTCAATCTTCCTAAAATAATGGATGGTCCGGTTTGGCACAAGGGAGATAGCTATTTATGGACAACTATTATATTGGCTGCTTTCTGGCAAGTATATTGGCATGTCTTGTTAATTGATTTTACCTTCATCTTAGGTTTATGTTATCCAACACGACACTTGTATTTACAGATGGAACTCTACTGTTAGCTAATTTGGATTTTGGGCAGGTCAGCAGTTGTCCAAAGCAGGTTTTCTCAGATGGTGCTCACGTCTGTCCATACGGCCTTTGGTAGTGTACTTGGACACTGGGATCTGGGCCAGAGTAATGTAATAAGCTGCCATCTCGGAAAGGCATTATCCATATTATTCAGGTCAGTTAAAAAGCATGTTTTCTGTCTATAGTAGTGTTGTGTATGGTCATGACTCATATCCTTAGTTAAATGATTCTTTGATATCTTTGATGGAATACCCTGTATGAGTAGTGGCTCTTTTCTTCCATTTGGCTTAGTATTGAGCGTGCCCTGTATTATATTGGTCGCTCTTCTTCCAAGAAGTCTTGAAAATGTTTTATGTTTTGTGCTCTATAGCACTATTGTGTCTTCTCTACATATGACACAAATATTACATACATGTGTCCAATATGATTCAAAAGGACATGACCCTCTTTTTGGTCGCCTTTGGATCATGCTTTTTGCCCAGTTTTGTAGTAGTGGCACTAATCAAGGTATTAATCATTTTAATTATTCTATCAAAAGCGGGGTCCAGCTTAGACTGCAGTACTCTATTTTATCGTGATAGACTTTCATGTAACGGATAGACTTTCATGCGATGGAAAACATGTCATTGCACTATTGGTCCGAGATAGCAAAACAATGAAAATTGAAAAACAAAAATTTCACATTCTCCCATCCTATGTGCGCCACCGGCAGCTCCAACCAATCTCACCCAACCTTGAAATCCATTCTCCATTCCCTCTTCACAGTCCCTTCCTCCATTCCCCCTTCTCTATCCCCTTCCTCCTTCTCTCTCTACCATGGAACACCTACCCTCCACACACAAATTCCCTCAGCCTACCTAAACCGAGTCCACAATTTTCTTATTCTTTTTTCTTTTTGGTATTTTTCCATTTGCATATTGAAAATTTGTGAAAAACAGCTACCAAACCAATAATTCAATAGCCTACGTAACATATGGTGACCAAACAAACTTTATGTCCTTCAACATAAACATAGTGGCGTAAGTTAATAAAACTATGAAAACAAGAAATGGGTTGAATTTTAGGTGGGAAGATTAAGTAGTTTTAAATCAGTTATATGAAATTTCCAACATTCAATTGTGGTCACATTTATTGAAGAAATGAAATGAACATTTCATTTCCATCAAAATATCTAAAACCTACCTCTCTTATTCCATTCTGACAAAAAAAAATAACAAAGAAACCTCTCTTATTCCATATGGAGAAAGCTTCAGAGCTAGTCGTCATCCCATCCGCCGGCATCGGCCATCTCGTCTCCGCCGTCGAGATGTCGAAGCTCCTTGTTGCCCGCCATGACCAACTTTTCATCACTGTCCTCATCATGAAGCTACCCTTCAACTCCAAGGGCACAGAGGCCTACATAGCCTCCCTCGAAGCCTCTCCCGTATTGCCACGTGTCAACTTCATCACCCTCCCAAAAGTCCCAGACCTAGACAAGCACCTCAGCTCCCACTCCTTCCGCAACCAGTTCGTCGAAAGCCACAAAACCCACGTCAAAAACGCGGTCGCCGAACTCACCGAGTCACAGTCCGAGTCAAGGCCTCGGCTTGCTGGTTCGTCATCGACATGTTTTGCACAACAATGATCGATGTGGCGGATGATTTTGGGGTTCCTACGTACATGTTCTTCACTTCACCTGCTGGGTTTCTTGGGCTACTGTTCAACCTACAAAGAATTCGCGATGTGTATGGAAAGGACGTCAGTGAGTTCAAAGACTCGGACGCTGAGTTGTCCCTGCCCACTTTTGTCAACTCGGTTCCCGGCAGGGTCTTGCCTAGTGTGGTTCTGGACAAGGAGGGCGCGTAGTCGTTTCTAAGCTATGCCAAACGGTTTACAGAAACCAAGGCCATTTTGGTAAATACATTCATGGAGCTAGAGTCACATGCTCTTGATTCTCTTTCTGATGGTGAAACCCCGCCTTTGTATCCTGTGGGTCCCATCTTGAATCTGATGAGTGATGATACCCAATCGGGTTCAGAGCAAGCGCAACAGAAGTCGGATATATTGGAGTGGCTAGATGATCAGCCTCCTTCGTCAGTGGTGTTCTTGTGCTTTGGGAGCATGGGAAGCTTTGGTGAGGACCAGGTGAGGGAGATAGCGTGGGGGCTGGAGCGGAGTGGGCTCCGGTTCTTGTGGTCTCTACGCCAGCCCCCACCAAAGGAGACCGTTGTGTCCCTGGTGACTATTCGAATCCTAAGGGGGTCTTACCGGAAGGGTTCCTATTTCGGACGGCTGCGATGGGAAAGGTCATAGGGTGGGCTCCGCAGGTGGCGATCTTGGCCCACCCGGCAGTAGGAGGGTTCGTATCCCACTGCGGGTGGAATTCCACGCTTGAGAGCCTATGGTTCGGGGTGCCGATGGCCACGTGGCCGGTGTACGCGGAGCAACAATTAAATGCCTTTGAATTGGTAAGGGAGTTGGGTTTGGCAGTGGCAATTAAGATGGATTATAGGACGGACACCCAAGTGGTGGTGAGTGCGGAGGAGATAGAGAGAGGGATAAGGGAGGTGATGGGGCATGATAGTGATGTAAGGAAGAGGGTGAAAGAGATGAGTGATAAGAGCAAAAAAGCCTTGATGGAAGGTGGCTCCTCGCACTCTTCATTGGGACATTTTCTTGATCAGATTTTCCTTTGATATATTAGGAAAGTCCTAGAAAAATGAGAAATTCCCACTGTTTTTGTTTCTGTCATGAGTAGATGAATTTAATAAATTTCGTAATTCTAATAATTTTCTCTATATATATATATATATATGCTCCATCTTCACCACATGAACTGAGGTTGATATATTTATTCAATTTCTATTCTTCAACTTTCTACTTCAATTTTGTGGTGCATAACAAAAAAAGAAAAATGTTGTTAAATGAATGGCATATGATGTGGGAATATTGAGTTGTACTAAAATAACTAAGATATAATATTTAACGAAATTCAGCAAGTGGTGTGAACATCCCTGAAAATACAGCAACAGTAACTTTTTCCACTTTGTTAAATACTGTTTTGAATTTGAAAAATAAAAACTCCTCGAACCAAGTGGCAATCCATAGAATCTACAGGAGAATCAACGTAAAATGTGGTAAACGCTTATGAAAAGTCCTGTGAAGTTGTGTGGTTGGTCTACAATTCCTAACATGTTTTTACTCATTAAATACTGACCTCATCCTTGTTGATGAGTCTTGTGAAGTTGTGTGGTTAAGTATCAGAGACCAAAAGCCATGATTTGAGGGCATGCCGACTCTCTACTGCGAAGTCCACGACGACTTGTCAGACCAAAACCAGTTATGATAACTTTTGTTTTGGGTTGGTTTCCAAGTAAATAAGTTTATCAAATCTTGACTAGACGAATGCCAGCAAATGCATGACGTCACCTGGCAAAAATGAAAAAGAAGTAATCAAAGCAATGTTAGAAACACCACCGTGAACGTGCACATGATGTATATAAAGATGTTTCATCATGAGATGAGTTTTTCCTAAGGGATTCTAATTTTAAATCAATTGAGGCCTTTTCTTTTTCTAGATCTCTTTCTATAGAGGAAGTAGATCCTGTGAATGAATGTTTCGCAGAATTATGCCTATGGGATTGACTAGGGGTTGGTAACCATTTTAGCTGTACTGAAGACTTTAGAGATTGATTTCCAAAGTTGATTTTGACTGTGTCATCTCAGTATTGTTGGATATAATCCAAATTAGATAGCCTATGTTGAACCGAAGTGGGTTGGCTTTAAGTTGCTAGAGTCCAATCTGAGGGAAGGGTGACTTCTGACCATTTAATAGAATGGGGAATTCTTATGTTAGCATTTGCTTGGCTACTCTGGATTAGTAAAGTTTGATCTTTAGGACTTTTATTAAGGGCTTGGAAATTCATATTGGTTCTTGTGACTTTATAATAAATTCTATAGACTAAGGCTAAAAGTTGGGATCCGGGTAAGATCTCATAACTTGCAGTTTTAATAAAGTCAAGATTTTTAATATATGGGGATCACTAAGGCTTACTGTGAAATCAGGGTAGCAATCATAGTGAACTGGACCAATAAACAAACTGGATTATAATATTCCTAAGGTACTGTCACTAAAATTGGTGAATCGTGCATCTCTTAGGCAAAGCAAAATATAAGCATTAAGACCTGTTCTTGTTAGAGGTTTGACTGCTACTTGAACTAGACCAATATGCAAGAAATTGTTTCCATCTTTCCTATGTTTCTTAATTGACTCAAGATTAAGTAATTGTCAGGTTTCATGTTCTTTATTAAGGGCATAGACTTGCTCAACTGTTTTAACATGGGTTGTGCTTTTGAAAGAAGAGAGAGACCATCTTTTCTTATAAATTTCTGTAGGGGGGACTTTAGGAATATTCCAATCTTTCCAGTCGACTTCATTACTAGTTTCATACTCAGTTTGTTCTTCATTAACTATGAATGGGACCTTACTAATACTGGCTCTAGAACTGCTACTGCTGCAAGAGTTTGATCTAAAAATGAGACTCATTAGGACAAGTTTACTGGCTTTTCTCTTATGGGTAGAAAGTAAACCTAAAATCCTAGTGTACACTCAAGGTTATCTGAAGACCCAGGAGCTCTCTCTTTCTCTGCTCATGCCTCACATGGGACTTAGTGTTTGGAGTCTAGGACTTATTGTTTGGGTTGAAAGAGAGTTGCAAGTAATGACAAGACCCACCCCGAATTCCTCGGAAACCCAAAACGAATTCTGTGAAATTTCCGACATTGCACCTATGCCGGGCCCACTTACTAAAACTATTACCTCCTTTCCCAAATAGGAATAGGGGCACGAGGCTTTGTGCCGAAATTTTGACAGAGTCTTCCCTGTTAATCGGACTTTCCCCAAATTTTCAACCTATCAAAAATTACAATTTAAAAGGCTAATTGCCAGCACGCACAATGTAATAACACACAATTTACGGACAAGGCTTCCAGCCTTCAAATAAATCAAGGCATGACAACTAGAAATGCAATTAAGGAACTCAAATCATTTTTTGAATACTGTTGTAATCAATATAAAATTAACTTTCCAAATTTCAATCAAGCGAGGTTTAACCTCCTAACACAACTGCAAGTAGATTTAAGGCCTCAGCCCAAAACGTACAACGATCCACAACGGGTTCCAAAACTGTCTTGATCACAACCACATTTCAACAACACCCAACTAGTAAAATGGGAAAATGAAAAATCAATCAATCAAGCCTCGTTTTCAAACGAGTTTAATGACCAACGACAAGGTCGAAACCGAAATCATCCCAAGTCCAAAATAACTTTAGTTCGTAACTGCACTTGGGTGGGACCCAGGCTACCTATGTACCCTTACTAAGGGATCAAGCCACCCGTAGTTCTTCATCCACAGACACAACTCCAGTAATATACAATCTTTTTCCTTTAAAATAAAATCGACGAATGACTTTAGACTCCTTATTATATCAAATTCAACAAGGCAACCCCTAAACACTTTATGATTTCCTTTCTTTTATCAATTCTTTCCGTGCAACTATACCCTATCCAAGGCATATGTTGCTAAACAACACTTCCCAAATCCGGGACTCAGACGTTCATACCAGTGTAGGGTAATCACAAAGCACAACCTCACGGATCTCAACCCAAAAACAAATCCTCAAATATATGTATTTAATATGTATAAATATAATTACACCACCTACAACCATCATCATGTACCAGGGAAAACAATCCAATCCGGGGATTGTTTGATTAGACTACATGAAGGAATCCTCAACAACCATGTGGTTAGGGAGCGAGCCGTCCAACTGGGGGACTAACTCTCAGCCAGCATGTACAGCCGAATCCTCAAGACTCGTATACTATGACAAGTCCTACGCGCGTAGACAACCCAAATCAAGGGTCTACATATCCACATGTCCATATCCATATATCCATTTCCGTGCGTCCATGTATCCATATCCACTGCTTCCAAGTATCGGTATCCAAGGGGATGTACACACGATAATGCACATCATGTACCGAGGAAAACAATCCAATTGGGGATCGTTTGACTAGACCACATGGAGGATTCCTCAACAACCATGTGGCTAGGGAACGAGCCGTCCAACCGGTGGACTAACTCTCAGCCAGCACAAACAGCCGAATCCTCAAGACTCGTACACCTGTGACAAGTCCTATGCGAGCAGACTACCCCCGTTTCAAGGGCGTCCGAGTTCCAACATATTCAAGTATCTTCTATATTCCAAATATCCATTTCCATTTTCATTCCAGAATCCATATCCAAGGAAGCCCACACGCCCGAAACACGGCCCGTGTGTGTATAGTAACCAGGGAAGGTACGTATGATGGTGGAGTTCGTAACCCGTATAACAATATTTTAAAAAGACATTTCCTTCCTTAAAACCCATATCCGGTGAGGTACCTAAAGTAGTGCTTATAGCACTTTAAAATTGACATTCTAAACTCATTTCTTTCCACAACCTCACAACAACATCCCAAGTACCCCACACATATTCAACATAGATAGCACATTCTCAATTATTATATAATTGAACTCAAAATACTCAAATATGTCAAAACCCACGTATATCACTAACTTTACGAAAATAATAAATTCAATTATTAAATATTCAATGAATTTAAATAAACCATTAAATTTATAGGCATAATATTTCCATCACAAAACTATGTTGTTTATTTGAAAACAATGTCCACTCACACGAGGAAAAAGAGACGTTCTAAGGTCCAACTACCCAATTCGGATGATGGGATAGCCTCAGGGGACACTCGGTCAACCGGGCGGTCAAACTTTCCAAAACAGGTCAATGGGGCCCAAAGAACCTACGACCTCTATTTTACGATCCAGACATTTCTAAGGGTTCCACAATGTCTAAGATACACGTCCTGCAAGTTTGGCCTGAAACGGACGGTCGGATCGGTCACGATCGCAAGATTAGACGGTTATCATAAAACACCAACTTTAAGTTATTAAATCAGAAAATCCAGTACTCCAATCCATGATCTGTGAATTCCTACACAATCCTAGGAATGCCTAGATTAACATATATTAAATTCAAGATGATCCAATGCTTCAAACCTATCGAACCCGGATAACGTACAATAGGCAAAATCCGTTCGAGACTCAAACGGTATCCGAATTGAAATCTGAGCACCCCTATGCGCTCGTGACAATAAGGGGATCGCATCGGAACACGATGCCCCTCCGCTATAGTGCCCACGCGCTGCCACATGCACCGGCAGCACGTAGGTGTCCAAAACGATACCACTCCTAGGAAAACCTCAAAATTTCAGGCCAATATTCCTATCATAGGTTCAAGACATCGATTGGAGACACTTTTGTTCTTGGGCCTACCCCAAAAAGTAACCGAAAGTGGTAGGAATTTCATCACGAAATTCGGCCAAACTGAAATTCGAAAATTGATCTATCAACGCTTAAAATTTCTGAAATCCTACCCAACCATCAGCTAGATCATGAAAAGTATGTGAGAAATCATATCTCACTCGCCGAAATTGGTGGCCGGATAATGGAGAACGAAGTCGGAGAATTTCGAGTGAAAAACTGGCCATTTCTCTTCGATTTTCCGGTGAAAACACGGTGGCAGGCAGCGGGGCCTGGCTGGGGTTGGAAGAGGACGGTGGCCTGATCATCTTGGTACCTGCCCCGTCAATTTTGGTAGTTGGAGTAAAGAACTGCTAGCCAAAACGTGGCCGGCTGGGCGTTGCCTTCACGAGAGAAGAAAGATGTTGAGGGGAGAGAGAGAGAGAGAGAAAATGAGGGTTTCCATATTTTTATCAAACCCTTTTCGTAAAAATTACAGTGATGCCACTGAGGGTATTTTGATCGTATTTTGTTCGTTACAACTCCGATTCAAGCCCATTATGTGTCTACAGACTCAACTCGTCATGCTCTATGCAACGGTACAGTCAAAATTCTAAAAATCTTCCCGATCAAAAAGTCAACGTTAAATCTAATAAAATATTCTATAGGCAAAATGGTCTTTTGGCTGAATGAGAAACTGAATTACCAGTCAATGAATGAACAATAGAAAGTACAGGACAAATTTCTAACACATAATAGAAATATCAGTCATTATGGCGGAATGAGAAACTGAATTAGACTAACTCAACAAGACTACAGTGATGATGATGTTGCAGATGGAGGGTTTGAACAACGACAACGAGGCCCGGCACAAGAGGCTCTCGAGTTGTTGATCGAATTGGCCGGAACCGAGCCCATATTCCTAGGCAGCAGAGAGAGAGTAGGTTGGGGAGGCGCGGGTTTGTAGGGGTTAAGTCCAAGTCGAGGCGGGTCTATGTGGGTGGGTCAACGATAGATTTCTAAGGGTTGGTTCAAGGTCGGTGATGTGAGAGAGAGAGAGAGAGAGAGAGAGAGAGTGGAAGGAAGAGGAAAGGAGAGAATGGGTTTTTTTTTTCTTCCCCTTTTAAAATTTAAAATTTTTAAAATAATTTTTTTTCACACATCAGCCCCAATTAAATATTCCTAAATGAATTTATATATTTTTTATGGGTCAAAATCCCTAATTAAATTTAAATATTACAAGAATTATTTTTTAGTCTGACACATCACCAAATATAGGTCTTCATTATTTTTACAATCCAACACAACACCAAATGTAGGTCAGTACTTAATCCAGCTTAGGCTAATCCAAGCTAATTCAAGACAGCCTCATAATTTAATTTAGTCTATGACAGTTCGCCGTACCAAATGACCTCTTAGAAGTCAATTTTTAGTCCTTATATTTTGAGTTATTTTTCATTTTTGTGTTATGTAGGTGTATCTTTGGCACTTTTAGTATATTGTAATTATAGTTTGCTAGCTTTCTTAACCGCAGTCTGATTTGCTAAACCCAAATGATTTTCAAGACTGAAACTTGAGGTGGATTTCTCCTGTGCGATAATCATATGTTGGCACGTCAGATTTTCGTCATGAAAATTAACAACATCAACTATTTGGATATAGATTAAACACTCGGCAAGCCACGTCATAATCGTGAGACAGCCAAAATTGTGAACATATAAATTATAAGAAGGAAAGTTGTTGGTATAAAAATTGTATTATCGACAAAAGCAGCACATCACTTGATCACCTCTTCAATTCCTCTACGTAACTATATGATTAATTGCTTAATTTATTGCCAGGTGGCAATCTGTTCTTTTACCAATGAGCTTGAGAAAGCTTCTGACCAATGCCAGCAAAGGCATGACGTCAGTATCTTGACCTAAGCAAAGATTATTAATTCCAACATTCAATTGTGGCGATATTATATCAAGGGCATCGACATGAACTTTTCATTTCCATCAGAATATCTAAAACTCCCTTTGTTCTTCCCCAAATGGAGAAAGCTTCAGAGCTAGTCTTCATCCCCTCCGCCGGCATGGGCCACCTCGTCTCCGCCGTCGAGATGGCAAGGCTCCTCGTTGCTCGACACGACCGACTTTTCATCACCGTCTTCATCATGAAGCTGCCCTTCGACTCCAAAGGCACCGAGTCCTACATAGCCTCCCTCGAGGCCTCTCCCGTGTCGCCACGTGTCAACTTCATCACCCTCCCAAAAGTTCCTGCCATAGACAAGCACATCAGCCCCAACTCCTTCCGCAACCAGTTCGTCGAAAGTCACAAACCCCACGTCAAAAACGCTGTCGCCAAACTCACCGAGTTTGAGTCCGATTCAAGGCCTCGGCTCGCTGGGTTCGTCATCGACATGTTTTGTACAACAATGATCGACGTGGCGGATGAATTTGGGGTTCCTACTTACATGTTCTTCACTTCACCAGCTGGGTTTCTGGGGTTGTTGTTTAACCTACAGAGAATTCGTGACGTGTATAACAAGGACGTGAGTGAGTTCAAGGACTCGGACGCTGAGTTGGCCCTGCCCACTTTTGTCAACTCGGTTCCTGCCAATGTTTTGCCCAGTGTGCTTCTGGACAAGGACGGCGCGAAGGCGAGCCTCGGCTATGCCAAACGGTTTAGAGAAACCAAGGGTATTTTGGTAAATACATTTATGGAGCTGGAATCGCACGCTCTTGATTCTCTTTCTGATGGTGAAACCCCACCGTTGTATCCTGTGGGCCCCATCTTGAACCTAAAGAGTGATGATAGCCAATTGGATTCAAAGCAGGCGCAACAGAAGTCTGATGTATTGGAGTGGCTAGATGATCAGCCTCCGTCGTCTGTGGTGTTCCTGTGCTTTGGGAGCATGGGAAGCTTTGGTGAGGACCAGGTGAGAGAGATAGCATGGGGGCTTGAGCGGAGTGGGCTCCGGTTCTTGTGGTCTCTACGCCAGCCGCCACCAAAGGAGACCGTTGCGTCCCCTAGTGACTATTCAGATCCCAAGGCGGTGTTGCCCGAAGGGTTCCTCGATCGGGCGGTTGGAATAGGAAAGGTCATAGGGTGGGCCCCGCAGGTGGCGATCTTGGGCCACCGGGCAATTGGCGGGTTCGTATCTCACTGCGGGTGGAATTCGACGCTTGAGAGTCTATGGTTCGGGGTGCCGGTTGCCACGTGGCCAATGTACGCTGAGCAACAATTAAATGCCTTTGAATTGGTGAGGGAGTTGGGATTGGCTGTGGAAATCAAGATGGAGTATAGGAGGGACTTTTATGGGGAGAGTCCGAAGGTTGTGAAGGCAGAAGAGATAGAGAGAGGAATAAGGGAGGTGATGGTGCAGGATAGTGATTTAAGGAAGAGGGTGAAAGAGATCAGTGAGAAGAGCAAGAAAGCCTTGATGGATGGTGGGTCCTCACACTCTTCATTGGGACATTTTCTTCATCAGATTTTTCTCTGATATATATATATATATATATATATATTTTTTTTTTTTTTTTTCACCCTAATAAAGAACCACATTCCCTATCTATTTGATACCACACATGAAAATCAATAATGCCCAATGACAATTTCTCGCGATATTCATGTAAATGCCCCTTAAAAATAGAGGCCCCTAGCAATTACTCAGCTTGTACATGGTAAAAGCCGTGGTAAGCGGAGCATAATGCAGTCAGGGGCCACAAAGCAATTTGTTCCTTCGCTCTGTTTCTTAGTCAATTAGTCCCTATATTTTAAGTTATTTTTTCGTTATCGTTTATGTAGGTTTATCTCTGCCAATTTTGGTATACTAGTAGTTTGCAGCTTTCTTAATCGCACTCTAATTAGCTAATCTATTGATTTTCAAGACAAAAAATTCGAGGCGGATGTCTCATGTGCCAAGACCATATGTTGCCACAAATTTTCATCTTGAAAATTAATAATATAATATTTTTGAATAAATATTAAAAATTTGAGACATCGAAGATGTAGTGATAAATGTTCTTAACTAATTGAACTATAATTCACTTACAAATGCCCTTTATTTTTTTAAACACAAACAACAGTTTAAACTATAAGGGAGAGTAGAGGGATCACACAAATCCCCTTCCACGAAGCAATAGCATGTAGATAAATAGTTGTACAGGCTATTTTGAACAATGCAAGGCTCAAAACTTCTCATACATTTGATGTTTTTATAGCTGTTTGATCTATTAAAATATACCCAATATTTTAAGATGACAAACAATATATAAAACATATTATTAGTTTATCTTTTGTAATTAAAACTTGAAAAACTAACTATGATGACACAATTTACATTTTTATGTATATATAAACAGAACGATGTTTCTTGTCTATTTTCATCACCTTTTACACATTTCACGCAATTTTAAAACCTGTAGCATTGTGCGGCCACTTTTTGCTAGTTAGATACTAAACTTCATGGTTGTGGTGGACTTTAGCACTTTATTTCTTTATCATTTAGGCAGGGAATCGAATGTATTGGTACAGGTACACGTGGTCCTTGATCGAACAGTAATATGGGTAAGCACTAATCAGGGCATTAAGGGGTCGTTTGGCATGGCGGACTGTCATGGACTGGACTAAATCCTGGGACTGTCTCGGATTAACTCGGATTGGCCTAAGCTGGATTAAGTACTGACCTACGTTTGGTGTTGGGTCGGACTAAGAAGCTGGATTGTAAAAATAGTGAAAACCTATGTTTTGTACTGTGTTGGACTAAAAAAATTACATAAATATTTAAAATTAATTAGGGATTTTGACCTAAAACTAAATAAATACTGCAAAGAAACCAATGAGATATGTATAATTTATTATATATAAAAAATTTAAAATATTTTTTAAAGACAAACTATCTTTATCTTTTGTCTTTTATCTATTTTTTTCTTTCTTTCTTCCTTTTCTCTCCTTCTCTTTTCTTCTTCCTTCCCAGCCCTGTTTCTTTTTTCTCTTTTCTTTCTCCCTCCCGATCTCTCTCTGGTTCTCTCTCTTTTTTTCTCCAATATTGACACAACATTGGTATCCCTTTTTTTCTATATCCCCCTCCCAAACCTTTCTCTGCTTCCCTCTCATTTTCTCTCTATTCTTCCCCCAACCTCCACCCCCCCTCTCCCCTTTCCCCCTCCTTTTTTCTTTTGGTTACAGAGGGGGTAAACGCCCCAAAACAAAAACAAGGGGAGGTCTGGCAGGACCTTGAGCATCAACATCTAAAATGGCTCTAAGGAAGGCAGGAGTTTCTTCAAAAACATCGAGGCCATGATTAAACTTGTGATTGGCAGCCAAGGTCTCTTGTTCCCTTTGAAGTCACAGATCCTCATCTTCTTCGAAGCCACAAATCTCCATTTGGTTTCACTGAGCCACGATCAATGGTTGGTAATTTTTTCGAAAGGTTCAATTGGTTGTGGTTCCACTGGGTTTGATTTGGTGGTGGTTGATTCAAGTGGTTGAGTTTGAATTGGTAGTGGTTGGTTGTTGTGACTGGGTTTACGGTGGTGATAATTCTAGGTGAAGAAGAAGAAGAAATTGATTCTTGAAGCTTGGATATGGATTCGGTTTTGCGATTGGATTAGTCGGACTTGCGCGTCAAAATAGCGCTCGCTATTTTGCGAACTGCATTTCAGCCTCTCTGTATAAGGAGAGCGAGTGAGGAGGTTTTTTAACTGTTGGACTCCACAATCCCATTTAACTTAGTTCCCCATTTTACCAAACATGGGCTTCAAGGCTTATTTAGCATAGTCCAGTCTAGTGAGGCATACCAAACACAATCATATTAATTATTCTAACAGTAGCGGGGTCCAGCAACGACCCGTTAATCATTCTGCAGTACTCTACTGAGATAGACAATCGCAGTCTAACTATACCTTTCTCAATGCAATGGATGATCCTATGTTGCGACACCAAATTTTTGTCATGAAAATTAATAATATTAACAATTTAGACAAAAATTAAAAACTTGAAAAACTAAAATTGTCAACATCTGAATTATAAGAAAGAAAGTGGAAAGTACTTCAAATTGCACGAAGAAAATAATAGTGTTCTTGTGAATTTTTATTTGGAGATTTATTTTTCTACTTGACGAGAAAAGCATCACATGAGTCGCACTGTTGGGCTAGAATGGAAGTTTCCAAGAATAAATTTAGGTATAAATTTAGGAGACGTTTGTACAAAATTCCACCCTTTGATGCCAGCAAAAGCATGACGTCACCACTTGCATCCTTGGCCCAGATCATTAATTCCAACACTCAACATGGAAATGAACTATTTCCATCAAAAGATCTAAAACCTACCTCTCTTATTCCATTCTGACAAACAGGAAAAAAAATCCTCTCTTATTCCATATGGAGAAAGCTTCACACCTAGTCGTCATCCCATCCGGCCGCATCGGCCATCTCGTCTCCGCCGTCGAGATTTCGAAGCTCCTTGTTTCCCGCCACGACCAACTTTTCATCACCGTCCTCATCATGAAGCTACCCTTCGACTCCAAGGGCACAGAGGCCTACAGAGCCTCCCTCGAAGCCTCTCCCGTATTGCCACGTGTCAACTTCATCACCCTCCCAAAAGTCCCAGACCTAGACAAGCACCTCAGCTCCCACTCCTTCCGCAACCAATTCGTCGAAAGCCACAAAACCCACGTCAAAAACGCGGTCGCCGAACTCACCGAGTCACAGTCCGATTCGAGGCCTCGGCTTGCTGGGTTCGTCATCGACATGTTTTGCACAACAATGATCGATGTGGCGGATGATTTTGGGATTCCTACGTACATGTTCTTCACTTCACCTGCTGGGTTTCTCGGGCTGCTGTTTAACCTACAAAGAATTCGCCATGTGTATGGCAAGGACGTCAGTGAGTTCAAAGACTCGGACACTGAGTTGTCCCTGCCCACTTTTGTCAACTCGGTTCCCGGCAGAGTCTTGCCTAGTGCGGTTCTCGACAAAGAGGGCGCGGAGACCTTTCTAAGCTATGCCAAACGGTTTACAGAAACCAAGGGCATTTTGGTAAATACATTCAAGGAGCTAGAACCACATGCTCTTGATTCTCTTTCTGATGGTGAAAACCCGCCTTTGTATCCTGTGGGTCCCATGTTGAATCTGATGAGTGATGAGACCCAATCGGGTTCGGAGCAGGCCCAACGGAAGTCTGATATATTGGAGTGGCTAGATGATCAGCCTCCTTCGTCCGTGGTGTTCCTGTGCTTTGGGAGCATGGGAAGCTTTGACGAGGACCAGGTGAGGGAGATAGCGTTGGGGCTGGAGCGGAGTGGGCTCCGGTTCTTGTGGTCTCTACGCCAGCCCCCACCAAAGGGGACCGTTGTGTCCCCTGGTGACTACTCGGATCTCACGTGGGTCTTGCCCGTAGGGTTCCTCGATCGAACCGCTGCGATGGGAAAGGTCATAGGGTGGGCTCCGCAGGTGGCCATCTTGGCGCACCCGGCAGTAGGAGGGTTCGTATCCCACTGCGGGTGGAATTCCACGCTTGAGAGCCTGTGGTTCGGGGTGCCGATGGCCGCGTGGCCGGTGTACGCGGAGCAACAATTAAATGCCTTTGAATTGGTAAGGGAGTTGGGTTTGGCAGTGGCAATTAAGATGGATTATAGGAGAGACACCCAAGTGGTGGTGAGTGCAGAGGAGATAGAGAGAGGTATAAGGGAGGTGATGGTGCAGGATAGTGATTTAAGGAAGAGGGTGAAAGAGATGAGTGAGAAGAGCAAGAAAGCATTGATGGAAGGTGGCTCCTCACACTCTTCATTGGGACATTTTCTTGATCAGATTTTCCTTTGATATATTAGGAAAGTCCTAGAAAAATAAGAAATTCCTACTGTTTTTGTTTCTATCATGAGTAGATGAATTTAATAAAGTTCTTGATTCTAATAATTTTCTCAATATATTTATTTGGGTGCACATTCAAGATTTTCAACATCTTGATCAATTATATAATAGAAAACCAGGCTTGGATGAGGAAAGGAAACCATGATCTGTACGCCTTTTAAACAGACAAATTCGCCGATCGGTTCATTCTAATTGTCTTCTTCATGTTCGGAACAGACAAATTAGCTTTCTACTTCAATTTTGTGGTGCATACCAAAAAAATAAAATTGTTGTTTAAATGATTTGAGGGCATCTGATGCGGGAATATTGAGTTCGTTAAATTCTGACCTCATCCTTGTGAAGTTGTGTGGTTATTTATAGGACACCAAGTCCACGACGGCTTGTCAGACCAAAACCAATTATGATAACTTTTGTTTTGGCTTGGTTTTCAAGTAAATAATATAAAAGACAATCTTGACTAAACAATGCCAGCAAAGGCATGACGTCACCTAGCGAAAATGAAAAGAAGTAATTAAAACAACGTTAGAAATAACTATATAAAGATATTTCATGAGCTGAGTTTTTCNTCAAATATAATTATTTCTTCATCTCCCAAAATTAATCAAATAATGAAGAGACCAGCACAACTTGTGTTCATCCCAGCCCCAGGCGTTGGCCACATCGTGTCAACGGTCGAGATCGCGAAACAACTCGTTGCTCGAGATGACCAGCTCTTCATCACCATCCTCATCATGAAGCTCCCCTTCGACAAGCTCTTCACCAATACAGACCCTTCAATCTCACACCGCATCAGCTTCGTCAACCTCCCGGAGTCCCACATCGACACACAGGGCCTTGCCTTCACTTCCTTCATCAAAACATTCGTCCAAGGCCACAAAACCCACGTCAAAGATGCCGTCACAAAGTTACTCGCTGAGTCCGCTCAGGCCGAGCTTGCCGGGATTGTCATCGACATGTTCTGCACCCCCATGATCAACGTGGCGGACGAATTCCAGATTCCTTCCTACCTCTTCTTCACCTCCGGCGCAGCGACTCTAGGGTTCTGGTTCCACCTCCAGTCACTTCATGATGAGCAGGGGAAGGACGTTGCTGAGATAACTGGGTGGGAATCTGAGTCGATCGTCCCGAGTTTCATCAACCCCGTGCCTGCTGGAGTCTGGCCGAGAGTGATGCGAACGAAGGAAGGCGCTACAGACTTCATCGATTTTGCAGCGGGGTTTAGACAAACCAAGGGTATTTTGATAAACACTTTCAGGGAGCTGGAACCACATGCTCTTCGTTCTCTTTCTGATGGTAAATTCCCACCGGTGTACCCTGTGGGGCCCCTGTTGAATCTGAAGAGTGATGATGGCCACGTTGGCTCGGACCAGTCCATTCAGAAGTCTGATATCTTGGAGTGGCTTGATGATCAGCCTCCTTCCTCGGTGGTGTTCCTGTGCTTTGGGAGCATGGGAAGCTTTAGTGAGGCGCAGGTGAAGGAGATAGCGTGTGCGCTGGAGCAAAGCGGGCAGCGGTTCTTGTGGTCCCTACGGAAGCCCGAGCCAAAAGGTAAGATGGGGATGCCGACCGATTATGCGGATGTCAAGGGAGTCTTGCCTGAAGGGTTTCTTGATCGGACGGCTGGGATAGGGAAGGTCATAGGATGGGCTCCACAAGTGGCCATTTTGGCCCACCCGGGGGTCGGAGGGTTTGTGTCCCATTGTGGGTGGAATTCTACGCTGGAGAGCATATGGTGTGGTGTGCCGGTTGCCACGTGGCCATTGTACGCAGAACAACAACTAAATGCGTTTGAGCTGGTGAAGGATTTGGGATTGGGTGTGGAAATTAAGATAGATTATAATCAGGACAGTGAAGTGGTGGTGAGTGCAGAGGAGATAGAGAGAGGGATAAGGCAAGTGATGGAGAAGGACAGTGATTTAAGAGCGAGGGTGAAGGAAATTAGTGAAAAGAGCAAGAAGGCTTTGTCGGATGGTGGTTCTTCATATTCTTCCTTGGGACGTTTTCTTGACCAGATTTAAGTTTAGATTCGTTAAAGCTCAAGATGATGCATAGAAACCACAGTTGTTAATTTGCATAGGAGATTTAATGAGCAAATATTTTCACCGTTTGTTTTACGTATCGTGGTTCCTAATAATGAAGTGTTTTCTGTTATGTGATTGGTCCCTTTTTAGATTGCCCCGAAAGCCATTACAATGAAAACGATGGATTTGCCGATTTCTTAATTGTCTTTTTCATCAATTCAATGCATGTTCAACTTTCCACTATAAAACAAAATATCAAAGTTTGACCTCTCTCCTTTTTGACAAGTCTAAACTCCGAAATTCATCACATATTTTCCAAACGTAAATAATTATAATATCAATTTTTTCAACTCACAAGATTTGTATAAAATAAATCGTTAGACTTTATACAACCCATAACAAAAATGCTAGCAAAGGCATGACATCATATCAATTGATCAACCAGATATATATAAGCAAGTTTATCAGCTGAGCTTTTCATTGCCATCATCTTTCTTCATCTCCACAAATGAAGAGACCAGCAGAACTTGTGTTCATCCCAGCCGCAGGCATTGGCCATGTTGTGTCCACAATTGAGATAGCAAAGCTCTTAGTTTCTCGTGATGACCGTCTCTTCATCACACTTCTCATCATGAAACGACCCTTTGACAAACTCTTCACAAACACAGACTCTTCAATCTCACCACGCATCAACTTCGTCAACCTCCCCGACACCGAAACAACAGATCTCTCTTGCTTCAAATTCTTCGTCGAAAATCAGAAGACCCAAGTCAGAGATGCCGTCGCTAAACTCGTTGAGTCAAATCAGTCTGGCTCCTCAAAGCCCCGGCTCGCCGGGTTCGTGGTTGACATGTTCTGCACCACCATGATTGACGTGGCCAATGAGTTTGAGGTACCTTCTTACGTGTTCTTCACCTCCAGTGCTGCATGTCTCGGGCTCTTGTTCCACCTCCAGACGCTTCGGGACGAGCATGGCAAGGATGTGGCTGAGTTTGCGCACTCGGATTCTGACTTGGTCGTCCCGAGTTTTGTCAATCCTCTGCCTGCTAGCGTCTTGCCTGGTAAGCTACTGGACAAGGAGAGTGCTGAATCATTCCTCAACTATGCCAGGAGGTTTAGAGAAACCAAGGGTATTTTGGTAAATACATTCTGGGAGCTGGAATCGCATGCCCTTCATTCTATTTCTTATGGTAAAAACCCACCAGTGTACCCTGTGGGACCCTTATTGAACATCAAGAGTAGTGATGATGATAAGGTTTGGGATATCTTGAGTTGGCTTCATGATCAACCACCGTTGTCCGTAGTTTTCCTCTGCTTTGGGAGCATGGGAAGCTTCGGTGAGGCCCAAGTGAAGGAGATAGCATATGCGCTAGAGCACACTGGGCTCCGGTTCTTGTGGTCCCTACGCCAGCCCCCACCAAAAGGGAAGATGGCTATGCCAAGCGACTATGCGGACCCTAGTGGAGTCTTACCCGAAGGGTTTCTTGATCGAACGGCTAAAATTGGGAAGGTCATAGGGTGGGCCCCACAAGTGGACATTTTGGCCCACTCGTCAATCGGAGGGTTCGTATCCCATTGTGGATGGAATTCCACGCTGGAGAGCTTGTGGTACGGTGTTCCGGTGGCCACGTGGCCAATGTATGCGGAGCAACAAACAAACGCCTTTCAGCTGGTAAAAGAATTGGGATTGGCTGTGGAGATCAAGTTGGATTATAGGAAGGACAGTGAGGTGGTTGTGAGTGCACAAGACATAGAGAGAGGAATAAGACAAGTGATGGAGCATGATAGTGTTATAAGGAAGAGGGTGAAGGAAATAAGTGAAAAGAGCAAAAAATCCCTGATGAATGGTGGATCCTCATGCTCTTCATTGGGTCGTTTTATTGATCAGATTTAACATTTGATTCATCAAAGCTTAAAATCATTTGTAGTGGTACGATATAACACGTGAATTAGGAACACTAATGGCTATATAATAAATTTGCATATGTAAACTTACAGTCTTTTTTATAATAACAATGGGGAAATGAAATTCCAACAAAGGCTTTAATATCTCTAAGGTTATGAAATTAAGAAGGGGTGAGGTCCAATAAATATGAAAGATGAACAAAGCCGCCTGGGCACTTGGCCAAGAAAGCCCAATAAAATGTAATCTCAGTTACTGATGGGGATTAGGGTTCAGACATAGGTCACTAATCATATACACGAGTACCGAAATCTAAAGATAGTACAAACCCACATATATCGTAGCAAATCCATGCCACAAATAAACAATTTCATTAATCATCAACATCTACTCCCTTACAACTATTACATTAGCCTTATTTATAGTCTTTACAACACTTGGGCACTAAGGCTACTTGGTCCAAAAGTAAACTAATTAATTATAAAATTACATATAAATAATAAAAGATATCCTAAAACTACCTAAATAAGAAAATAACAATATATCATGAAATAACTAATTAAATGATAAATATATATCTTGATCCACCCCTATGCTCCTACATCAGACTCACCTGGTTGGAAAGAATTCGTCCTCGAATTCAATCTTTTGATCAAGGAAAATCCGAGTAGAATCTTCAATTGCTTCATATTAATTCTGGATCTTTTAGCATCCAGTTGAAACCTTCCTTTCCAAATAATAAAAGATATTTGCAATATTTTGTTATTCTTGGCTTCCTTTTTCTCCCTCTAACAATGCAAATGTTTTTCTCTAGAATCTTCAATTGATTGACAAAATCAACCAGAATTTTGGCAGTATTCCAAGTGAAAACATTAATGCCCATAAAATCAATAATATCTTCGAAAGTTTTCTCAATTCTCATCTCTTCACTGTTTTGATCAATAAATTGCTTATTGAAATTGCTTTGAACACCCAAACAATTTTCATTGCAATTTTCACAGTTGTAAGGATCAAATATTGGAGGTAAATTCAAATTTAATAACTTTGGTGAATAACAAGAGGCACCAAAATTACTAAATCCATTTATACCTTCAAAGACACAATAAGAATAATCGTGCCCCTCTTCACTTGACTCACACAGCGAAGCGCGATAATGAAAAGCGCTATCTCCCTCGTACTCCCCGTCGAGACTCCCACGGCTTAGAGTATTGATGCTAGCTACTCGGTTCAGATAAGGGTTCACACATCCCTCCTTGTCAGAACTCTTACATATCTGGGTTCGAGCTTCAATGCGAGCAATGCATTCCGTAAGTTACCGTAGCATTCTCCTAATTTCCTCCATGTCCTTGTAGTTGTTAACACGACTCTCCATCCAAAAACTTCCCCAATAAAGCAAATTTTGAGTCGTAGCTCTGATACCAATTGATGGGGATTGGGGTCTGGACATCGGTCATCAACCATATACACAAGTATCAAAATCTAGGGCTAGTGCAAACTCACACATATCGTAGCAAATCCATGCCACAAATAAACTATTTCATTAATCATAAACATCCACTCCCCTACAACTATTACATTAGCCTTATTTATAGGCTTTACAACACTTGGGCACCAAGGCTACTTGGTCCAAAAGTAAACTAATTAATTATAAAATTATACATAAATAATAAAAGATAGGGAACTTGAGTAATACACCCAAAATAGGAGCTGAAATTATAAATAAAAAAAAAAAAAAACCTACATGAAATTTAATTTAGAAACGTACCCAAAAACCATTTATTACATATAAATTGAGTGTTGAAGTTACTATAAATTACATCTCTGTCATTGATTAATTTAAAATAAGCCCAACACAAAAAAACTAAAAAAAAACTCAAAACAAGGCCAGCAAGCCCGAAGTACATTGTTAATACCATATCATAAAAGTACAATGTTAATATCATGTCATAGAAGTACACTGTTAATACCATTCCATAGAAGTTCATTGTTAATAGCATTCCATAGAAAAACATTGTTAATACCATTTCATAGAAGTACATTGTTTATACTGTCATAGTGTAGGGGCTTTTTTTCTTTAGACAGCTACAAATGGGCTGGGCTGCCGTAAGGAGCGAACTAAAGAAATCATCCCATGTACCTGAGTTCAGAAATCAAGCCCCAAGAATACTTCGAAAGGACAGAGAAGCTTTAGGAAACACGTTGGTTACCTTCACCAACGAAAATGACAACAACTTACATATAAATTTTCTAATTTGTCATGAGAAGCTTGTGGCATGGGAGCAAAATTGTCATGAGTTTAGCACTGAAGAGAAAACTAAGTGTTCCTGGGGGGGAAAAGGGGTATTAAGGTGGGAGATGAAGAGTTTGTAGAGAGGTTTGGCTGAGAATAAGAAAAAGGAGAGGAATGGGTGGCTTGACTATTATTTCCGGCAGCTTGACAGTGACTTTGTCAAATGCTAGAGTAGCTTGCCAAAATGGGGAAAAATTGGTGGGGGGGACGGGGGGGAGATAGAAGAGGCGTCCTTTTATAGCTGCTAGAAGCTATCTTTTTCCAAGAAACCCTAATGGTTTCCATCCAATTTGGCCAAGCTTTTTCCTTCATTTCTCCTCCATTTCTTTGACTTATCCTAATCTAGCAAAAATCCCATCTACCCAATATCACAAAATCCGGGATTTTTGGGAGCTCAATGCTCTTCCCGCAGCCGCCTTTGTGGAGAATTCCTATTTCCAGCCATCTTCTTCCTTCCTTTTCCTTCCTTTTTCTATGGCTAGGTCTGATGAGGGAAAGAGAATGGGCATATATGCTGGTTCAAAGAGCGGTTCTCCTCTGCACGCAAATATCGTTTGGTCCCTTGGGTGTCTTTTGCTTCAAACTTGCTCCCTTCTCATTTGCTGGAACATCCCAGCAACTTTGTATAATAGACCTTCAGACTTCCCCTTCGTGGCTTTTGTTTTTCCAGACAAGTGTTGGGGCTTTTATAGCTCATTATGGTAATTGTATGGGCAAAGGTGATTCATTAAGTAAGTGGGATTTCTTTATCAAACATTTGGGCTTTTTGGTTGAGTCAATAGGCTATTTTGATTGGGCTATTTTTGTTTGGAGTGATGGGCTATTCTTTTCTCTCTTGTGCTCACCCACATGTTTGGGCCTATGAAATGGGCTTGAGTCCCGAGGCTCCCAAGCAACCCGGGACTTCCATTTCTCGGCCTATCAACGGGCCTTATGACAATTTATTACCATCCATACCACAACTCACTCAAGCAAGCCCTAGGTATTTGAGTGGCTTGGGGCCCACTTAAGCTTGTGGCGTGATTGGGTGCGGAATAATAATTCCTTGCTTGGCGTGGCGTGTCGCTTGGCGTGCTTCAATTTTATCGTCCATAAAGAGGGACACGGTGCTTAGTTTAGCATGAGCTTGTATTTTATAATATTATCTCAGTCCTTGGCATGACAAATTATTTATTTAGCATGGCATGTGGACTCT
>NC_047652.1:17116935-17139648 GCF_902201215.1 Prunus dulcis
AAAATAACTTAACTGGACTGCTTTTCAATCTCTTGACCTCACGGCTGCACCTAGAATTCTTGGTTGCCTACGTACCCTTAACAAGGGATCAAGACAGAGTCATAGCTTAAGAAATTGGTTGTACTTTATATAAAATTCTTCATCTCAGAAAACTCTCCACCCGAACGTACCCCTATCCATGTTCCATCAATTCCATATATCAGTCAATTCCATATATCTGTCAATTTCATCCTTGGAGGCCTCGGAAACCCAAAGTTAACCCAGCCGCATTCTTCCCAGGCCTCGGAGACACCAAGTCAACCTGAGCCGTATTCCTCGTAGGCCTCAGGGAACCATTAGTCAGCCTGAGCCGCATTCCTCACACCACATAGCTCAGGCGTCCGTGAAACTCGTAGGGCATTGTCATAAATGACAAATCTGTTTCCAAAGGCAACTATGGGATACTCCTGGAGTGGGTTTGAAAACCATATTCTGAATTTATTTCGAATTTCCTCTTGTTTCACAAGCCTTACTTATATTCTCTTCTCAATTTTCCAGAAATCAGTTCTCTATATTGCATAATCTTTGATTAGGCCTCATCATTTGGCCCATGCGCTCATGGGCCGATGAGGGCCCGCCCGGCCCATCGAAAAAAGCCCGGCCCGGCCCTTTATGGGCTTTGAGATGGCCCAGCTCGCCTTGGGCTGGGCTAGGCTTGGGCTTGGGTGTCTGAAGCCCAGCTTGGCCCATAGGCTCGGCCATGCCCGTCCACAAAAGCCCGGCCCGTTAGACCCGCATGTATGAATAAAAGTTTAGGTTTAGAATTATATCACTTAAATCACATATATAATTTGTTTCATTTCATTTACTTTTCTTTTCTCATTCCTAGTTTATAATTGGATGTTTGTCAATTATTAATTCAACAATTATATATATATATAAATAAGATGAACAACATATCACATCACCAAATATAATCATATCACGAAAAATAATCGTACCACCAAATATAATCATGCTTTTCTTGAACACATCACCAAATATTTGCATATTTATTCATACCATCCTTTAAAAAAAATATTTTTTTGATACTTGTTATTTTTTAAAATTATTTTTTAAAACGTATTACGGTCTGATTATGTAATAACCTCAAAAATAATACTTCGTTTTATTATTTTTGTGGAAAATCTTATTAAGTTGTGTGACTTTATTGGGTGTTTTATGAATTTGGTTTGATGTGAAAATATTGAAATTAAGTGAGTTTAATCTCAAATTGGACTAAAATGCCCTTATGATTAAGTTTATGATTTTTATTTTTTTTTGAATGAAGTAGGCCCGTTCAGGACATCGATTGGAGCCACTTTTATTCTTGGACGTACCCTGAAAAATGACCGTAAGTGGCCAGAATTAAGGCCGAACACCGGCCAAACTCTTATCGCTTAATTCCCTTCCAAAACTTAGAAATCTCTCCTAAATAACACAGCCATCAGCTAGAACACCTCAAGGGGATGAGAAAGCATACCTGGATAGCAAGATTAGGTGCCTGGAATCATTCGAACGAAGCTAGAGAAAATCTGTCAAAAACCGGCCATTTCTATGGCAGTTTCCGGCGATCTCTGGCAGTTTCAGTGGCTGAGATCGGGAAGGGAAGGGAAGAGGGGGTGGTGGCCATTCGTTTGGATCCGATCTCGTAGCTGGTGGCTACTTGTGGTGGTGACGGTGGCTTAAGAGCCAAGCGACTGTAGCAAAATCGTCGAGGGAGGGGCTGCGTGACTCGGGGATGGAGAGAGAGAGAGAGAGAGAGAGAGAGAGAGAGAGAGAGAGAAGGTTTTAAAAAAGTTATGGTTTTCGAATTACCATTTTGCCCTTTAGTTTATTTTGATCGTATTTTCTTCAATACGACTCATTTTGCCCCTTAGTGTACTTTGATCATATTTTCTTCAATACGACTCGAATTTGAGCTCACTACGTGTCTAAGGACTTGTTTCATCGCCCTCTACGCAACAGTACAATCGAAATTTTCAAATTCCTTCCGGGTCAAAAGTCAATATTTTCCTTAATAATTTATTCTAGGGGCAAAAGTAATTGAGTTACTGATATTTACAATGACAATGTAGAGCTACAATTTTTTCACAAGTACTAATGATTTACAGTCTTATTCAAAAAAAATATTTACCAAAAAGAAAGATCACGAAAACAAACCTCTGTCCCAACTTTAAAAAGAAAGGAAGGATCAGCAAGCATACGATTTCATAGCATAGAGCAGTACTTCATCAAAAATCCCAATGGCCAAATTGACCCCTGAAATTCAAATATATATGTGTATATATCAATTAGAAACCCAATAAGTAACTTAGCAAAAACCATATATCTGAAGATTTTTCAATAGAAATGGAGACCAACAAACAAACCCTAATTGGACAATGCTAGAAAAAAAACCATGAATGTGGAGCTCAAACCTGATTATATTTGAAAGCTGATCAACAACACCATTTCGAACAAGTGCCTCTTCAACAAACAAGACAAGATCTGGATTGTTAAGATTGACTTGCTTTGACAGTGACTTCATTAACGGTTCATTATTCTGAAAGGCATAATACAATATATTTTCACATTATATATATATATATATAGCAGCAAAAACAAGCTAGATAACTTATAGGTTTCAACTCGCTGAAAAAGGAATCGTAACAAGTAAACAACATTAACTAATAGTAGCTTAGCATATAGATCATACAAACAGTAAATGTTTATGTAGATGCTCAACCATTATGCTAAGAACTAGAAACACAGTACCAGCATTACAAATCATATTATAACTAACACAAATAAGCAAGCAAGTAATTTTCAATTTTTTTTTAATCAATTTATTTATCGTAATTTGTAAATGAAGTACAAAACTAAGGGAAAAAACCATAGACATATTCAAATTAATCACAAAATCGCAAAGAAACTGCTCAACGAGCTTTAAATTTCGGCGATAATCAAACTGAATCATACCAGTATGATTCGGCTGACCTTGAAATGGTCTCTTAGTTCTTCTTAATCTCATCCTTGTGAGCCTTCTCTCAGATCTGGTGCAGAAGCTGTGGGCATCCTGCTCGTGAATCAAACGAAAGCTTGAGAAAATGACGTCGTTGAGGATTGAAAATTCGAAATGGAGAAGAGAAATTGAAAGTGAAAGAAGCAACGAGGAAGATGACAAACCTAAGTCTTGGAAGAAGAACCGATAAGAGCGCTGCCTAGAACATCAAAAGGATTGGTGGAAGAAGATGAGCCTAGAGCCGCACAAGCTGCTCCATGAGTCATGAGCGCATGCATCGCCATGGTTGATTCTCTTCTTCTTCTTATTCCTCTTCAATCTATAACATAATTGTTATTAAATAAAATATTTATAAAAAAAATTAAGTCGGCTGTTTCTCAAAATTGCAAAAGGGCAAAATCGTAATTCAATATAACTGTTGAATTGAAAAAATCGACAGGGTTTATTTTAGGTGTGTTTATATACATTAAATAGTATATGGTTTATTTATAGTTTTATGTTGTGAAACTCCATATTTATAAAATTACATAGTTTGAAGATTTAATATTTTGCCATTTAATTTATATATTATATTATATTGTATATGTGTGTATTACATAAATATCCTATTCTATTATATATATATATATATATATGTATGTATATTATATATATCTTATGCTAATAGGTGGCTTCATTAGTAAAAGGATTCTTGAATGGGTAGTTAGGTGTCAACAAGGCATGCTAGTAGCCTTGTCAACTCACCATGAAGACATTAGAATAGGATTGTAGTCACCACAACGTGTCTTCCTAGCAGTTCTTTTCTTATTTATTGTTGACTTGGAGTGCAAGGTCATATTGATATATTACTTCGAGATTAAGTTCTTACATAAATGTTGATATTATCATGTACTATAGCTACTGTCTTCACCACACTATATTCCATTCCTTCGTTTTTCATTCTCATTTCAACCAAGTTGCGAAGCATTTGTAAGTTTGCATGAAGAGAAAAATAAAATAGAGAGAGAGAGAGAGAGAGAGAGAGAGAGAGAGAGAGAGAGAGAGAGATGGTTTTCATCAATATTATCAATATTTTGGTCCTTGATTTAGCCACCTATCCTTGAAAGCCTCTTTGGTATTGGAGGTCTTAAAGCTCATGGGATAGATGGTTTTCCCGCTTGCTTTTATCAAAACCAAGGGGGCCAATGTGCCACTGATATTTGTGCTATGGTGACCAAGGCTTTTACTGAGTGCTCGTTTTCTTGCTAAGTTGAATCATACCCTTATCAGGTTGGTACCTAAGGTTGATAATTCCCAGACTATGGTGCATTTTCGTCCCATTAGTCTTTGTTCTACTCTTTATAAAGTCATCTCCAAGATCATTGCGGCTAGATTGAGATCTATTTTGCCTGTTCTAATTAGTCCTAACCAGGTTAGTTTTGTGCTTAAAAGGCATATTACAGATAACATTCTTATTGCCTAGGAGCTTATGCATAAGTTCAAGATTTCTAAGGGCAAGAAAGGGTTTATGGCTTGAAAAATTGATCTCTCTAAGGCTTATGATATATTGAATTGGCATTTTATTGAGGTGGTGTTGGCTAAATTGGGTCTGCCTGCGGCTTTGAGGAGGTTGATCATGCATTGTGTGTCTACTGTCAAGTATCAGATTTGTATTAATGGAGAGCTCACTGATTCTTTTACTCCTATGAATGGTATTAGACAAGGGGACCCCTTATCCCCTTACTTGTGTTGTGCTGTGTGTTGAGAAACTTTCTCACATCATCTTTGATTTGGTTCAAAAAGGTAGTTGGAAAGCTGTTAAATCTTCTCAATCTGGGCATGTGGTTTCCCACCTCTTTTTTGCTGACGATCTTATTCTTTTTGCTGAAGCCTATGTTAAACAAGCTCGAATTATGAAGGGTTGTTTGGAGGTTTTTTGTCAAGCTTCAGGGCAAATTGCAAACTATGATAAATCTGCAGTGTTTGGCTCCCCAAATACTCCGAAGGAGGTGGCTAAGGAGATTAGTTGTATTTGTGGCTCTCCTCAAACTAGTGACTTGGGCAAATACTTAGGCATGCCTCTTCTACATACAAGGGGTACTCCTGCTACTTATAAGAAGTTGCTGGATAGGGTGCACAGTCGGTTGGCTTCCTGGAAAGGCAAACTTCTCTCTTATGCAGGACGCGCAACTTTAATCCAAGCTGTGACTTCCTCTATTCCTATTTATGCTATGCAAACTACTAAACTCCCTGTAAGTGTTTGTGATGAGTTAGACTGGTTGAGTCGAAATTTTTTCTGGGGAGGCAGTGAAAAACGAACCAAAGTTCATCTATGTCAGTGGAATTTGGTTTGTCGTCCTAAGTGTAAAGGAGGGTTGGGTTTTAAGAAGTCTTCTGCTATGAATCAAGCCTTGCTTGCTAAAATGGGTTGGAGGATTCAGAACAAGGATGGAGGGCTTTGGGCTAGGATTTATGAGGCCAAATACCTTAAAGGTACGTCAATTTTGGACCCTTCCCTGCTTCCAAAACAGGTTTGTTCTTCTACTTGGAAGGGTATTTTGCATGGGCTGGAGTTACTCTCTAAAGGTATGTTGTGGAGGATTGGGAAAGGAGACGTAGTTAAGTTTTGGCAGGATAGGTGGCTAAATGGAAGACCTCTTTTTGAACAAGATGGGGTTTTGCAGGTTGGGGATGTGACCTGCAATGTCTCCAGTTTTTTTAAGGGGGATTGGTGGGATACTGACAAATTAAGGGCAGTTTTGGATGAGGATTTGGTTCAGCAAATTATTTGCATCCCTATGGAAGTGACCAATGCAGTTCCTAATGCTCAGATTTGGGGGCCTGCTACAAATGGTATGTTCTCTGTCAAAACTGCTTATACTCTCTTGTTTCATGGTAGTGAGTGGCCTTCGTATGACTGGCAGTTTTTGTGGAAATTGAAGATTCCCCCTAAGCTTCAAATTTTCATTTGGCTAGTATTTCAAGGCAAAATCTTGCCTAATGAGCAGAGGGCTAGGAGGCATTTGGCTGATGATCCTACCTGTAACTACTGTAATTGGCCAGTTGAATCCATTTCGCATATTTTTAGGGACTGTGAGAAGGCTACTAGTGTTTGGCATGCTATGCTTTGTCATGGTGCTCATCCCCATGTCTTCCAGATGGATTTCAATCCTTGGCTTCGCTATAATCTTTTGTCTAAAGCTTTGTGGGGCGATCATGTGCCATGGACTTTAGTTTTTGTTTTTATTTGCTGGGTCTTATGGAAATGGAGAAATAATCATATTTTTAATGTAGATGATGAGGTCAGTTATGATCCCGAGAAGATTATTGTTGCTGCTGTAAGGGAGTGGTAAACGATTAGCCAGGTTGGGGATACAAAGGCTCCTAAAATTCCTCTTTTGCTGGCTTGGGAGCCTCCTGAGCTGGGACAGTTTAAGCTTAATGTCGACGGGTCCAGAAGGTGTGCTTCAGGCTCTATTGGTGCCGGAGTGATTCGTAATTCCTTAGGGGATTGGGTCTGTGGTTTTGCTGTGAACCTTGGTAAGGAGCAGATTCTGGAAGCTGAAGTTTGGGGCTTGTTTTTTGGTCTGCAACTTGCTAGTGCTAAAGGCATTCGTAGGCTTACTGTGGAAATGGATGCTGCTACGGCTGTACTCCTTGTTCAGCAGCATTCTAGGCTTGGCTCCCATCCTCTAGCTTCCTTGATTGCTAGCTGCTGTGCGATGGTGAGACAAATTGGTGATTGTTCTGTGAGCCACATCTACAGGGAAAGGAATTTTGTGGCGGATTGTTTGGCTAAATGGAGCCATAATCTTGATCTTGGGTTGTGTGTGCTTGATGCTGTCCCAAGCTGGCTTGGTGCTTTATTAGTTGATGACTTATTAGGAGTTCCGTTGGGTTAGTTTAGCCTCTGGCTAAGTTTTTTGCTGTTTCGGGGTTTGACACCCCCCTTTTTACCAAAAAACAAAAGATAATAACTCCTTCATGTCCAGAATGTCTACTCATTTATTCTCTTAAACACCATTTGTTCTCCCTCTAACTTAGGCATTAGAGAGGAATTGGCTGGTACTGCACCAGTGCCTCTTTGATAATTTGCTTTCAAAGTTGTGCAAAACACCTAGGCCCAAGAAGAAAGCCCATCCATGCAAATTCAACTTGACTCACATTCGATCTTGGCCCAATCAAGGTCCTAGTGGACCACCGGATTCAACACAAGTCAACAACAATGATATAAGAGAGAGGGTGGGAAAAATGAGTGACAATAGCCAGAAAGCCTTGGGGGATGGTTCCTCGTTGGGACGGTTTATTGATCATATTTAATTAATTCTGATTTAGCAAAGCTCAAGATCATTTAAATGTTTGGCTTTTTTAAACAAGTTTTATAAAACTTAGTATAATTAAGGACCAAAATATTGATAATATTGACGAAATATCGTCGATATTATCATCTTTTTGGGTCTAGAATATTTTGGAACATATTTATACACATATCGTATAATTATGGATAATATCGATGATAATATCAAGAAATATTGACGTCAATAATTTCTCACCTGCTTCAACAACATTTTGTCAAAATATCGAGATAGCATGCAATGGACAAAAAGTAAAAAAAACAAAAACAAACAAAAAAACCCACAGCACACACGCAAAGGGGGGAATTGAACCCCTTCCATTCTACTCCTCCAGCGCCTTAATCACCATGTTGCTTCAACGTTAACCAATCTGAGATCCATATGGTGGGTTTTATTCAATTTTTACTGATATTGATAGTTTCCCAATATTTCCATTGAAATTTTCGTATTTTTAAACCACCGGTATTTCCGAAACCATCCATATTTTAGACTTTGGTTATAACCAACTAGATGTTGAGCGAGAGTATACTTCTTTTTACAGTAAAATGAGGTATGAAGAACACAGCTTCGGCCGAGTTGGCAACATATTGTATTCTCAATTATATATAGATAAATTAACATGAAATATGAGCCATTCAAGATATAATTTTGATTTCGTCATTTTTATGAGGACGATTATATGTGCCTCTTGTAGAACGATGTTAAAATAGGTGAAGCCACTCACCGTATCATGAACATAAATTTCTTACCATGTAACTAGGAACTTCTACATTCATGTCAATAACAGTGTGATATGTGTGTATAAGTGATTTTTTATTTTTAATAAATTATTTTTACATATATGACAAATTGTAATTTGCATAAAGGAGAAGTATTTCCTTATATGAAAAGAAGCCAGCAGTATCCTTAATTAACAAATAAAATAAAATGACTTGTCTTCTTAATTGTTATGACTGAAAAACTGACAAATTATGTGCATATATCATTGACTTGACATATTCAATGCATTCCACTACGACTAGTTGGACCAAAATCAATTTTTGATAACTTTTTGTTTTGTCCTTTTTGTTTTGGATTTCCGAGTCTATTACCTAGTGGACTTAATAATGGACAACATCCAATATTTTCCGGATCACAAGAATTATATAACTGAAAATCTTGACTTCATAGACAATCCCACGTACAAGCCCCAGCCATTGGCCTGGATAATTAAATTCCAAAAATAAACAATAACAATGTGCAAGAAATACCACTGCCAGCCATGCACATGACATGTGATGTGTAAAATTATGTACATATATACTAAGTTTTATCAGCTGAGGTTTTGATTGTATTCAACACAAAATGAGGAGACTTGTCTTGATAATGGACAATATTCAATATTTTTCGGATCACAAGATTTATATAACTCAAAATCTTGACTTCATAGACAATCCCACGTAGAAGCCTAGCCATTGGCCTAGATAATTAAAACAAAAACGCTCTTGTTGCTGCTGCACTCACCTTCAAGATTTAATTGAAGTGAACCAAGTTCCTATATTCGTCATGTAATTAAGCTTCTCTCAATTTCTTGATGCTTTTATTTTTGGAGTTTATGAAGTATTAATTAGGATTTGCAATTAGGGCATATGTTTCAATTTATGAGTCATGAATTATCAAATAGGATTTGTAATTGATTTTATTGTTCTTGCTGTAATTTTTTTATTTTTTTGTTATCAATGAAATCACATAGTAGTGTTGAGTTTTCAATCTACTTAGTACCTAAATTTAGATCAGCCCATTTTAAAACCTAGGTTCGGCCCTGAGTCCACGACGACTTGTCGAACCAAAACCAATTAGGATAACTTTTGTTTTGGTTTGGTTTCCAAGTAATTAAGTTTATCAAATTTTCAAAGTCACAAGATTAATGTAAAGGACAATCTTAACTAAACAAATGCCAGTAAAGGCATGACGTCACCTAGCAAAAATGAAAAAGGGAGTAGTCAAAGCAATGTTAGAAACACCAGCGTGAACATGCACACGACATGCTATATATAAAGATGTTTCATGAGTTGAGTTTTTCATCAAATATTTATTATTTCTTCATCTCCCAAAATTAATCAAATAATGAAGAGACCAGCACAACTTGTGTTCATCCCAGCCCCAGGCGTTGGCCACATCGTGTCAACAATCGAGATCGCAAAGCAACTCGTTGCTCGAGATTACCAGCTCTTCATCACCATCCTCATCATGAAGCTCCCCTTCGACAAGCTCTTCACCAATACAGACCCTTCGATCTCACACCGCATCAGCTTCGTCAACCTCCCGGAGTCCCACATCGACACACAGGGCCTTGCCTTCACTTCCTTCATCAAAACATTCGTCCAAGGCCACAAAACCCACGTCAAAGACGCCGTCACAAAGTTACTCGCTGAGTCCGCTCAGGCCGAGCTTGCTGGGTTTGTCATCGACATGTTCTGCACCCCCATGATCAATGTGGCGGACGAATTCCAGATTCCTTCCTACCTCTTCTTCACCTCCGGAGCAGCGGGTCTAGGGTTCTGGTTCCAACTCCAGTCACTTCATGATGAGCAGGGGAAGGACGTTGCTGAGATAACTGGGTGGGATTCTGAGTTGATCGTCCCGAGTTTCATCAACCCCGTGCCTGCTGGAGTCTGGCCGGGAATGATGCGGGAGAAGGAAGGCGCCACAGACTTCATCGATTTTGCAGCGAGGTTTAGACAAACCAAGGGTATTTTGATAAACACTTTCAGGGAGCTGGAACCACATGCTCTTCGTTCTCTTTCTGATGGTAAATTCCCACCGGTGTACCCTGTGGGGCCCCTGTTGAATCTGAAGAGTGATGATGGCCACGTTGGCTCGGACCAGTCCATTCAGAAGTCTGATATCTTGGAGTGGCTTGATGATCAGCCTCCTTCCTCGGTGGTGTTCCTGTGCTTTGGGAGCATGGGAAGCTTTAGTGAGGCGCAGGTGAAGGAGATAGCGTGTGCGCTGGAGAAAAGCAGGCAGCGGTTCTTGTGGTCCCTACGGAAGCCCGAGCCAAAGGGCAAGGTGGGGATGCCGAGTGATTATGCGGATGTCAAGGGAGTCTTGCCTGAAGGGTTTCTTGATCGGACGGCTGGGATAGGGAAGGTCATAGGATGGGCTCCACAAGTGGCCATTTTGGCACACCTGGCGGTCGGAGGGTTTGTGTCCCATTGTGGGTGGAATTCTACACTGGAGAGCCTATGGTGTGGTGTGCCGATTGCCACGTGGCCAATGTATGCAGAACAACAACTAAATGCGTTTGCGCTGGTGAAGGATTTGGGATTGGGTGTGGAAATTAAGATGGATTATAAGCAGGACAGTGAAGTGGTGGTGAGTGCAGAGGAGATAGAGAGAGGGATAAGGCGAGTGATGGAGAAGGACAGTGATATAAGAGCGAGGGTGAAGGAAATTAGTGAAAAGAGCAAGAAGGCTTTGACGGATGGTGGTTCTTCATATTCTTCCTTGGGACGTTTTCTTGACCAGATTTAAGTTTAGATTCGTTAAAGCTCAAGATGATGCATAGAAACCACAGTTGTTAATTTTCATAGGAGATTTGATGAGCAGATATTTTCTCCGTTTGTTTTACGTATCGTAGTTCCTAATAAGGAAGTGTTTTCTGTTATGTGATTGGTCCCTTTTCAAAATCTGAGGATATTGTCCCAAAAGCCAAACTCTATTTATAGGAAATGAAAACGATGGATTTGCCGATATCTTAAGACAAGTATAAAAGTTTAACCTCTCTTCCTTTTTTGACAAGTATAAACTCAAGATCATTTAAATGTTTGGCTTTTTTAAACAAGTTTTATAAAACTTAGTATAATAACAAGGGAAATATGATATATATTCTCAAATTTATTGCTTTAATATGTGTAAAGTTATAATCAAGGACCAAAATATTGATAACATTGATGAAATATCGTCGATATTATCGTCTTTTCAGGTCTAGAATATTTTGGAACATATTCATACACATATCGTATAATTATCAACAATATCGATGATAATTTCAGGAAATATTGACGTCGATAATTTCTCACTCGCTTCAACAACATTTTGTCAAAATATCGTGATAGCATGCAATGGACAAAAATGGAAAGAAAAAAAAAACAGAACCCACAGCACACACGCAAAGGGGGGGAATTGAACCCCTTCCATTCCACTCCTCCAGCGCCTTAACCACCATGTTGCTTCAATGTCAACCAATCTCAAATCCATTTGGGTGGGTTTTATTCAATTTTTACCGATACTAAAAGTTTCCTGATATTTCCATCAAAATTTCTATGTTTTTGAACTACTGATATTTCCGAAACCATCGATATTTTAGACCTTGGTTATAAGCAACTAGCTGTTGAGCGGGAGTATACTTATTTTTACAATAAACATGAGGTATGAAGAACCGAGGTTCTGCCAAGTTGGCAACATTTGTATTCTAAATTATATATAGATAAATTAACATGAAATATGAGCCATTCAAGATATAATTTTGATTTCATCATTTTTGTGAGGGCGATTATATATGCCTCGTAGAACAGTGTTAAAATAGGTGAAGTCACTCACCTTATCATGAACATAAACTCCTTACCATGTAAGTATGAGCTTTTACATTCATGTCAATAGCAGCGTGACATATATGCATGCATGAGTGTTTTCTTTTTGTGTTTTTGATAAATTATTTTTACATATTTGTCAAATTATAATTTACATGAAAGGAGAAGTATCTCCTTACATAAAAAGAGGCAAGTAATATCCTTAATTAACCAATAAAATAAAATGACTTGCCTTCTTAATTGTTATGACTGAACAAACTGACAAATTTGACATATTCAATGCATTCTACTACGACTAGTTGGACCAAAATCAATTTTTGATAACCTTTTGTTTTGTCCTTTTTGTTTTGGATTTTCGAGTCTATTAACCATTGAACTTAATAATGGACAATATCCAATATTTTTCGGATCACAAGATTTATATAACTCAAAATCTTGACTTCATAGACAATCCCACGTACAAGCCTAGTCATTGGCCTAGATAATTAAATTCCATAAATAAACAATAACAATGTTCAAAAAATACCACTGCCAGCCATGCACTTGACATGTGATGTGTAAAATTATATACATATATATACTAAGTTTTATTAGATGAGGTTTTCATTCCATTCAACACAAAATGAGGAGACTTGTGTTCATCCCAGGCCCGGGCATCGGGCACCTCGTATCAACGGTTGAGATCGCAAAGCAACTTGCGGCTAGAGATCACCAGCTCTTCATCACAGTCCTCATCATGAAGCTCCCCTTCGACCAACTCTTCACCAACACAGACGCTTCCATCTCACGACGCATCAACTTCATCAACCTCCCCGAAGCCCACGTCGACACACGAAACACCGGCCCCTCCTCGTTCTTCAAAACCTTCGTCGAAAATCACAAAACCCATGTTAGAGCCGCCGTCTTAGAGTCAAGTACTCAGTCCGAGTCGAACCAGGCTCAGCTGGCCGGGTTGGTCGTTGACATGTTCTGCACCACTATGATTGATGTGGCCGATGAATTTGGGGTTCCTTCCTACGTGTTCTTCACCTCCAACGCCGGGTGTCTCGCGTTCTTGCTCTACCTCCAAAAGCTTCGAGACGAGCATGGCACGGACGCGGCTCAGTTGATGGACTCGGAGGCTGAGTTGGCCATCCCGAGTTTCGTCAACTCTTTGCCTGCCCATGTCTTGCCCGGTGTGCTATTGGACAAGGAGGGTGCCACAGCATTTCTCAATCATGCAAAAAGGTTTAGAGAAACCAAGGGTATTTTAGTAAATTCGTTCTCAGAGCTGGAATCACATGCGCTTCACTCTCTTTCTGATGATAAAACCCCACCTGTGTACCCGGTGGGACCTCTGTTGAATCTTGAGAGTGATGATTTCCACGTGAGTACGGACAAGGCTAGACAAAAGTATGATATTTTAAGGTGGCTTGATGATCAGCCTTCCTTGTCTGTGGTGTTCTTGTGTTTTGGGAGCATGGGAAGCTTTGGTGAGGCCCAGGTGAAAGAGATGGCGTGTGCACTGGAGTACGGTGGGTTTCGGTTCTTGTGGTCCCTACGAAAGCCCCAGCCAAAGGGCGAGATTGCCATGCCAAGTGACTATGCGGATCCCAAGGGTGTCTTGCCGGAAGGGTTTCTGGATCGAATGGCTAGGATTGGGAAAGTCATAGGATGGGCCCCACAAGTGGCTATACTGGCCCACCCAGCAATCGGAGGGTTTGTATCGCATTGTGGGTGGAACTCCGTGTTGGAGAGTCTATGGTACGGCGTGCCAATTGCCACGTGGCCAATGTACTCGGAGCAACAATTAAATACTTTTGAGCTGGTGAAGGAATTGGGATTGGCAGTGGAAATTAAGATGGATTATAGGAAGGGAAGTGAAGTGGTGGTGAGTGCAGAGGAGATAGGGAGAGGGATAAAGGAAGTGATGGAGAAGGACAGTGATACAAGAGAGAGGGTGAAGGAGATGAGTGTAAAGAGCAAGAAAGCCTTATTGGATGGTGGTTCCTCTCACTCTTCATTGGGGTGTTTTATTGATCAAATTCAACTTTGATTTATTTCATTTCTGGCTCTGTCCTCTATGGAACCACTTTAATCGTATTTTTCTACAATAAACTTTTTTTTTTTCCAGGAAAAAAGAATTTAAATATTTTTTTTTTTTTTTGAGAAGGGAAAAGAAAAGGACTTCTCTTGTATTAAGTTGTAACTTGTAAAGAAATTACACCATCAATTGAATGTATTTCATTTACAAGATTCTGATATGTACACTACATCATTTGATGCAAATTCTGGAGAGTGAAAACACAAAACTTCGGAGAAAGAAGCAAGCAATGCCCAGAGAAAAGAAAAGAAAAAACCATGGACATCGTAGACTGACTAGTTTAAGCCCATTTGGCTATTATAGGCGTGCAACCACCTCCAAGAAGAGATATATTAGCTCCAGCTTGAAGAACTTCCATTGCTCTGCATGTTTGGATTCATAAAATCAGTTGCTAGCAGATCAACAAGGGAGATATAGATTAAGATACCGGCTGATGCTGCATTCACCGGTATCTTATAATCTCTATGTCCCTTGTTGATATGCTTGCAGCAGACTTTATGAACCCAAAAATACAGAACAAGGCTTCAAGCTGGGGCCAATATATCTATTCCTTTAGAGCTGGTTGCATGTCTATGATAGCCAAATGGGCTTAAACTAGGCATCTAGGAAGCTCAGAATAATTATTTCTTCTATTTTTCGCCATTTGCTTACTTCTTTTTCTGAAGGTTTTTTGTGTTGGTAAACCTGGAAGTCGGGAATCGGAAGCACAGAAAAGATATGCAGATGATCCTAAATCTAAAGAAGTACACAAAATTTGAAGTTTGAGAGCGAGAGAAGATTTGAAGGGGGTGATGCTTAATTTCCACTCTATATAGGAGGGATATTGGCAATCATGAAAAGTTTGTGTGGGAGTTTGTTATCCTTACCACCTAGTTTTGGGAGGGCGCACTTGTGACGAAGGCCAAGATGATGGTCACAAAAGAAAAAGAGAATGATCCATTGACTTTGGAAAGCAGAGACACAATGCAGTGAAATCCAATGAATTCATTTTATATTATTTGTTTATAAGTTATTTCCTAGCTAGTAGTACCATGAATGTTTTCTGCATTAATTTAGGGAGCTGATTTCCCCACTCCCATTTTCTCCACTTACACTCCCTTTTGCTTTATAATAATTTTTAATCAATTTTTTTCTTTTTTGTTCTTTCTCTTTCCTCTTCTACCCTTATCCTAAATTAATGTTTTGATAATTAAAATTAAGAAAAGTTAACATAAAATAAAAAAGAAGTTAGAGCGTCTTCTTCTATTTTGATACCTAAACCCTCTTCTTCTCCTTCATCGTGTCTTTCCCACTTCTCATACCCATAGCTACCCAATCCTTCTCCTACCCAAAGCAAATACTCTTAATTATTGGTAAAAGGTTAGCTATGGATGAAGAACAACAATTGGAGTCTGAGTTGCAGAGGATTTTAGACATGGTGGGCAACAGTGATTTGAGTGGAATGACATAATTTAGTAATCCTTCAAATTCTCAAGATATTATGCATGGTACGTTTTATTTCTTACTTAATCTAACTTTATCGATTATTAGCAATGAATTAGCATATTGGTTTTATGTATGTGTGTGTATCTTTACATTTAACCTTTTCATAAGGGATTTGTTAACCTTGTGGGGAGATGGCATTGATGGTTTACATCTCTGTGTCCAAAAGGAAGCTTTTTGAACTCTAGAAGATCTTTCTGTATTAAAAAGAAATTCACTTGGCTAAGCATTACCTATTATCTTATTCATAGGTTCAATTTTACAAAATACTTGGTGCTCTGATGAATTGCAATTCAATTTTGAGTTTGTTTTTTGTATGCTCTGTCTTTCTTTTGCCCTCTTATCTTCTCATGTGCACACAAAGACAAGTTTAAATTAGTGCCACTGCTATCTCTTTATTTTTGCCCTTGGGCAAAGGTCGTGGTGACCTGCTGGTGCAACCCATTGGAGGCGCCAACCAACTGCTCGATGAAATGTTTCATAGCAGTACCTATTCTGTTATATATATTCATTCTTAACTAATATGTGATAGGCAGTGAAGCATAAACATTCTTCATAGTTGTAGCCAATGTGTAGTTTATATTTCATATAAATTGGATGGTTTGTGATATAGGCAGTGAAGCATCGATTGATAAAAGTGACAAAATGCTCTCTTTGACAAACAAAAATTTTCAAAATCGGGAAGACCTCATTGAAGCTGCTCGTAAGATTGCCTTTGCGCAAGGGTATGCACTAGTTATTAGAAGATCTAAATCCGAGATATATGTTGTCCTTGGTTGTGATAGAGGCGGTAATTATAAAAGCAGAAAAGTTCCACTAGAGGAAAGAAAAAAGAAATCAGCATCTCGCCTCATAAACTGTCCATTTGAAATTTGGGGCAAAAAGAAAAGGAAACTTCAAGGATTTTGGAAGTTGGAGATTAAAAGTTTGTTGCATAATCATGAACCTTCAACGGACATGTCTGGACATCCTTATTGTCGTCGATTTTCAAATGAGGAAATTATGCGGATTAAAGAAATGTGTATGGCTGGTATACCACCGCGCCAAATTCTCTCTTCACTTCGACAGAGCAATCCTCATCTTCGAGCAATTTCCCGAAACATTTACAATAAGAAGGCTAAAATTTTGGAAGAGAGCCTAGCAGGACGTACGGTTATTCAAGCATTAGTGGATGAACTTGGTGAAGGTGGTTTCTCTTATAACATTGAGTATGACCAAGAAGGGTATTTGACTCATTTGTTTTTTGCTCATCCTATATCAATTGAATTGAGTAAGAGTTACCCACATGTCTTTCTGATGGATTGCACTTATAAAACTAATAAGTATAAGATGCCATTATTGGATATAATAGGAGTTTCAAGTTTCAACACTTCATTCTACTCTTGTTTTGTCTTCATGCAAAAAGAAGAAGAGAAGGATTATGTGTGGGCTCTAGAAATGTTCAATAAAATTTTGGGAGTTCATAATCAGCCATTGGTGATCATATCAGATAGAGAATTGGCCTTAATGAATGCTATACGCATTGTATTCCCAAGTGCTTGTAATTTGTTATGCGTGTGGCATATTGAGAAAAACATTCTTGCAAATTGTAAACCTCATTTTAGAGAAGAAGTTGATTGGGTTGCTTTCCTATCTACTTGGGCTGATTTAATCAAATCTCCAAATGAATCATCATTCGATAAAGCTTGGGATTGTTTTGAAAATGAGTACAAGGAGAATGCAGCTGTTTTGAACTATATTAAAGGTACTTGGCTGCCATTGAAAGAAAAATTTGTAAGTGCATGGACAGATGAGGTTGCACACTTAGGTAATCGGGCTACTTCAAGAGCTGAAGGTGCACATGCAACACTAAAGAAGTATCTTCAAGTTTCAACCGGAGGTCTTCGTGAGGTAAAAGAAAAAATATGTCTTGCTATTGAACATCAATTTCAAGAAATCAAAACTCAACTCTCAAGTGAAAAGGTTCGTGTTCCACATAGACTTCGGATTCCATTCTTTAAAGAAGTTGTTACTCATGTATCTATGTTTGCTTTAGATGAGTTATACAAGCAACATGAAGCTGCAAAATATGGTAATCTTTCATCTCAATGCACAGGCCATTTTTTCAAAACGATGGGCATTCCTTGTGGACACATGATTAAGGATATGAAAATTCAAGTATTGCCTTTAAATGCCATACATAATCAGTGGAGGATCGATGCACGATTGTTTAACAATGATCAACATGCAAGTTTGGATGATGAAAATGATCAAATAAATAGTCTTCTATTGGACTTCAAAGAAAAGTATGAAAAACTGCCCATTCTTCAAAAAGATGATACAAAGAGACAACTATCTCAATTTGTTGGTACTTCTTTTCCCTTAATTCTGGAGCCTAAGATTCAACCTCATAAAGGACGGCCACTAGGGTCAAAGAAGAGAAATGAATCTAGCTCTACAAGGCGTGAACCATCAAAATTTGAGATAGTTGAAAAGTCTCGTAAATGTAGTGTTTGCAAAGGTGTTGGCCACAATAAAAGTACTTGTCCATTTCAAGTTGCCTCTTAATTCTACCTTTTGGAAATGGATAGAAATGTAAGTATTTGTATGCCAAATTATTTAATTTTTTTTTTTACCAAGTATGTGAGTACTATTTTTCTTTGTTATAGTTAATAGATAATAAATTTTTTCGACTAACATGTTTACAGGTAGAAGAACCAAAGAATGTTACTAACCAAACTGTCATTAGGAGCTTAGATATGCAGAGAGCAAGGTACTTCTTATGCATAATAGTCTCATATTTTTATTCTTTCATAATTTTCAAAGTAATTGTACATGTCATCTTATTAAAGGGAATTGTATCTCATCAAATTTTATAGTACTAAATAGTATTATGAGAGATCAATTAGTTTGTTAATTAATTAGTCTTCTTTCTTGTAGGTATTTTGAAGTGGTTGGATGGATTCATCCTTATTTCACATGTCTTTTTTTTAACACAAGGAAGAAGTGTTGTATGGAATGATACAGTTTGGTTAATGGAGCTAAATTTTTTGGCAACCATGATGGTTTTGTCTGTACTTTTTGGTTGTTACTCTTGTTGCTATCTCTGTTTAGCCATATTTTTTGGTTTTCAATGAAGTTTCAGCTATTGACCAAAAAAAGAACATGCCAATGGAGCTAAGTTTTTTGCTTTCTTTTATTTCTCATGTTATCTGAACAGTCCAATGAAGCATCTAAGTAAATATTTATATTTTGTTCTCGAATGGATCACTATTTTCTAGTTTGAGAATGAGAGATGCCAGATGCAAATGAATCACTAAAGAAATATTTTGCCTATTCACAAAAAATAAAAAATAAAAAATAATAAAAATCCCTATGGTTGCAAGGTTTATCCGTGGGCATGTGTTTTTGTAGCAAGTTGAACACATAATTTTGCCTAGACAAATATACAGTGTTAATTATTTCTTACTTGATGAAAGGAAAAAAAAAAGCAAGTTGGAAAATTAAGTGTAAAGAAAAAGAAATAATATAAAAGTGAAGTAAAAAAGAAATAAGATAGGCTAAGGGTAGAATAGGAAAGAGAAAGAACAAAAAAGAAAAAAAATTGATTAAAAATCATTAAAAAGCAAAAGGGAGTGTAAGTGGAGAAAATGGGAATGGGGAAATCAGCTCCCTTAATTTATTAATAGGATTCCATGTACATATAATATTTGAATAACTTGCTTTTCCTTATTTTATGTAAAAATGCATTTCTTGATACTATTCTTTTCTTGCTGGTGGTGCTCAGTGAATGATTGAAGTTTTATTGCTGCTTTTTGTTCCTCTGTTACGCTGCTTGCTTCTTTGGCTTTGATCCCAAACTGAAAAGGAAACCAATCTGTCTGACAAAAGCAGAGAGACACAACGCAGGGTTAAGAGCCAAAGAACTTACAACCCAAAAGCACTTCTCAGACACCTTCAGCAAAACAAAGCAAACAGATATTCCAAACAAGCCTTACAGGACTCTCAAGCTTGCAAGAATATAGACCTGAAATGATACACTATTGGGAGGAAATTTCTATATCAGTATCAAAAGCAAGGTGTTTAAGAGTCAGCAATGTCTCAATCCTGCATGTGAATTCAGCTTAGATTTTTGTAATGGTAAGATTATATTTGATTACTGTTGATGGAAAAGAGAGCACAATATTTAATTAAGTGGGAACAGATGGTCCAATCACTGAGATTTGGGGCCCCAGGTGTCAAAGGATGGACACTTTGGAACCTTTGCTTTGTTCTTGAGTGGGCCTTCTTGAAGACTATTACATTAATGGGTCAATGGTTGTAGACTATATATTTCAAAATATAATCTATATAATAAATCAAAACTCACATCAAATTTAATTACACTGGTAAATTAGAGTAGCTTAGAACATTACTCAGTTGTAAGAATGATTCATGAGTCCGAGAGATTGTGATGGGAAGAGAGGAGGTAGGTGAAGCCGAAAGATCAAAGTAAGCAAGTTAAACAAATAGTGTTGCCAACTGCTAAGTAAAGAAAAGCAACATCTCAGAATCTGGGATGGCCAGGATTCTTCAAGAAAGAAATAACAAAAAGAGTGGTGAATTTCTTGTAAAATTCATTATTTTCGACGTTAAGCTGACGATATCATCCAAGAAGCCATGAGCAAAGCAATGTAAACGTTTACTTCTTGTCCAATTTAAAATATCTCAATTGTCAGACACTGCAGAATACAGCAATCTTCTTTGTTTTTTTATAATGATTATATCTTATTGTAGTCAAATCCAAAGAATTGATTTTAATTTAATTTATTTGGCCAATGCCATGACTATTAATATTAATAGGATTCCATTCCATGTTACATATAATATTTCATTGCAGCTCTGCTCAACCTTTTTGTTTGTTTGACAATTCATGTTTGCTTTCCTTATCATTGACAATCCATTTCTCGATTCTATTGTTTTCTTGCTGGTGGTGCTCAATGAGTGATTGAAATTTCATTGCAAATGATATTTGTATCAAAACAGATATTTGTATCTCAGTGTAAATCTCTTTTCAGGTGGACCAAGTCAACTGCAACAGCAGGAAAACACAATGCAGGGCTAAAAGCCTACATGTCAGTTCAGCATACAATTTCTTTCGTGTTCCTTTTGGTTAAATTTCTGGTGACTTTTTCCGTCACTTTGGGAGGACACTTCCTCTGAATTTCCGAACTACAACCTTGTGGGCCCTTGACATTGGGAAAGGAATCAACTAGACTAATGGTTCAGATTGAATGTTTGACTCTGGCAAAAAAAACACACACTTCTCCTCTATTGAATTGTAAACAAACTACACCATCAACTTAATGCTTTTTTTTTAAAAAAAAACACAGAATTCTGAGATTTAAACTACATAATTTGATGCTAATTATGGAGAAATAAAACACAGAACTTGAGAAAAAAAAAAAAACAAACTAGCAAATGGCACAAAGAAAAAGAACAAAAAATCATCCATATCCTAGACTGCTTAGTTTAAGCCCATTTGGCTAGCAGAGACATAAAACCAGCTCCAAGAAGAAGAGCTATATTAGCCCCAACTTGAAGTCTTCCATTGCTCTGCAATTTTGGGTTCATAAAATCAGCTGCTAGCAGATCAACAAGGGACATATAGATTAAGATACCGGCTGATGCTGCGTTGAAAACGCCTTCAACGATGAGGGCAGTTGGGCTGTTTTCTTTATAAACGTTTGAAATTCCGATACCAATTGCAATTCCAACAGGAGTTGTAAGAGAGAAGAACAGAGCCATGATTGCAACTCCTCGAGCCTTGAATTTCGCCTACATAAAGTAAGAAAAACAAAAAAATCCTCTCAGCATCTTCCAGAGTTTAATTGAACTTATAGATTAGTCAAGTATGCAAAGCAATTACCTGAGATATGCATCCACCAAGTCCCATGCCTTCGAAAAACTGATGGAAGGTCAAGGCAGCTACAAGAGGCCTTATGGTGTCAGGACTTTCAGAAGCACCTAAAGAAATTCCAATAATGACAGAATGCACAATAATCCCCAACTCCAAAACCTGCAACAAGATCAAAACTAATCAATCAATATTCCCCACTAATTACTAAACATAAACCAACATAAATAACAAATCAAAAACCAACACTCTCTGCTAAACAAAAGAAAATTAAAAGTACCTGTGAAATCACTCTGTGCCTAAGAAGTTGTGTTGTAGGTGAGGTGTCAACTGCACCATGAGCATGACCATGAGTTGCATGAGTATGAACATGCACGTGACCCTCATGCTCTCCAGCCTTCTCCTCGTCACCACAGCACTCCGCATTCCAAGCCTTATTGTTCTTGAAGTGAGACCTGCTGTAGTAAGAAGTGGCAGAGGCATCCACCATCAAAGTCCCAATGGCAGCAACCATGGCCACAAACCCAGTGAAGGGGAACTTCCCCCATGGATTCTCCTTAAGGCACGGCGATGTCAGGTTATCAAAAGCATCCGGAAGCACGTGTATGAACCCGGTAGCCAATATGACACCGGCTGCAAAGGCCTTGATGAGGAAGAAGATGTTCCTGTCGGGGTGCAAAGCTGGGATGGTCTTCCCAAGAATCGGAATGCAAACACCGATTGCACTGGCAACTAGAATCGATGCAATCGCGGCCAGTTTGTACTTGAGGGCTTCGGTTTTGTTCCGGTCCCCATCTTCTTCTTCGTCACATGTGCACTCTCCGAAAACTAAAGTTGGAAGTACAAGGAGGAGGCATAAGAATGCCAAGAAACTATGTTGTCTAAGTTTGTTCATCCTAAAAATCTAATCAAGTAGGCAGAATATGAAGAAAAGTACTCAAAATCAATCAAAATAAGTGATCACAAGAGAGAGAGAAGAAGAGGAGTGAGAGAATGAGAGAAGGTTTGACGGGGTGGTGCCAATTTATATAGGATAGTGTAGGGTATTTTGTGTCATTGACTTCAAAGGAAAGATTTAAATTTTTTTAAAAAGGGTTAAGAAAATAATGAGGTCATGAACTAAACAAAACAATAATCTTAAAACTCAGAAATCATGGATATGCAGGAATTAGGNGATGCATTAGAGATAATGGTGAAGAAATAATGAGGACATTTGATGGAGGACTTTGTCTTGGACANGAAATTGATTTTGTCTTCAGAGAGGGAAACAACCAACCATGAAAANGAGTTGGTTCGGAAAAACCCATGTATTAATNTCGAGTGTTGTAAGAATGTCGAAACCG
>NC_047652.1:17139666-17140014 GCF_902201215.1 Prunus dulcis
TCCCATCACAAACTCTGATTCTTTTTTTTCCTTTTCCTTAATTAATAATTACTTCNCTCTCTAGGGCCATATCATTAATTTGAATCAATATTATTTTTTAAGCATTAACTTGAATTAATAGTATTCATTTAGATNATTAATTAGAATAATATGGAATAGGGCAGTTCACCTAGCACAAGAAAAATACTCAAATAGCTATTCTGTAGGCTAGTATCAATCTAAAGAATCACAGGTTTTGAACAGAATTCATCCCATTTAATAAATTATCTAGCTGGGGTCATTTCGGCATTAGTCTTTGCCGNAAGGATAGGTCATCAATCGTGCACGTAAACGTTGGCAATTTCTAAC
>NC_047652.1:17140100-17140261 GCF_902201215.1 Prunus dulcis
CTTCACATTCTCACACACCCTTGCACGTGTGGCAAATTTTTAAGCCGAACACTTGGACAATANATTTTGGGGTATATTAGTGATTTGCCCCCTGAACTTGTACATAACTTTCGATTGACCTCATATTTTTTTNNTATAGAAAATTAAGGATATAAACTTCT
>NC_047652.1:17140282-17208355 GCF_902201215.1 Prunus dulcis
TGTCGTTTAAATGCTTAACATTTCATCCAATTTTTAGTTAAATCATTTTNNNTAAAATAATTTTTTTGGAAAANTTTTGAAGAAAAAGAATAAACCTAATGCCAACCCCTTCCATCTCCTCCCATTCCCCCATGACCACCATCCTTTACTCCTAGACCAATCCCCCACCCCCACAGACCCTTCCCCCCACCTCCCTCTTATGTATTTTCATCCCCCAAACCCAGCCGCTGCCGCCCTTCTCCTCCTGGTTTTTCTTCTCCTCCCATTCCCCCATAACCACCACCCTCCACTCNCAAACCAATTCCCCACCCCCACAGACCCCTGCCCTCACCTCCTCCTTTTTTTTTTTACCCCCTCCCTCTTGGGTTTTCTTNGTCTACACCTGCACAGAGAGAGAGAGAGAGAGAGAGAGAGAGTATTATTTGAATTTTCTGGTTTTTNCTTTATTTTTTATTTATTATTTATTTTTAATGTACAAAATGACCATTTTGTCCTCATATTTAACAGCAAATTAGATGAAATGTTGCAGATTTAGACGGCAGGGGGGGAACTTGGTGAAAAAAAGAAGTTCATATCATTAATTTTCTATATAAAAAAAAAAAAAAGATAGATAGTCAATCAAAAGTTAAGTACAAGTTCATGGGTCAAATCACTAGTATGCTCATACATTTTGGATGACGTAGAGTATGTGTTGTCATTAAACTTTCACACTTAAGCTAATCCAGTCTACCATGAAGAAACAAAGACTATGAAATAGCAACAGACAAGAACAGAGAATTATAGTGGTTCGGCCGTTGATGCCTACGTCCACTTTGAATGAAATTGTCTTATTCATCATAGTATTATCACAGCAAGACAGCACCTTAGAGCTTTATAGATGGGTACCGGCACAAGGCAAGAATAAACAATTGTAACATGCACCCAAGACAAGCATGCTCCACCACTCAAGCATACTCCATCATTACACAGCTATCCAAACAAGATAATATAATAATGTAGTATTCCAACACTAACCATATCAAATGTTAGTTCCACAATGATTTTATAAGGTCAGAAGTAGCATAAACTCTTGTTCTATTTTTGGATGAGGAACAAAACAAGAAACAACTACAGAACAAGGCCCCAATTCACACCGAGACCATAAAGATCTAACTGTAGAGCAGTTGATCATTAAGAAAGAGATCACTGAAGAGCTTGACAACGTTAAATTCAGAGAGAGAGGTGAGAGAATCAAATCATAGATTAAAAGTGGGGCAACAGATTCTTCAATGGACTGTCTTATTTATGGATGGACTTGGCTATAGTTTATGCCACTTTGTATTAATATACAGACCGACTTTATACTGAGCAAGGTTTGGATAAGCTACCAAATTAAATTGGGCTGTCCTGATCAGAAACAAAAATAGGTTTTAGATTATGCATTGTAGGTAACTATATATATGTCCTTGAAGATGAAAGAAAGTGGATGGCTAGCCTGGCCACGCATGTGAGTTCTTATTGGAAGTATTATAATGCACTGAATTGACTTCAAACTTTCGTACGTTCTGCCAATGAAATCCAACACATTTTTTAAGCTATAAAGGTTATCTCCAACCATGAGGTCAAACTCAAATAATTTCAAATTATAGCATAATTTTTCTCATAATTCAAGAAAAGTAAGGGGTTAAAATTGAGAAAACTCAAACTTGAGGCCAAATACTAGGGGTGGCAATTTCGGACACGACCCGATACACGACTCGAAACCCGCACGAGAAATTAGCGGGTTCAACCCGCACGATAAAAAAACAGGTCAATTTCGGGTCAACCCGTTCTGACCCNTTTAATAAACGGGTGGGTTTCGGGTCAACCCGCTATAATACCTATCTAACCCGTTTATTAAACGGGTCGTGTCACGGGTCGTGTCAACNCGTGTACAACCCGCTAACCCACTAAAAAATAAAGACAAATGGAGATTTCAAAACACACACAAGGGGTTTCGAACTCCTACCATCTTCATTTCTCTCAAACACCTTATCCACCATGCTACAAACAATTTTGTGATTTTATAATATACCTTTTGATATTTATAATGTTTCTTTTTCTTTTGTATTTTCCTTTCTTTTCGGTCTCTCTTCTCCTCTTCTTTTTTTTTTTCCCTTTTTTTTCGTTCTTTCTTCTTTCTCCCTTTTTTTCTTCTTCTCTCTTTTCCTTTCCTTTTCTCTCCTTTTTTTTTCTTCTTTCTTTTCTTTCTCTTTAGTTTTCTCTCATCTTTCTTTTCTCTTTCTTTCTTTCCTTCAATCTTCTCTCCTCTCTCTCTCTCTCTCTCTCTCTATTTTTCTTTCTTTCTTTTCCTTCTCTCTTCTCTCATCTCTCTATCTTTTTTTTTTCTTTNTTTTCCTTATATTTTCTCTACTCTCTCTGTTTTTTTTAATTTAAATTTTTTCGNTTGTGGGTTTTGTAACATGCATGTTATTATTTATGAACCCGTTACACGACTCGAAACCCGCACGATAAAAGACGACCCGAACCCGACACGACACGNTTATTAAATGGGTTGGGTTCGGGTTGAGCATTCTTGACACGTTTATTATTCCGACACGACACGAACCCGACACGACACGACCCATTGCCAGCCCTACCAAATACCAGTCTAGTTATTGCCTCGATTGGAAAACTTTTTGGTGGAGCCCAATCAAGGCTGATGCAGCCCATATGCAAGGAGAAATCAATGGGCACTAGGTGTCGCGCCTTTGTTTTTTCTCCAACAGTAACCCAAATTCAACAATCTATATTAGATCCAAGCTATTTTAACGGTAGGAAAAAAAATCCAACGGTCAAAGTAATATTTTAAATTAGGGTTAATTGTCAATCTACCTCATGAACTTGTACATTACTTTCAATTTGCACCCTAACCTTTTTTTTTTTTTTTTTTGGGAAAATTAAGGATACGAATTATTTTTTATCGCCAATTCCTCCCCTATCGTCTAAATAAACTTTTTGACATCCAATAGTCCGTCAAATTGTCACTGTTCAAAGGGTAGTTTCGTCTCTCACCCTAGTAACTCTACTCAACCCCTTTCCCAATCACACAAGTCGTCGATTTAAAAAGAAATAAGAAAAACAAAAGTCATTGAAGGGTCAATTCGCACGATATTAGCCCGTATTCAAGAATCGCACTGAATAGATGATTTGAAGACTGAGGGTTTCAAATCGGTGAGATTCTTGAATACGGGCTTTGTGGTTTCAAACGAAATATGGCTCCGATTATGCATAGGAGTTGTTCTCCAAAGTACAGTAAGTCTTCTTTCTTTCTTTTCTCGTTTTGAATCATTGTGGTCCAATGGTATTGGTAGAATAGTGTTTCTTATCTCCTTTCTGTAAAGTAGTTTGGCTGAGATTCTTCATTTTTGGTTTCGATGATATTTTCTGAAAAGGAAATATATTTGTGGTCCCAAGGATAGTGCATGTGATTTGTCTGTGCTTGGCCTGTAACTTTTGGTTTTTTCTGACGTAAGCAAGTTTTTGTTATGTCAAAAGTAAATGTAAGTTGTTGGTGACATTAAGTGTTGTTTATATATGCATTTATAGATGATCCAGATAACTTCACTATGGAGATTCACCATGGAGGAAATTTTAAAAAGGGGAAATATTTGGGTGGTAGGGTAACTATATTGGGGATCATTTTTCAATGTTGGACATGTATGACATTGCTACATCACTCAGATGCAACCAGTTAAAAACGTGTTTTCACTATAAGAGCACAACAAAGGCTTTTCTTCCACTAAAAACATATGGCCATGTACTTGAGTTTGTGCAGCAAATTCCTTCATCTAGGGTTCAGAATATGTACCTCTCATATAAGCCAAAACCCCCTTGTTAGAGAGTCAAGCATCTGCATCTACACCTACATTTCACTTTGATGGTTCGCTTCACCCAAATTTACACCAAGTTGATGTAGAAGCTTATGTGAATACTTCAGATTGTGGTCAGTAGGGTGATGATTGGGATAATTTGTGGGAGAATGAACAAGATCTTGGTGAGTTTGTGGAAGTGGCAATTAGAGTTGATGGTTTGAGTGTTGCAGATAAAGGGACAAGCTTTAATATTGCGGTAGACACATTGGATTGTGATGTTGATGATGAATTTGAAGATAATGATGAAGATCTTAATGGAAATTATGAAGATGTAGATGAAGTTAATTGTTGAGGCCCAAAAAAATCCAAGGATAGGCCCAAATATATTTTCGGCTCAGTACAACACCAAGCGGGAAATCCTTATTTAAGCAACATGCCACGCTACAAGCTTAAGTGGGCCCAAGCCACGCGAATGCCTGGATCTTGCTGAGCGGGTTGTGATATGGATGGTTATGAGTATTCACGAGGCTCATTAATGGGCCAAGAAGTGGAAGTTTTGGGCTGCTTGGGAGCACCAAAACTCGAGCCCATTTCTTGAGCCCAAACATATGGGTAAGCATGAGAAGGAATGAGTGGCCCAATGGCTTAGGAAAATATCCAATGGCTTGAAACACTTGGAAAAATCCCGCATCAGCCAAAATATCCAGCACGTTGATCAAATAGGTTGTTTCCAGCAGCTTGAGCAAACTCACAGGCCGCTGGAAACAAGATACCAATAACCCAGCCTAGCATCGTGGAAAATATCCAACATATTTGTCAAAATCATCAAAACCAAGCAAACCCATGTGCTGATCACCTTTTGACTAGCACCCTTACCCATTCTTTCCTCTTCAAGCTTTGATAGGAAACAAGAAGCAAAAGTGGGTGGCGCCCCACCCACATGGAGAGTCCAACTGCTTGAGGACCTTGGAACCCCAAAAAGCTGTGTGCCTATGGGTTCAAGCTAGGGAAATTTCACCAAACAAGATAAATGGAAGAAAGTGAAGAAAATGGGGAGGGAGGCTTGACAAAATTAAGGTTTTCCAAATCCTATAGAAGGAGCCACCTCCTACCCAACACACAACACACATCTGGAGAGCAAGCTTTATCTCTCACTTCTGAAACCTCTGCAATTTCGAGCCCCATCCTTTCGTCTCTCCCTATTTTCCCTTTTGGTAAACTGTTCCAAAACTTAACAGAGTTTTCGCCAGCTGCCGGAAACTACTCAACACACCAATATACCTCCATCTCTCTCTCTCTCTCTCTCTCTCTCTCTCTCTCTCTCTCTCTCTCTTTTTTCAACAAACCTTCTTAGAATCCCTTCCCCATTGCTTTGAACCTCTATTTCTCATTGGAAATCACAGCTCTCTCTCTTTCATGCTAAACTCGTGAGTGCTCAGCTCCCATGCCACAAGCTTCTCATGCCAAGCCCAAGAATTTATTTGTAAACGACTATTGGTTTCATTAGTGAAGAAGACCAAAGTGTTTCCTAAGGCTCAGCTACCATTTCGAAACACTCGTGGGGCCTGATCCTTGAACTCAGACTCAAGGGGGAAATTTCATACATTTGACTCTTTACAGCAGCCCAGGCCCGCAGTAGCTGTCAGAACGAAAAAGCCCCCACAATAGTGATGGGAATTATGAAGACAATGATGAGGATGTTGAAGAGGATTTAATTGTTGATGAAGAGAAGTGTGCCGAATTGAAGTTTCAGTTCTTAGACTCTAATTGAGGTATGAAGAACGCAGCTTTGGCCAAGTTGGCAACATATTGTATTCTCAGTTATATATAGATAAATTAACATGAAATATGAGCCATTCAAGATATAATTTTTATTTTGCCATTTTTGTGAGGGCGATTATATATGTCTCTTGTAGAACAATGTTAAAATAGGTGAAGTCACTCACCCTGTTATGAACCTAAACTCTTTACCATGCAAGTAAGAGCTTCTACATTCAGGCCAATAGCAGTGTGATATGTGTGCATAAGTTTTTCTTTTTTTCTTTTGGATAAAGTATTTTTATATATGTGTCAAACTATGATTCGCTTGAAGGATAAGTATCTACTTACATAGAAAGAAGCAATCAGTATCCTTAATTAGCAAATTAAATAAAATGATTTGCCTTTTTAATTGTCTTGTTTGATGACTGAAACTGTGCATATATCATTGACATATTCAATGCATTCTACTACGACTAGTTTGACCAAAATCAATTTTTGATAACTTTTTGTTTTGTCCTTTTGGTTTTGGGTTTCCAAATCTATTACCTAGTGGACTAATAATGGACAATATCCAATATTTTTCGAATCACAAGATTTATATAACTCAAAATTTTGACTTCATAGACATGTGATGTGTAAAATTATATACATATATACTAAGTTTTATCAGCTGAGGTTTTCATTGCATTTAACACAAAATGAGGAAACTTGTGTTCATCCCAGCCCCAATCATCGGGCATCTCATATCAACAGTTGAGATCGCGAAGCAACTCTCGGCTGGAGATCACCAGCTGTTCATCACAGTCTTCATCATGAAGCTCTCATTCGACCAACTCTTCATCAACTACCCCGAAGCCCACGTCGACACACGAAACACCGGCCCCTCCTCGTTCTTCAAAACCTTCGTCGAAAATCACAAAACCCATGCCAGAGACGCTGTCTACGAGTCAACTCAGTCCGAGTCGAACCAAGCTCGACTGGTCGGGCCGGTCATTAACATGTTCTACACCACTATGATTGATGTGACTGATGCATTTAGGGTTCCTTCCTACATGTTCTTCACCTCAAACTTTAGGTGTCTCGCGTTCTTACTCCACCTCCTCACGCTTCAAGACTAGAATGGCACGGACGCTGCCCCGTTAATGGACTTAGAGGCTGAGTTGGCCATCCCGAGTTTCGTCAACTCTTTGCCTGCCAATGTCTTGCCCGATGTGCTATTGGACAAGGAGGGTGCCACAGCATTTCTCAATCATGCAAAGAGGTTTAAATAAATCAAGGGTATTTTAGTAAATATGTCCTCAGAGCTGGAATCACATGCGCTTCAATCTCTTTCTGATGGTAAAACCCTACCTGTGTACCTAGTAGGACCTCTGTTGAATCTCGAGAGTGATGATTTCCACGTGGGTTCAGACAAGGCAAGACAAAAGTATGATATTATAAGGTGGCTTGATGATCAGCTTTCCTTGTCTGTGGTGTTCCTATGTTGAGCAACCTCTTGGATATGTGCAATAGGGAAAGGAGAAAAAAGTATATAGGTTGCACTATATGGGCTAAAACAAGCACTTATAGCTTGGTATAACCGCATAGATGCTTATTTTGCTAACCAATGCTTTCATAAGTGTCCATATGAACATACTCTCTACATTAAAGTTGGAAAAAATGGAAAACTTCTTATTATATATATGTTGATGATTTGATCTACACAGAGAGTGATAAGGCTATATTTGATGAGTTTAAAAATTCCATGATGACTAAGTTTGACATGTCAAACCCTAGGTAAATGCATTATTTTTGGGGGCATTGATGTAACAACCCGTTTCTTAAATAATATTTAATTATTAATTTATTAGAGGGAAAGACAATTTTGCCCGTAAAATAGTTTATTGGATTTTTTTGACCGGAGAAGAATTTGAAAATTTTGCTTGTACTGTTGCGTAGAGCACGATGAAGTGAGTCCGTTGACACATTGTGAGCTTGAATCGGGGTTATAACGAAGGAAATACGATCAAAATACATTGAGGGGTAAAATCATAATTTTTGCAAGCCAGATTTTTAAATCTGATTCTTCTCCTCTCTCTCTCTTCCCGCCCTGCGATTTTTCTTCTCCTCCCTGCGACATAACAGCCAGCCATTGTTGGTTGGCAAGCTTGCTCATCCGGCCGCCATTTTCAACACCAGAAGCAACAAAATCGTCCTCTTTCTTCCATTTTAAAAGCCTCCTACAATTTCATATCAAAACCACCAAGTTTGAGCTCAATTTTGAGCCAAACAAGAGCCTAAAAACTGGGTTGTTTTGAACACTGGCTGTTCGTGGTCTTTTCCTATCAATTCCGGTCTCCACAACTCAAGTAATTGCACCTAAAATACTCTCATACCTTCTCTTTGTGTTATCCTTTGAAAATCCAACGAGAATCCATTCAAATTTCTTTGATTTTGAAACTAAAAATTCTAGGTTTTCAAGAGACAGAAAGCTTCGTTCAAGGGCTTTAGAGATGGAATTGATCGTCGAGCCAAGGTATAAAGTTACTCTCCTTGATTTGCTTAATCCGTATGTGTGATTATTGGCCGGCGGTTTGGAGTTTTCCGATCGCCGAAAAATTTCCCAATGCACCCGCTGGCGGTGGCAGCGCGTGGCAGTGCGTCACCGGGGTGTCAATGTTAGGTTTTTGTCTTGGAATGTTTGCCACGTCGTCCTGAGCATGACGGTATGCTCGGATTTCAACTTGGTTATCGTTCGGTTGTCGATCGGATATCTCATATTAGGCGTTATCCGAGTTTGATACATCCTGACCGTTGGATCAACTTCATTTTCAAATATTTAATCTAGACACCTCTAGGATTGTGTAGAAATTCAAGAATCGAGAATCGGAGTCCCGGATACTCCGATTTAATATTTCAAATATTAAGTTAAACAATAACCATCCGATCGATTGATCATGAGCAATCCGACCGTCCGATTCAGACCAGACTTGCAGGACATAGTTATTTAAATGTGAGGAACTTATAGGAACGCTCGGATTGGTAATTGGAGGTCGTGGACCCCACGAGGTCCCGGATTGACCAATATGGAACTTTATCACTTAGTGAGTCTCTGGTCTTTTAAGTCAGCTCTAACCATCCGAAATGCTTAAGTGGGCAAAACAATGACTTTAAAGTTAGTGCACGCACTTCTAGGAGCCGGGGTTCATGATTTTAATTAAATACTTATACCGAGCAGTTTTATTAATTAATTATTCATAGTGGTTTAATCAGGCACCCGGGGCCAGACAGACCCGTAGAAGGGACCTTCAAGAGTTCTGGCTAGCTCGGACCAGGAGTGAGTGGACTTTTCTTTTATAAATGATTTTATGCAAATGAATTTCATTATTTGATCTTGAATAAGTTTTATTGATTATGGTTTTCCTAGCATGATTTGTTGAAGTTAAATATCTTTATTTATTTGCTGCCTAGTTAAAAATGCTAAAAAGATATGGAAAGTAAAGATTGAGATATTTATCAGATAAAATGGCAGCAAAATTCTAGATTTAACAAAAATTCAATTATTCATCAGACCTTTCAGAAATTTTATATTTTCTTAAGCCACCTTAGGTACCCAGTTATAGAAACAGGTTGCCTTCGGTATATGTTGCCTTCGGATATGACGATGTCCACGGACATCCAGGTTGCCTTCAGTTTTGTCAGCGCGCTTGACATCTGCCTCACGAGTTTCGGGGACGCTCAGACCCTAGGAGCTAGGAATGTGGATCAGGCTGACTACGGTCCCCTGAATCCTGCCAGTTTGCAGGTCGGGTTGACTTTGTGTCACCGAGACCTGCTAGGAGAATTGATGGATTATTAGGAATTGACGGATTATCAGGAATTGACGGATATCAGGAATTGACAGAATTAAAGGGGTACACCTATGTGGTAGTTTTAAATTGATTTCAATGCTTTTAAGAGAGTTTTACTGACCTTGAATATGATTGGCATATACGTATATAAATATGTGAATGCATTGATTTTAGTACGAATATAATGAAGAGGAAAATTCAGTTTTGCATAACTGTTTTTACAGTGGGGTTAGTATGTTCATATGCTATTTTCTAGACCTTTATTTTTGTCCACTCACATTTTTGAATATTTTGCGCCCCAGGCAATAGACATGCACCAGAGCGCCACCACCGGGCAGATTCCACAATCCGCTCCACTCTTCCTCTTATATAGAATTTTCTTTTGAAATTAAATTGTTCTGTTGTATATTCCTGAATTAGTTGCTCTGATGATTTTCCCTAGGACTTTCTGTGTGGCCTAAGGCCGTTTAGTTTATCAGAACTGTTTGGATCTTAAATTGGAAGCATGCTGGCAGTTGGGATATGTATATTTATGCTTTTGACAGGTGGAAATTCTGGGAAATGATCAAATTGCAGGGGAGACTTTGCCGAATTTTCGGTATAAGTTGAAATTGTAATAAACTTGAATTTTAACTAGAAGGGCAATTTAGTCATTGTGCTCAGCAACCGCCAAGTGTCTGACATGAACAAGGTTCGGCTCGGATTTCAAAGTGAAATTTGGGTCGAGTCCTGTCAATTGAAGTGAATCAATCCCCTGCTGGAATTTTTATCTCACAAAAGAAGTATGTTCAAGAAGTCTTGGATAGGTTTCATATGAAGGATTGCAATCCCATTGGAACTCCAACATCGTCTGATATGAAGCTTGTGAAGAACTTGGATGGAAGAAAGGTTGATCTCACTCTTTATAAGTAAATTGTGGGAAGCCTCATGTATTTGACTTCAACCAGGGCGAATATAATGCATGTTGTGAGTCTTATTAGTCATTTTATGGAGAATTCTATAGAGCTTTATCTTGCTGCAGCAAAAAGAATTTTTCGCTATTTAAAAGGTACGATTGATTTTGGTGTTTTCTATAAGAAGGAAGCATCTGGCTTCTTTGGTTTTATAGACAGTGACTATGCGGGAGATCAAGATGATCGAAGGAGCACTTCAAGATATGTGTTTATGATAGGTTCAGGGCAGTTGCCTGGTCATCTAAGAAGCAACTGATTGTGACTTTATCAACAACCAAAGCTGAATTTGTTGCAGCAACATCGTGTGCATGCCAAGCCATTTGGTTGAGAAGGTTAATTGAAGCACTTCATTACATGCAGCAAGGTCCAACGTCAATCTATTGTGATAATGTTTATACTATTAAGCTTTTGAAAAATCCAGTTTTGCATGAAAAAAGCAAACATATTGATGTGAGATATCATTTTCTTCGTGATCTCTGCAAAGATGATGTTATTGATCTGATTTATTGTAAAAGTGAGGACCAAATTGCTGATATTTTTACCAAGCCTCTCAAGCTGCCTATGTTTGTGAAATTGAGAAATTTGTTGGGAGTTAGTTCTTTGAAGGATGTTGCTCATTGCTACTGATGGTTGAAGAATTGAAGTTTTACCTTTAAACTGATTGTTTGCAGAACATTCAGTTTAAGGGAGGTGTTAAGAATGTGAAAGCCTTGGTTATCAAAGTAAGCATCTAAGCGGCTGTACCAAGCTCTAGGTGCTTGTTTGAGCTCATAGAGTGCTTTGTTCAACCTATATACCTTTTTCTCCTTTCCCTGTTGCACNTATCCAGGAGGTTGCTCAACATACACCTCTTCTTCCAACTCCCTATTTAAAAACGCTAACTTTACATCCAATTGAAAAATTGGCCACGAGTTTTGAGCAGTCATGGAAAGAACAAGCCGGATTGTATCCATTCTTGCAATTGGTGCAACACCTATTGTAGTCAACACCAAACTCTACTTGTAGCCCTTCGCCACCAAACGAACCTCACGCTTATCTATCTCACCCTTCTCATTTAGCTTTGTTTTAAAAACTCATTTCACTCTAATCTTTTTCTACCAATTTGGAAGGTCTGTCAGCACCCATGTTTCATTTTTCTCAATGGCCAAGATTTCTGCATCCATGGGTTTTTGCCACTTTGGTTCCTTCACAGCTTCTTGAAAACTTATTGGATCACAATCTGAAAACAAGGCAAAATGTGCAATTGTGTCATCATCATCATCAGATTGATAAACATTACTGACCTCATAATCCATCATCCATGCTAGCCTCTTCCTCAAGTGTTAGGACCTTAAGCTAGATTCCTCCCCTTGCTGATTTTCGCTGGAAATAATTGACTGTTGTTGCTGCTGGTCTAGTTGTTGCAGCTGCGTGTTTGACTCATCATGCTATACGGATGACGGTCAACCTTCTTTCCTTCTTCTTCATTTACAGGAATGAGCTGCTGCTTTGAGGCTTTTTCAATCCAGTTCCATGTGTTCTCCTCATCAAAAATTACGTCTCGGCTGATGATAATCTTGGTGATTGGATTGAAAACCTATAGGCTCTAGAATGGTCACTTAAGTCAAGAAAAACGTACTTTTCGCCCTTGTCATCCAATTTCTTCCTCCTCTCATCAGGTACATGTGCATATGCAATGCAACCAAAAATTTTGAAGTGATCTACAGACGGTCTTCATCCATTCCAAGGTTTTATTGGTGTCATGTTTTGAACAGAAAAAGTGGGACTTCTATTCAATACATAAATATTCCAGCTCACTGCTTCTAGCAAAAAACTTTTTAGAACTCTCCCTTTTGCCAACATGCTTCTCACCATATTGAAAATGGTTCTGTTTTTTCTCCCTGACACCCCATTTTGTTGGAGTGTATAGGCTACTGTCAGTTGCCTTCAGATGCCTTGCTCATCATAAAAAAACCTCAAACTCTTTTGAACAAAACTCTCCTCCACGATCTGTACGTAGTGTCTTAATGGCTCTCCCAACTTCATTTTCAACATGAGCCTTGAAACTTTTAAATGCTTTAAAAGCCTCAAATTTCTCCTGCAAAAAAAATACCTATGTTTTCCGACTAAAATCATAAATAAAAGAAATAAAATATTTCTTTTTCCCATTAGATATTGGGTTAATGAGACCACACAAATCAGAGTGTATCAGCTCCAGCGGCTTCTTAGCTCTCCATGGCTTGCCTTTGGGAAATTGATCACAGTGTTGTTTGCTAACAACACACTCTTCACAAACTTTGGAGGATGAGTGATCATAGGTAGACTATTCACCATCTGCTTCTGATAAAGTGTCTTGAGCCCATTGAAATTTAAATGGCCATAGAAAAAGAGCCAAAGCCATGTCGGATTAGTCACCTTGCCACTAAACCAGCTTCGATATTCTGGATTTGTAACAGAAACAACCTGTTAGTTGTCATCTCAACCTATGCAATCGCACCTTTTGCGAGATAAATCTGACACACACCTTCCTTGATAGTAATCACATACCCCGTATCTTGTAATTGGTCAACACTCAACATATTAGTTTTTAAATCATGAATATAAAAAACATTAGAGATAGTCTCTATGTTACCACCTCTAGTGCTGATTTGAATATCACATTTTCCCATGACATTCACTGTGGAATTATCACCAAAAGATACAATTGTATGAAATACTTCATTTATTTGGGAAAACTATGACTTACTGCCACACATGTGGTTGCTGCAACCTGTGTCCAAATACCAAAGGTTTGATTTTGACTTATCCTCTTTAACATGATATGCCATCAAAAGTGTAGCTTCTTCCTTATTCTCAGCAAAGTTGGATTGCTCCACCTTCTCTTTGTCTCTTGGCATTCTTGTATAACATTCTGAACAGTAGTGACCAAAGTTGTGGTAGCAGAAACACTCAACGTTGGCCTTGTCATTCTGTTGACAGTTGTCATTTTGTTGTCAGATTCCTTTTCCTCCACTATGAGAGTTTGAGGATTGTTGATCATCAAACTTCTCCGCATATGCTCCATTTTGTCTGTTTCCATCTTGGTTGCCTCAATATCCTCGTCCTTTGTCTCTGCCACGACCTCTTCCTCTTGAACCTACGGTTTCAATATGACTGGTCATCCCAGTAGCTTGGGTTAATGCCTTCAACGCCTGCTCTTCTATCGTGCTTCTGTTCAATTTATGTTCATAGACCAACAAAGAGCTCTGGAGCTCATCAATTGACATAGTATCTATGTCATATCATTCTTTAATTGAGCAGACAATATAGTCAAATTTTGGTACCAGAGAACGTAGGATCTTCTCAACAATGACTACATCTTCTATGGCTTCACCATGAATTCGCATCTTATTTGCAATCCCCATGGTTCTTGCAAAATAATATGTCACAGACTCTATATTCATTTGAATGGTCTCAAAATCACTCCTCAAAGCTTGAAGTTGTGCAAGCTTCACTCTAGTTGAGCCTTGGAACTTCCTCTTCATTGAGTCCCAAATTTGCTTTGAAGTATCTTTTTAGAGAATGGTCTCCAAAATTGCTCGATCAATGGCTTGAAACAAGTAATTTTCAACTTTAGTTCTTTCAACTTCGTATCATCTATCTTCTTTTGTTGTGCTTGTGTCAGCTTGCCTTCTGGTTCGACAATGCATGTTTCCACAAGATCCTAATGTCCCTTGGATCTCATAAAATTCTCCATGAGCATGCTCCAATGATCGTAATGACCACCGAAATGAGGGATTGTTGGCTGCACGAAACTCTCAAGTGCTCTATTAGACATCCTTGACACTTTTTGCTACTACTCTTTGGAGATTTATACGTCAGGCCTAGTGGAGGCTCTGATACCATATGTTGAAAAATAAGGAAATAGGGAAGAACCAAGAACGTATTTGTGGAATTCAAACTTCTCTTCTTAATCAACTTGAATACTTAATACAACTTAAATAGCAAACTAACAAAGCAACTAAGGTAAATAGTAGAAACAACTACTACATGACTAAACCATGATATTCAGCCACTAACCATGACTCCATGACAACTTGGACTCTCCTACTAACTAGCAACTAAAACAACCAAGTCCCTAAAGAATAGGACTTCCACAACTTAACAAGATAAACATAAACCTAATAAATATTCTTAACAGTTTTGGGAGTATGGGAAGCTTTGGTGAGGCCTAGGTGAAAGAGATAGCATATGCACTAGAGCACAGTGGGCTTCGGTTCTTGTGGTCCCTACGAAAGCCCATGCCAAAGGGCGAGATTGCCATGCCAAGTGACTATGCGGATCCCACGGGAGTCTTGCCTGAAAGGTTTCTGGATCGAACGGCTGAGATTGGGAAAGTCATAGGGTGGGCCCCACAAGTGGCTATACTGGCCCACCCGACAATCGGAGGGTTTGTATCGCATTGCGAGTGGAACTCCATGCTGGAGAGTCTATGGTACGGCGTGCCAATTGCCACGTGGCCAATGTAAGCAGAGCAACAATTAAATACTTTTGAACTGGTGAAGGAAATGGGATTGGCAGTGGAAATTAAGATGGATTATAGGAAGGGAAGTGAAGTGGTGGTGAGTGCAGAGGAGATAGGGAGAGGGATAAGGGAAGTGATGGAGAAGGACAGTGATATAAGAGAGAGGGTGAAGGAGATGAGTGTAAAGAGCAAGAAAGCCTTGGTGGATGGTGGTTCCTCTCACTCTTCATTGGGGTGTTTTATTGATCAAATTCAACTTTGATTTATTTCATTTGTGGCTCTATCCTCTATGTAACAACTTTTATCCTAGCACTTATTTTAGTGATATTTTTCTACAATAAACATTTTTTTTCCAGGAAAAAAGAATTTAAACCATTGTTGAACTTTTTTTTTTTTTTTTTTTTTTTTTTGCAGAAGATTCAACAATGGTTTAATAGTTAAGATTTAATGTTTGACTGTTTTAGCCAAAAAAAAAAAAAAGAAGAAGAGATTTCTCTTGTATTGAGTTGTAACTTGTAAAGAAACTACACCATCAATTGAATGTATTTCATTTACAAGATTTTGAGATTTAAACTACATCAGCTGGTGTATTCTGAACATACAAAAATAACTCTATCATTTAATGCAAATTCTGATTTAAACTATATGTCCCTTGTTGATATGGTTGCAGCTGAGTTTTTGAACTCAAAAATACAGAACAATGGAAGGCTTCAAGCTGGGGGCCAATATAACTATTCCTTTAGAGCTGGTTGCATGTCTATGCTAGCCAAATGGGCTTAAACTAGGCATCTAGTAAGCTCAGAATAATTATTTCTTTTCTTTTTCACCATTTTCTTGGTTCTTTTTCTGAACTTTTGTGTTAGTAAACTGGTAAGTCAGGAATCGGAAGCGCAGAAAAGATATGCAGATGATCCTAAATCTGAAGAAGTACACAAAATTTGAAGTTTGAGAGTGAGAGAAGATTTGAAGGGGGTGATACTTAATTACCACTCTATATAGAAGGGATATTGGCAATCATGAAAAGTTTGTGTGGGAGTCTGTTATACTTACCACCTTGTTTTGGGAGGGCGCACTTGTGATGAAGGCCAAGATGATGAGTACAAAAGAAAAAGAGAGTGGTCCATTAACTTTGGAAAGTCACCACTTATGTCCTTTTTGTTAGATCAGAAAATCATCTGCTGAGTTTTTTATTTTCATTTTTTTTTCTGGCTTGTCCACCAAGCAATTGTGTAGTCAAATCCCACCTTTAGCAAAACAAAACAAACAGATACTCCAAACATGCCTTATAAGACTCTCAAGCTTGCAAGAATATAGACCTGAAATGATACACTAATGGGAGGAAATTTCTATATCAGTATCAAAAGCAAGGTGTTTAAGAGCCAGCAATGTCAAGGACCATCTCAATCCTGCATGTCAATGCAGCTTAGATTTTTGTAATGGTTAGAAATAGATGAGATTCATAGAACAAATCTTTTTATTTTATTACTGTAAGCTATTGTAAGATTACATTTGATTACTGTTGATGGAAAAGAGAGCACAATATTTAATTAAGTGGGAACAGATGGTCCAATCACTGAAATTTGGGGACCAAAGTATCAAAGGCTGGATACTTGGAATCTTGGTGCAGCCTGCTGGAAACTTTGAAACATTTGCTTTGTTCTTGAGTGGGCCTTCTTGAAGACTATTATATTAATGGGCCAATGTTGTAGACTATATGAAATATATAATCTATATAATAAATCAAAACTCACATCAAATTTGATTGCGCCGGTAAATTAGAGTAGTTTAGAATATCGTCCGGTTATAAGAATGATTCATGAGTCAGAGAGATTGTGATGGGAAGAGAGGAGGTAGGTGAAGCCGAAAGATCAAAGCAAGCAAGTTAAAGAAACAGTGTTGCTAACTGCTAACTGCTAAGTAAAGAAAAGCAACATCTCAGAATCTGAGATTGCCAGGATTCTTCAAGAAAGAAATAGCAAACAGAGTGATAAATTACCTTCATAAACTAGGAAAAGTTTTTGTCATCTTGTTTTTACTCAAGAAAATTTACAGCAGTTGTTTCTTGTAAAATTCATTATTTTCGACGTTAAGTTGACGATATCATCCAAGAAATGTGGCAAACCTTTGCTGCAAAAACTTAATACTAAGAAAGCTATGTGAAGAAAGCCAGGAGCAAAGCAATGTAAATGTTCACTTTTTGTCCAACTTAAAATATCCCAATTGTCAGACACTGCAGAATACAGCAATCTTCTCTTCTTCTTTTAATGATTAAATTCTTATTGTAGTCAAATCCAAAGAATTGATTTTAATTTATTTGGTTCTAAGTTCCCAGCTAATGCCATGACTATTATTAACATCACATATATTCACCACAAATCTTGACATTCCCACTTTCAGTATTTATTTAGGATTCCATTCCATGTACATATAATATTTCAAGACATTGCTGCTGTGCTCAACCTTTTTGTTTGTTTGACAATTCATGTTGCTTTCCTTACTTTTCCATTTCTTTATACCATTCTTCTTGCTGGTTGTGCTCAATGAGTGATTGAAATTTCAGTGCACATTATGCTGCATGTTTGGCTTTGATGCCAAATGATATACTAACAACTAGGTATGTACATCTCTTTTCAGGTGGACCAAGTCAACTGCAACAGCAGAAAAACACAATGTAGGGCTAAAAGCCTAACAACTTACAACCCAAAAACACTTCCTAGACACCTTCAACAAACAAAACAAACAAACAGATACACCTTCACCAATATATGTAAATATCTTTTTATATCACCATTATAAAAATAAAAAATAAAAAAAAAGAAGGTGTTTAAGAGTCAGCAATGATAATGATAATCTTGGAGTTTTGAAACTGGAAGTATTGGTTTGGCCAAGAACCATCTCAATCCTACATGTCAGTTCAGCATAGAATTTCTTTTTGTGTTCCTTTTTGTTACAATGGACTTGGATTTTCTTATGAATTTTCAATCACTCATTACAAATTTCTGGTGACTTTTTCCATCACTTTGGAAAAATGGGGGGACACGCTTTCTCTTAATTTTCCGACTACAATCTTGTGGGCCTTTGACATTGATGCAAATGCATGGGAAAGGAATCAACTAGACTAATGGTTCAGATTGAATGTTTGACTCTTTAGCAAACAAACAAACACTTCTCCTCTATTGAATTGTAAACAAACTACACCATCAACTTAATGTTTTTTTTTTTAACACAGAATTCTGAGATTTAAACTACATAATTTGATGCTAATTATGGGGAAATAAAACACAGAACTTGAGAAAAAACAATCTAGCAAATGGCACAAAGAAAAAGAACAAAAAATTATCAACATCCTAGACTGCTTAGTTTAAGCCCATTTGGCTAGCAGAGACATACAACCAGCTCCAAGAAGAAGAGATATATTAGCCCCAGCTTGAAGTCTTCCATTGCTCTGCATTTTTGGGTTCATAAAATCAGCTGCTAGCAGATCAACAAGGGACATATAGATTAAGATACCGGCTGATGCTGCGTTGAAAACGCCTTCAACGATGAGGGCAGTTGGGCTGTTTTCTTCATAAACATTTGAAATTCCGATACCAATTNGTAGCATCTGTGAAACTCATGATCATCCTACCATTTCTTGTCCCTTTGGGGCTGCATATCCAGAATTTGTGCAAGAGCAAGCTAAGTTGGTGAATTCCTACAACCGAGGTCCAATAAATGACCCATATTCTCAAAGTTATAATCCAGGTTGGAGGAATCATCCAAACTTTTCATGGAGGAATACACAAAATCAAGCGAATCCCCCTTCACTTCAAAGGCCACAACAATCATCATCGTTGGAGGATATAGTGAAGCAAATGGCAATCAACCAATCCAATTTCCAGCAAACAACACAAGCTGCCATCTCCAAGTTGGAAGTCCAATTGGGCCAGATAGCTACTGAAATAGCTCAAAGAGAACCTGGGAAATGGCCAAGTCAAACCGTGATCAATCCAAAAAAACCAAGAAGCCAAGGCCGTTCATGTGCTCAGATCAGGTAAGATTGTTGATAACAAAGTTGGTTCTGATCTATCAAATGATGTTGTGGTTGTAGAGGATGAAGATGAAGAGGAAACCACAGCTATGGAAGGAGAACAACCCAAAACGCCCCAATCTGCTCCTAAGGCCAAATCTGATTCTCAGGAACCCAATCCATTTCAATTGCATAAAAGAGATGACAAATTTGTGCCATCACATCTTCATCAAGATAGATACATCCCACCTCCTCCATATATTCCACCGATTCCATTTCAAGGCCGTTTGAAGAAAGCAAATCAAGATAAGGCTTTTAAAGAGATTTATGATATTTTGAGTAAAGTTAATATCAATTTGCCCTTGCTTGATGTTGTTAAACAGATTCCTGCATATGGAAAGTTCATCAAGCACTTGATGACTCACAAGCTCAATTTTACTCCAAGTGAAGAAGTAAAGCTCAACAAGAATGTGAGTGCTGTGTTGCAAAGGAAGCTTCCACCAAAACTAGAAGATCCTGGCAGCTTTAACATTCCCATTAACATCGGAGATAAGACGGTTGGAAGAGCCATGTTGGACTTGGGAGCAAGCATCAATGTAATGCCATATTCAGTTTATCAGGCGCTTGGCTTAGAAGGGATAAAGAAAAACTCAATTCGTCTTGAACTAGCTGATCATTCTATCAAATATCCAAGAGGTATTGTAGAAGATATTTTAGTTCAAGTTAATACACTCATTCTTCCGGCTGATTTTGTAGTGATGGATATGGAGGATAACCCATATGTAGACCGTGTTGATCCCATTCTCCTCGGGCGACCATTCATGGCCACCGCAGACACAATCATCAAAGTGAAAGATGGCACCCTCTCCATGACTGTTTTGGGTGAAACTGTTGAATTTAAAGTGTTTGATGCTCTGTCTCAACCTTCTATCACTCTTGATACTTGTTTTTCAATTGATGTTGTGGATCATGAGGTTTCTTCTAAAATTGTGCAGAAAAAGTCTAATGATGCTTTTGAAGCGGTCCTAACACAAGAAGAGGAAGATCTCTTTGAATCAGAGTTCCAAGAAGTGATGGCTGCCTTAGAAGTGTTTCAACCATACCCACCATCCTTTAGGCCACCACTTGAGACTATTGCATCATCCTCCACAAAATTGGAGCCATCCATTATCACCCCACCAAAGCTAGAACTTAAACCTCTACCCAATCATCTTAAATATGCTTATTTGGGTGCTAATGAAAACCTCCCTGTTATAATTGCTGCAAGTCTCACTTCACATGAAGAGGACAGTTTAATTGAAGTTCTGAAAGAACATAAAACAGCCCTTGGATGGACCATAGCAGACATCAAAGGAATTAGTCCAAGCATGTGCATGCACCAAATTTTAATGGAAGAAGACAGCAAACCATCTCGTGATGCACAAAGGAGGCTAAATCCCAATATGAAAGAGGTGGTTAGGGCTGAAGTTTTGAAGCTACTTGATGTGGGAATCATCTACCCAATTTCAGATTCTAAGTGGGTGAGTCCTGTGCAAGTGGTTCCAAAGAAGTCCGGAATCACCGTTGAAAAGAATGAGAAGAATGAGCTAGTTCCAACACGCACTATCACCGGTTGGAGAGTTTGCATTGATTATAGGAAGTTGAACACATCCACGAGAAAAGATCATTTTCCCTTGCCTTTTATTGATCAAATGCTTGACCGTTTATCCGGTCCAATCACCAATAAAGAATGAGAAGAATGAGCTAGTTCCAACACGACATATCACCGGTTGGAGAGTTTGCATTGATTATAGGAAGTTGAACACATCCACGAGAAAAGATCATTTTCCCTTGCCTTTTATTGATCAAATGCTTGACCGTTTATTTGGCCATGCTTACTACTGTTTTCTTGATGGATTTTCAGGTTATAATCAAATTCCCATTGCTCCGGAAGACCAGGAGAAAACCACGTTCACATGCCCATTTGGTACATTTGCTTATAGAAGGATGCCATTTGGTTTGTGCAATGCTCCAGCAACTTTCCAAAGATGCATGATGGCAATCTTTTCTGATATGGTGGAACGATTCATGGAGGTATTTATGGATGATTTTTCAGTTTTTTGTTCATCTTTTGATGATTGTCTTCACCACTTGTCTCTAGTGCTTACAAGATGTCAGGAAACAAATCTGATTTTGAATTGGGAGAAGTGTCACTTCATGGTAAGACAAGGAATTGTGCTAGGCCATGTTGTTTCAAACAAGGGAATTCAAGTGGACAAAGCCAAGATAAATATCATCACAAATCTACCACCCCCTTCCTCTGTTAAAGGAGTTAGAAGCTTTCTGGGCCATGCCGAATTTTATAGAAGGTTCATAAAAAATTTTTCAAGCATTTCAAGACCATTGTGTAATCTCCTTGCTAAGGATGCTGTTTTTGAGTTTGACGAGATTTGCATGGAAGCCTTTACGACTTTGAAGAAAGAGCTAACTTCAGCCCCTATTATCATAGCTCCAGATTGGTCTTTACCATTTGAAATAATGTGTGATGCCTCTGACTTTGCTATTGGTGCAGTTTTAGGTCAAAAGAAGAACAAGCTTCCCCATGTGATTCATTATGCAAGTCGGACCTTGAATGATGCCCAACTCAATTACTCCACAACAGAAAAGGAGTTGCTTGCTGTGGTTTTTGCTTTAGAAAAATTTCGTCCTTACCTTGTTGGTTCTAAAGTAATTGTTTATTCTGACCATGCAGCTCTTAGATACTTGCTCACTAAGAAGGATGCCAAACCTCGCTTGATCCGATGGATTCTCTTGCTGCAAGAGTTCGATTTGGAGATTCGAGACAAGAAGGGATGTGAAAATGTGGTGGCTGACCATTTGAGCAGAATTGTGGTTGAAGAGCAAGGAGAAGCTGTACTACCATTGAATGAGACTTTCCCAGATGAACAACTATATGTTGCCCAAGTCAAAGAGCCATGGTATGCTGATTTTGTTAATTATCTTGCTTGTGGTGTTCTTAGAAATGATCTAACTTATCAGGAAAAAAAGAAGTTCTTTTCCATGGTGAAACATTATGTCTGGGATGAACCTTTCTTATTCAAGCATTGCCCAGATCAACTCATTAGAAGATGTGTTCCAGAAGAAGAACAAGAAAGCATCCTTAGGCATAGCCACGAATTGGCTTGTGGAGGCCACTTTGGAGCCAAGAAAACAGCACTTAAAATTTTGCAATCAGGTTTCTTTTGGCCTACTCTATTCAAAGATGCATTTAATTTTTGTGTTAAGTGTGATAGGTGTCAAAGGATGGGAAACATAAGCCGCAGGAACGAACTGCCATTGAAGAACATACTTTTTGTGGAACTCTTCGATGTATGGGGTATTGATTTCATGGGACCATTCCCATCTTCCTTTGGTTATACCTACATACTTGTTGCTGTTTATTATGTGTCTAAATGGGTGGAAGCCATAGCCACCAAAACCAATGATCATAAGGTGGTCCTGAAGTTCTTGAGGGACAATATTTTCACAAGGTTTGGTACTCCAAGGGCTGTCATTAGTGATGGAGGCAGCCACTTCTGCAACAAGCTATTTGAAGCACTCATGAAGAAGTACAATATCACCCAACGAGTCTCTACACACCATATCATCCTCAAACTTCTGGTCAAGTAGAAATAAGCAACAGAGAAATTAAGCAGATCCTAGAGAAGGTGGTGAATAGTACAAGGAAAGATTGGGCTGCCAAGCTCAATGATGCATTATGGGCTTATAGGACTGCATATAAGACTCCCATCGGAATGAGCCCTTATCGCCTTGTGTTTGGGAAAGCCTGTCACTTGCCAATGGAGCTTGAACACAATGCTTTTTGGGCCATCAAGAAGTTGAATTTTGATCTGGACAAGGCCGGCCATGTTAGAAAGTTTCAGCTCAATGAATTGGAAGAAATTCGACATGAGTCCTATGAGAATGCAAAGCTATACAAAGAACGTACCAAGAGTTACCATGACAGGAACATTCAACGAAAAGAATTCACCAAAGGTATGTCAGTTCTTTTGTTTAACTCACGTTTGCGTCTCTTTCCAGGAAAATTGAAGTCTAGGTGGCTTGGCCCATTCACCGTGGTCAATGTATCTCCCTATGGAGCTGTGGAGATTCAAAATCCTAAAGATGGCTCGACTTTCAAAGTAAATGGACAACGCTTAAAGCCATTCTATGAGGGAATGCCAGTTGGAATTCAAACTGGTCATGTGGTGGATCATCTTCCCTTCGTCCAATCAAGTTAGCTAATGGCATAATGTCTTGCCAAGACATTAACTAAGGCGCTTCTTGGGAGGCAACCCATGTGTTGAAGAATAAGGTGCTTGGTAGCGGTCGACCTAATCGCATCAAGAGGGAGTTTCTCTAATACTTTGTCTTAAACTGTCCCCTTATTATTCACATGTTCTCACTCATCCTTGTTATGCTTTAACATTGAGGACAATGTTCAATTCAGGTCTGGGGGGGGAGGTTTTCAATTTTTGTTCATTTGTGTTTACAATTTTCGTTCGCTTGTCACTTTCATACAACCAATGCTATGGAGCTGCCATTGAGATTTTCATATCAGAAATTTTACACTTCACAAAGCTTTTGCTCTTAGAATTCTGGTGGCTAAAGTACCATGCTCAGATTCTTGAAGGAAAATAGTGGAGACTACCCTAGTGAGCTATTTCGAGCCTAATTGCTTTCTTGAGAGGGTTTAAAGTGTTTCTATTCCTCATCTCTACTTATTTTCTTCAATTCAGTCTAAATGATCTCATTGTTCCATTTTGGTTGAATACTAAGGATGATTCTCTTTGCAGATATCAGGTGCGTGCTTTCACCCATGAATGAACTCATTGAAGTGATGCTAGGCTCTGCGTGTATAACCATATTATGTGCTTTCTTTTCACCCTACCCATTCGTGTGTTCCATCAGCTCTCTTGCAGCCAAACACTACAAGCCTTTTTCTTCTATCACCCTCATAATTCCCCTAACTTTGTATCTCAATCAGAGATATTTAACCTATTATAGCCATACCCTATAGCTTAGAAATATACCAAGGTGTGCCAAGATAAAGTTTGAAGCAAGGAGGTTGCTGCCACATGCCCAAATGTAAATTGGTGCTAATCTATGCAGAAAAAAAAAAAGAAAAAAAAAAGAAAAGAGAAAGATAAAGAGAAAGTGTTTCGATTTGATCTAAATGTGAAATATAAAGTCTATGCCAGATGATGCTATGAAGTTGCAGCCATACCATTCTAAATCAATGACACCTTGCAGATCAATGAAGAATGCAACCTTGGTATGTTCTTAAGTTAGTTGTGTTCCTTCCAATTCTTCCACTTCCCTTAACCTTAGCCTTTCATTACAACCTTGTGAAAGACCTAGCTGATCTTTGAGGATGTATTCATGGGTGCTGGTATGTATGTGTGTATCTCTACTCTTAGTATTTGATTCCCTTCATGAGATCTAACCAAATATTGTGCTTCTATTTCATATACTCACTTATGCTTGTTTGAGAGAATAAAACCATAGGTTCTGAGTGATTGAGTGCTAGATGTGAGAATTAGAGTTGAAGCATGTTCTTCCTTCAAGATTTGAGTATGTTTACTTTGAAGCCGTGTGCCTTTGAGCTATAGCTTCCACTTTACACACTTATTGATCATCTATCTTGGCAACTCTATGGTGTTGGATGCATGATTAAAGTTTTCTTTCATTAGTTGTTTTCAAAGTTAGTTTTCTAACCTTTTGGTGTTAGAGAGTCAGTAAAGCGTTTGTGGGTATCGTTTCTGTTAAACCCTCAGGAGACACAACTCTTCCAATTAGGGATGCCGAGAGGTTTAAAGGCTTGTTGCATATGCACATTGCAATCGAGTTACCTACAGAAGTGGTTTAGTTAACTTCTTTTTTTGTTTTCAACTTTATTCTCTTTTGTTTTGCTCGAGGACTAGCAAAATCTAGGTCTGGGGGTATTTGATCAGTTCACAATTGTATATCATTTTGTACCCTTCTTGCTTATGATTTGGTTATGTTATTGAGTCAAACATGTGCTTTTAATCCCTTTTTCTGTTTATCATTCAGTTCATTGGGCCTTAGGTAACAATGGTGTCTTTGGATAAGAAAAGATGCAAAATGGTGCAAAAACGAGCAGACTGGGTTAGCAACTCATTTCGGCCTTAACATCTTCCTCCGAACTTGGATTTGTGATAAGGTTAAGACAGCGAGAGGATGACATTTGATACAATTCATGCATGGTAAGGGCTGAGTGGCACAAGAGGAATATGAGCTTAAAGACAAAACCAATTTGGGCCACACTCCTTGTCAGTCCAGTTTCGTTGGTCATCTTGCAGGCCTCATTGCAGCAACTTACACAGGGTGGATGAGGAGACATCCTTGATAGAAGTTGTTCCAATGGGTGTCTACTATAACATATCCAAATTTCAGCCCAATTGGATATATCTGGACCCCTCAGCACATCAAAGACTGAACCAAGTCCACAGAAATGTCATGTTGGCTGCCATCACTTTTAATGTGACTACATCCCTAGAGCCATGTGCCAAGCATGGGCAGCCACACATGTATTTGTCAGCTGCAGGCAAGCATGGGTAGACAAGCATGGGCAGCCACACATGTATTTGTCAGCTGCAGGCAAGCATGGGTAGACAAGCATGGGTAGACAAGCATGGGCAGCCAAGCATGGGTAGACAACAAGCATGGGCAGCCAAGCATGGGCAGACAAGCATGGGCAGCCAAGTATGGGTCAGCTGGAGCAGTTGGGAGCAGAAGAGAGAAGTGTGCTTCACCAGCCAAAGGGGAGCTCGAAATTCACTCTAAAAATAGAGAGTTTGCACACTCATTCAAGGGGAGAGTCAGACACACAAATTCACTCCAGCCATCCTACATCAATTCATTCAGCCCAAAATCAAAGGAGGACTCCAGCAAGCCTTCCTTGGATATTCCTACGAATTTGTTCTTTCTCTGCCATCACCAGCCACCCAAACTCATCCCAAATCACCTCTTTAGTTGCCATACTCTGGACATGAGAAAGTTCTTGGAGTAGCATTAGAAGTGGATAAGCACCTGGAGAAGCCTTGGAAACCACAAGCAACTTCAGAATTGGTTTTCTCTACTCTTATTGCATTCAATATGTTTTCACATTTTTGCTTAAGTTTCATTTCCATTATGAGTAGCTAAATTCATAACTAGGGCTATGATGTAACCTAACATGAATATTCTGGGTTTATAAGTTGAAGTTTTGAGTTTCAAGTTTGATTCATGATTCATATTCCTATTCTTTATGCTTATCAGTTAATATGCTTGTTTGGATGATTGATCACCATTAGAACTTGTATATTAGCTACCTTGGTTTGAATCAAGAGTAGACACCATGCTTTGATTTTAATTGAACTATGAATAAGAAAAGTATGTATGGACATTCAACAACAGGGATTAGATACATGCTTGGTTGTTTAACTTGTTCTTCTATGCTTAATGGGTTCCTAATGCTTAATTTAGATTAGACAACAAATAATCAAGTTAGGGAATTAGGAGCACAAGGTTAGGACCAGACACCATGGCCTAATCATACTTTAGCTAGAATCAACCTTTGAATCCTAATGAGACTTGTCACTTGACTCCTTATAACCCAGAATTGAATTGTTATGGTGAATCGAATGCCCTAGTATCCCAACCTGTTTTCCAGCCTACAAAAGTACTCTTTGTTACATTTGTTCACCTTGCTTTTGTTTGAAATTTCGCTTTGCCTCATTTGTTCAACAATTACAACCACTCTTGCTTTAAATTCTGTTTTAGACTTAACCTCCTACTTTCTTGAATTTGGTAATCTAAGTACATAACTAGTTTTAACTTCTCAGTCCTCATGGGTACGACCTCGTACTTGTCTTGCTATACTACTAATTGGCCCGTACAACAATTGCGAGTTAACATTTTAACAACAGTATGCTTTAACCAATTTGCTTCCAAGTATGCAGTGTTTGTGGGAGTCATCACTGTAAACCCTCAGGAGACACAACTCCTCCTACTAGGGACACCTAGGGGTTTAAAGGCTTGTTGCACATGCTCAGTGCAATCGTTTAACCAGCGAAAGTGGTCTAGTTAGATTTTAGTTTCAGTTTTGCTTGAGGACTAGCAAAAATCAGGTTTGGGGGTATTTGATAACTCATATATTTATACATATATATCATCCATTTCTAGTCTATTTGTGATGTTTTTGAGTTAAACTTGTTGCGTTTTACCATATTTTGTGTTAGTATGCAGTTGCATCTACTTTAGGATCAAGTTGAAGGAAAAAGAAATGAAAACATGCCATTTTTGGAGCTGACCCTTATTCAAACATGGAAACAAGTTTCGTGACCTGTTTTGAAGTCAAATAAAGAATCCAAGGCGAACCTGGCTTGGTTGAAGACTAATAGCGGAATGGGAAAGCAATGGGGATCTCTAGCCTGATTTGGAGGTGCCAAATAAGGCAAAAACGTGCAAAATAAAGGCTGATTTGTTAGGACCTCTTTGGAATATCTGACAGCCTATTTTACACAATAAAAACTTGCCTTTTAGCCACTTTTAAAACCCCTATTTATTTTGGACGAATTTCACAACCCTAGATCAGACTTCTTGGTTATTCTCTCCTTTCATACACACTAAAACCCTAGCCGTCCATATATTTCCACCATTAGGACTCAGCGCAAGAGGTGGTTCTTGGAGAAGTTCAACATCAGAATTGGTTCAAGGGTTTCCTCTCATGAATTTATTTTCACTCATGTTGTTTATTTTTGTTTTATTCTCTTTGAACATGATGTGTAACTAAATTCATAGCTAGGGATTTCGATGTAGCCTTGTAACATTGATCCATGTTTCTAAGTTAAAGTATTCAATTCATCAATCTGTTTCTTGTTTCATTCACTGAATCTATTGTTCAATTTGTTTGTCAATTTTAATGTTTGATCACCATTAGAGTTGCCTACAGATTATCTAGACAAGGTTATATAGTAAACATCATGCTTAATCTTGTTAGACATGTGAATGAATAAAGAGAATGCTATGCAAACATCATGCTGTGTATTTTCTTTGGTTCTTTAACGTTTTCTTGCATGCTAATGACTCTTAACTTGGAACCAAAGTTGAACATCCCAACTAGGTTGCAGATTAGGAGAATTTGATCAAAACCACACATCATATGGCTGGTCATATATATGTAAAACGAACTCTGGAAACAGGTTGGCAGTTGAGTACGGTTTAATTTTATAAACATGGAATTAGTTTTGCAATGGTGAATTCGAAATCCTTGGTCTCTTCCCTATTCTTTCTACATCAATATATTATTCACTACTACATTCTTCTTGCATTTGAAGTTATTTTTCATTTACAATACAAAATTCATAGCTAGGGATTTCGATGTAGCCTTGTAACATTGATCCATGTTTCTAAGTTAAAGTATTCAATTCATCAATCTGTTTCTTGTTTCATTCACTGAATCTATTGTGCAATTTGTTTGTCAATTTTAATGTTTGATCACCATTAGAGTTGCCTACAGATTATCTAGACATGGTTATATAGTAAACATCATGCTTAATCTTGTTAGACATGTGAATGAATAAAGAGAATGCTATGCAAACATCATGCTGTGTATTTTCTTTGGTTCTTTAACGTTTTCTTGAATGCTAATGACTCTTAACTTGGAACCAAAGTTGAACATCCCAACTAGGTTGCAGATTAGGAGAATTTGATCAAAACCACACATCATATGGCTGGTCATATATATGTAAAACGAACTCTGGAAACAGGTTGGTAGTTGAGTACGGTTTAATTTTATAAACATGGAATTAGTTTTGCAATGGTGAATTCGAAATCCTTGGTCTCTTCCCTATTCTTTCTACATCAATATATTATTCACTACTACATTCTTCTTGCATTTGAAGTTATTTTTCATTTACAATACAAAAACTACTTTCAAATTGTCACTTTCATTTTTTAGGGTTCTTTCAAAACTAGTAATTTATAGAGGTCCAATCGGTCCTTGTGGTTCGACACCCTTACTTGTACCACTATACTAACCATATATTGGCACTTGGAAGGAACACAACAAATTTCATGGACCAATCGATATCGGATTGAGTACAAAACTTGCGGAACATAATAATATGGTGGGAGGAGTCATTTGGTGAGTTTGTGTGAAATCAAATGGCTAAAACTATGCAATACACCAACCACTCCATTTCATAACGAACTTCGTACGAACCTGAATTGTCCAATTTCATGGACCAATCGATATCGGATTGATTCAAAAACTTGGGGAACATCATAATATAGTGGGAGGTGTCATTTGGTGGGTTTCGAGTGAAATCCAATGGCTAAAACTATGCAATACACCAACTACTCCATTTCAGAGCGAACCATGTACGAACCTAAATTGTCCAATTTCATGGACCAATCGATATCGGATTGAGTCCAAAACTTTGGGAACATCATAATATGTTGGGAGGGGTCATTTGGGGTGTTTTGAGTGAAATCTAATCTCTAGAACTATGCAATACACCAACCACTCCATTTCAGAACGAACTTCGTACGAACCTGAATTGTCCAATTTGATTGACCAATCGATATCGGATTGAGTCCAAAACTTGGGGACATCACAATGTTGTGGGAGGAGTCATTTCGTGTGTTTTGAGTGAATTCCAATGGCAAAAACAATGCAATACACCAACCACTCCATTTCATAACTCACTTCGCACGAACATGAATTGTCCAATTTCATGGACCAATCCATATCGGATTGAGTCCAAAACTTGGGGAATAACATAATGTTGTGGGAGGAGTGGTTTGGGGTGTTTTGAGTGAAATCCAACTGCCAAAACTATGCACTACACCAACCACTCCATTAGAGAACGAACTTCGTACGAACATGAATTGTCCAAATTCTTGGACAAATCGACATCGGATTTAGTCCAAAACTTGGGGAACATCATAATATGATTGGAGAACTCATTTGGTGGGTTTTGATTGAAGTCCAATCTCCAGAACTATGCAATTCACCGACCACCGCATTTCACAATGAACTTCGTATGAACCTGAATTGTCCGATTTCGTGGACCAATCGATCTCGGATCGAGTCCAAGACTTGGGGAACACCACAATATGATGGGATGAGTCATTTGGTGGCTTTTGAGTGAAATCCAATCTCTTGAGCTACGCAATGCACCAACCACTCCATTTCAGAACGAATTTCGTACGAACCTAAATTGTCCGATTTCTTGGACCAATAGATATCGGATTGAGTCCAAAACTTGGGGAATATCATAATATGATTGGAGGACTCATTTGGTGGGTTTTGAGTGAAATCCAATTGCCAAAACTATGATCGATATAGGATTGATTCCAAAACTTGGGGAACATCATGATATAGTGGGAGGAGTCATTTGGGGGGTTTCGAGTGAAATCCAATGGCTAAAACTATGCAATACAACAACCACTCCATTTCAGAACGAACTTCGTACGAACCTGAATTGTCCAATTTTATGGACCAATCGATATAGGATTGAGTCCAAAACTTAGGGAACATCATAATATTGTGGGAGGAGTCATTGTCCCATCTCTAAAACTATGCAATACACCAACCACTCCATTTCATACCGAACTTCGTACGAACCTGAATTTTCCACTTTCATGGACCAATCGATATCGGATTGATTCGAAAACATGGGGAACATCATAATATTGTGGGATGAGTCATTTCGTGGGTTTCGAGTGAAATCCAATCTCCAGAACTATGCAATACACCAACCAATCTCTATTTCATAACGAACTTCGTACGAACCTGAATTGTCCAATTTCATGGACCAATCGAAATCAGTTTGAGGCCAAAACTTGGGGAACATCATAAGATGACGGGAGGAGTCATTTGGTGGGTTTTGAGCGAAATCCAATATCTAGAACTATACAATACACCAACCACTCAATTTGAGAACGAACTTCGTATGAACGTGAATTGTCCAATTTGATTGACCAATCCATATCGGATTGAGTCCAAAACTTGTGGACATCATAATGTTGTGGGAGGAGTCATTTCGTGTGTTTTGAGTGAATTCCAATGGCAAAAACAATGCAATACACCAACCACTCCATTTTAGAACGCACTTCGTACGAACCTGAATTGTCCAATTTCATGGATCAATCAATATCGGATTGAGTACAAAACTTGCGGAACAAAATAATATGGTGGGAGGAGTCATTTGGTGAGTTTAAGTGAAATCAAATGGCTAAAACTATGCAATACACCAACCACTCCATTTCATAACGAACTTCGTACGAACCTGAATTGTCCAATTTCATGGACCAATCGATATCGGATTGAGGTCAAAACTTGGGGAACATCATAATATTGTGGGAGGAGTCATTTCATGGGTTTTGAGTGAAATACAATTTCCACAACTGTGCAATACACCAACCACTCCATGTCATAACGAATTTCGCACGAACATGAATCGTCCAATTTCTTGGACCAATCGATATCGGATTGAGACCAAAACTTGGGGAACATCATAATATGGTGGGAGGTGTCATTTGGTGGGTTTTGAGTGAAATCCAATCTCTAGAACTAAGCAATACACCAACCACTCCATTTCAGAACGAACTTTGTACGAACCTGAATTCTCCAATTTCATGGACCAATCGATATCGGATTGAGGCCAAAACTTAGAGAACATCATAATGTCGTGGGAGGAGTCATACGGTGTGTTTTGAATGAAATCCAATGGCTAAAACTATGCAGTACACCAACCGCTCCGTTTTAGAATGAACTTCGTACGAACCTGAATTTTCCAATTTCATGGACCAATCGTTATGGGATTGAGTCCAAAACTTGGGGAACATCATAATATGGTGGAAGGAGTCATTTGTTGGGTTTTGAGTGTAATACAATATCTAGAACTATGCAAAACACCAACCACTCCATTTCAGAACGAACTTCGTACGAACTTGAATTGTCCAATTTCATGGACCAATTGATATCGGATTGAGTCCAAAACTTGGGGAACTTCATAATATGACGGAGGTGTCATTTGGGGGGTTTTGAGTGAAATTCAATCTCTAGAACTAAGCAATACACCAACCACTCCATTTCAGAACGAACTTTGTACGAACATGAATTGTCCAATTTCATGGACCAATTGATGTCGGATTGAGTCCCAAACTTGGGGCACATCATAATATGGTGGGAGGTGTCATTTGGTGAGTTTTGAGTGAAATCCAATCTCTAGAACTAAGCAATACACCAACCACTCCATTTCAGAACGAACTTTGTACAAACCTGAATTGTCCAATTTCATGGACCAATCGATATCGGATTGAGACCAAAACTTGGGGAACATCACAATATGGTGGGGGAAGTCATTTGGTTGGTTTTGAGTGAAATCCAATCTCTAGGCAATAAGCCAACCACTCCATTTCAGAAGGAACTTCGTACGAACCTTAATTGTCCAATTTCTTGGACCAATCGATATCGGATTGAGCCCAAAACTTAGAGAACATCATAATATGGTGGGAGGAGTCATACGGTGTGTTTTGAATGAAATCCAATGGCTAAAAACTTTGCAATACACCAACCTATCCATTTCATAATGAACTTCGTACGAACCTAAATTGTCCAATTTCATAGACTAATCGATATTGGATTGAGTCCAAAACTTGGGGAACATCATAATATGGTGGGAGGAGTCATTTGGTGGGTTTTGAGGGAAATACAATCTCTAGGACTATGCAAAACACCAACCACTCCATTTCAGAATGAACTTCGTACGAACTTGAATTGTCCAATTTCATGGACCAATTGATATCGGATTGAGTCCGAAACTTGGGGAACATCATAATGTTGTGGGACGAGTCATTTCGTGAGTTTTGAGTGAAATCGAATCTCTATCACTACGCAATACACCAACCACTCTATTTTTTAACGAACTTCGTACGAACCTGAATTGTCCAATTTGAAGGACCAATCGATATCGGATTGAGTCCAAAACTTGGGGAACTTCATAATATGACGGAGGTGTCATTTGGTGTCTTTTGAGTGAAATCCAATCTCTAGAACAAAGCAATACACCAACCACTCCATTTCAGAACGAACTTCATACGAACCTGAATTGTCCAATTTCATGTACCAATTGATGTTGGATTGAGTCCCAAACTTGGGGAACCTCATAATGTTGTGGGAGGAGTTTTGTGTGAAATCCAATTGCCAAAACTATGCAATACACCAACCGCCCCATTAGAGAACGAACTTCATACGAACATGAATAGTCCCATTTCTTGGACCAATCGATATCGGACTGAGACCCGAACTTGGGGAACATCATAATGTTGTGGGACGAGTCATTTGGTGGGTGTTGAGTGATATGCAATCTCTAGAACTAAGCAATACACCAACCACTCCATTTCAGATCGAACTCCGTACGAACCTAAATTGGCCAATTTCATGAACCAACCGATATCGGCCTGAGACCCAAACTTGGGGAACATCATAATATTGTGGGAGGACTTTTATGTTGGTTTTGAGTGAAATCCAATCTCTGTAACTATGCGATACGCCAACCACTCGATTTCAGAACGAGGTTTGTACGAACCTAAATTGTCTAATTTCATGGACCAATCGATATCAGATTGAGTCCAAAACTTCGGGAACATCATAATATAGTGGGAGGAGTCATTTGGTGGGTTTTGAGTGAAATCTAATCTCTAGAACTATGCAATACACCAACCACTCCAGTAGCAAACGAACATGGTAAGAACATGAATAGCCCAATTTCTTGGACGAATCGATATCGGATTGATCCCAAAACTTGGAGAACATCATAATATGATCGGAGGAGTCATACGAGGAGTTTTGAGTGAAATCCAATGGCTAAAACTATTCAGTACACCAACCACTCCATTTCAGAAAGAACTTCATACCAATTTCAGGGACCAATTGATGTCTGATTGAATCCCAAACTTGGGGAATATCATAATGTTGTGGGACGAGTCATTTGGTGAGTTTTCAATGAAATCCAATGTTGTTAAAATGTTAACTCGCAATTGTACGGGCCAATTAGTAGTATAGCAAGACAAGTACGAGGTCGTACCCACGAGGACTGAGAAGTTAAAATTAGTTATGTACTTAGATTACCAAATTCAAGAAAGTAGGAGGTTAAGTCTAAAATAGAATTTAAAGCAAGAGTGGTTGTAATTGTTGAACAAATGAGGCAAAACGAAATTTCAAACAAAAGCAAGGTGAACAAATGTAACAAAGAGTACTTTTGTAGGCTGGAAAACAGATTGGGAGACTAGGGCATTCGATTCACCATAACAATTCAATTCTGGGTTATAAGGAGTCAAGTGACAAGTCTCATTCGGATTCAAAGATTGATTCTAGCTAAAGTATGATTAGGCCATGGTGTCTGGTCCGAACCTTGTGCTCCTAATTCCCTAACTTGATCATTTGTTGTCTAATCTAAATTAAGCATTAGGAACCCATTAAGCATAGAAGAACAATTTAAACAACCAAGCATGTATCTAATCCCTGTTGTCGAATGTCCATACATACTTTTCTTATTCATAGTTCAATTCAAATCAAAGCATGGTGTCTACTCTGGATTCAAACCAAGGTAGCTAATATACAAGTTCTAATGGTGATCAATCATCCAAACAAGCATATTAACTGATAAGCATAAAGAATAGGAATATGAATCATGAATCAAACTTGAAACTCAAAACTTCAACTTATAAACCCAGAATATTCATGTTAGGTTACATCATAGCCCTAGTTATGAATTTAGCTACTCATAATGGAAATGAAACTTAAGCAAAAATGAGAAAACATATTGAATGCAATAAGAGTAGAGAAACCCAATTCTGAAGTTGCTTGTGGTTTCCAAGGCTTCTCCAAGTGCTTCTCCACATCTAATGCTACTCCAAGAACTTTCTCATGTCTAGAGTATGGCAACTAAAGAGGTGATTTGGGATGAGTTTGGGTGGTTGGTGATGGCAGAGAAAGAACAAATTCGTAGGAAATGGAAGGAAGGCCTGTTGGAGTTGTTCCCCTGATTTTGGGCTGAATGAAGTGATATAGGATGGCTGGAGTGAATTATTGGTGAATGGAGTGACTCCTCTGCACTTGAGTAGCTGACACACCTCCCTTAATTACCTCCCTTAATTGCTCAACATGTCAGGTCTAAAGTCAAGGAAAGACCTCCCTTAATTGCTGGAAAGACCTCCCTTAATTGCTCCCTCAATTGCTCAACATGTCAGGTCTAAAGTCAAGGAAAGCTGTGGTGAGTCACATGGCTCAAAGAAAGTATCCAAGGCTCAACAACTGGAAACTGCAATCCTGAGCTTGGTGTACATATGGGCTCACGAATTGGGCTCAACTTAATTATCTGATGCATTTGAGTAGTCCATCTTGAAGTTCAGACTCTCATCTTTCTAACTACATATTATTTGGGCCAATCCAAGTTTGGAGAAAGATGTTAAGGCCGAAATGAGTTGCTAACCCAGTCTGCTCGTTTTTGCACCATTTTGCATCTTTTCTTATCCAAAGACACCATTGTTACCTAAGGCCCAATGAACTGAATGATAAACAGAAAAGGGATTAAAAGCACACGTTTGACTCAATAACATAACCAAATCATAAGCAAGAAGGGTACAAAATGATATACAATTGTGAACTGATCAAATACCCCCAGACCTAGATTTTGCTAGTCCTCGAGCAAAACAAAAGAGAATAAAGTTGTAAACAAAAACAAGAAGTTAACTAAACCACTTCTGTAGGTAACTCGATTGCAATATGCATATGCAACAAGCCTTTAAACCTCTCGGCATCCCTAATCGGAAGAGTTGTGTCTCCTGAGGGTTTAACAGAAACGATACCCACAAACGCTTTAGTGACTCTCTACACAAAAAGGTTAGAAAACTAACTTTGAAAACAACTAATGAAAGAAAACTTTAATCATGCATCCAACACCATAGAGTTGCCAAGATAGATGATCTTCGTACGAACCTGAATCATACAAACGTTTTACTGACTCTCTAGAACTATACAATACACGAACCACTACATTTCAGAATGAACTTTGTATGAACCTGAATTGTCCAATTTCTTGGACCGATCGATATCAGATTGATCCCAAAACATGGGGAACATCATAATATGATGGGAGGAGTCATTTGGTGAATTTTGAGTGAAATCCAATCTCTAGAACTATGCAATTCACCAATCACCCCATTTTATAACGAACTTCGTACGAACCTGAATTGTCCAATTTCATGGACCAGTCCATATCGGATTGGGTCCAAAACTTGGGGAACATCATAATGTTGTGGGAGGAGTCATTTGATGAGTTTTGAATGAAATCCAATTGCCAAAACTATGCGACACACCAACCACTCCATTTCAGTACGAACTTTGTACGAACCCGAATTGTCCAATTTCATGGGCTAATTGATATCGGATTGAGTCCAAAACTTGGGGAATATCACAATATATGGAGGGAGGAGTCATTTGTTGGGTTTGGAGGTCAATCGAATGTCTTGAACTATACAACACACCAACCACTCCATTTCAGAACGAACTTCGTACGAACCTGAATTGTCCACTTTCATGGATCAATCGATATCGAATTGATTTCAAAACTTCGAGAACATCATAATATGGTTGGAGGAGTCATATGGTGTGTTTTCAGAGAAATCCAAGGGCTAAAACAATGAAATACACCAACTACTCCATTTGAGAACAAACTTTGTACGAACCAGAATTGTCCGATTTCATGGACTAATCGAAATCGGATTGAGTCCAAAACGTGGGGAACATCATAATATGGTGGGAGGAGTCATTGGTGGGTTTTGAGCGAAATCCAAACTCTAGAACTATGCAATACACTTACCACTCCATTTCAGAATGAACTTCGTACGAACCTGAATTGTCCAATTTCATGTACCAATCGATATCGGATTGAGAGCAAAACTTGGGTAACAGCAAAATATGGTGGGATTTTGTGAGGTTTGAGTGAAATCCAATGGCTAAAACTATGCAATACACCACCCACTCCATTTCAGAACGAACTTCGTACGAACCCGAACTGTCCGATTTCATGGACCAATCGATATCGGATTGAGTCTAAAATTTGGGGAACATCATAATGTTGTGGGAGGTGTCATTTGGTGGGCTTTGTGTAAAATCTAATCTCTAGAACTATGCAATACAACAACCACTCCATTTTTGAGCGAACTTCGCACGAACCTGAATTGTCCAATTTCTGGGACCAATCAATATCTGATTCAGTTCAAAACTTAGGGAACATCATAATTTTGTGGGAGGTGTCATTTGCCGGGTTTTGTGTGAAATCCAATCTCCAGAACTAAGCAATACACCACCCTCTCCACTTCAGAAAGAACTTCGTACGAACCTTAACTGTCCGATTCCATGTACCAACCGATATCGGATTGCGTCCAAAACTTGGGGAACATCATAATGTTGTGGGAGGAGTCATTTTGTGAGTTTTGAGTGAAATCCAATGGCTAAAACATTGCAATACACCAACCACTCCATTTCAGAACGAACTTCATACGAACCTGAATTATGCGATTTCATGGACCAATTGATATCGGATTTAGTCCAAAACTTGATAAAGTCATAATTTCACACATTTGCATGCCTTCTTTGCTTAGTAATTTTGTTTAGCTTCTCTTTATTTTCAGTCTCTTACCTTTGTTTGTGTGTTTTATAGGTTAAGACAGCAAGGGGATGACATTTGATACAATTCATTCATGTTAAGGGCTGAGTGGCACAAGAGGAATATGAGCTTAAAGACAAAACCAATTTGAGCCACACTCCTTGTCAGTCCAGTTTCGTGGGTCATCTTGCAGGCCTCATTTTAGCAACTTACACAGGGTGGATGAGGAGACATGCTTGATAGAAGTTGTTCCAATGGGTGTCTACTATAACATATCCAAATTTCAGCCCAATTGGATATATCTGGACCCCTCAGCACATCAAAGACTGAACTAAGTCCACAGAAATGTCATGTTGGCTGCCATCACTTTTAATATGACTACATCCCTAGAGCCATGTGCCAAGCATGGGCAGCCACACATGTATTTGTCAGCTGCAGGCAAGCATGGGTAGGCAAGCATGGGTAGACAAGCATGGGTAGACAAGCATGGTCAAGCAAGCATGGGCAGCCAAGCATGGGCAGCCAAGCATGGGCAGCCAAGCATGGGCAGACAAGCATGGGCAGCCAAGTATGGGTCAGCTGGAGCAGTTGGGAGCAGCTAAGAGAAGTGTGCTTCACCAGCCAAGGGGAGAGTCAGACACACACATTCACATAATCCATACTCTCATACACACATTCACCACAAAGAGAGAAGAGAGCTTGGAGCTGTCAAGGGAGCTTGGAGCTGTCCTGGGAACTTCCTTGTTGCCATCATCTAGTTCTTCTCCTCTCTTTATCCTATCTATGTATTTCTTATTTTCTGTATTCATAGTTATGTCTAACTAATCCATTTAGTTGGGGCTTAGGATGAAGCCCTAGTCATGAATATTCAATGTTATGGATGATTTTATAGTTAATTGATTTCCTTGCTTTTATTATCAAGTTGTTAATCTCCAGTTTATTATTTGCTTGATGTATGTTTTCTTGGAGTAGCTAACTAGGATTTTATGCATCTAGCACAGGTTGGGAAGGGGTTTAGATTCACCAATTCTACTCTCTTTTCACAAGCAACACATGAATGGCCTAAGAATCATTCAAGGGGTTAATAACCATAGGTTGACTAGGACAGATACCATGTTCTAGGACTTGTGTGATTATTATATTCTCAAGGAGCTTAATGACTCTTGTATGCTTTATTCTAAGTAGATACCATGCTTAGGTTGCATATTAGAGATCACGTGTTGTGTAGATACCATGCATAATCACATGCCTTGGGAGAATCATGCATCCTGCACCTAGATACCATAGGCTTGTATGCGATAATCTATTGTTGATGAAGCTTGAGTCAATTTCTATGCATTCATAACTTGGATAGGAAAACTAGTGGTGGATTTCAAGGCTCTAACATCTCTCAATCATTGTTTCACAACTTGTTGATTGCTGCAAGTGTTTAATTTCGAGCACTTTCATTTCACCTTCTTCTTTTCATTTCAACAACAAAACCCCCCAATTCGAGTGCGTGTGTGGTGCTAGGATTCTGTCATAGACCTTGAGTAATTAGCAAGAGGCATTGTTGAATTCGACCTTGCCTTTAGCTAGTTAGTCAGTTTCTTTGTTTTATGTTTTTTTTTTAGCATTCTAAGTAATCTAAGTTGGAACCAAGTTACCATTCTCCTTGGGATCGACCTCGTATTTACATAAGCTATACTATAAACGGTTCGTGCACTTGCGAGAATTAAAGTTGCTGTTTTTAATAACTCATTTTAGTTGTTAAGAATTGGCTCAACACACCCCACCAAAGCTAGAACTTAAACCTCTACCCAATCATCTTAAATATGCTTATTTGGGTGCTAATGAAACCCTCCCTGTTATAATTACTTGGGACACTTCACACTGAAGAGGTGAGTTTAAAATTGAGTTTGAAGAATAAAGCTGTGGCATAGACCAGAATCATCTACCCAATTTAAGATTCTAAGTGGGTGAGTCCTGTGCAAGTGGTTCCAAAGAAGTCCGGAATCACCGTTGTAAAGAATGAGAAGAATGAGCTAGTTCAAACACGCACTATCACCGGTTGGAGAGTTTGCATTGATTATAGGAAGTTGAACACATCCACGAGAAAAGATCATTTTCCCTTGCCTTTTATTGATCAAATGCTTGACCGTTTATCTGGCCATGCTTACTACTGTTTTCTTGATGGATTTTTAGGTTATAATCAAATTCCCATTGCTCCGGAAGACCAGGAGAAAACCACGTTCACATGCCCATTTGGTACATTTGCTTATAGAAGGATGCCATTTGGTTTGTGCAATGCTCCAGCAACTTTCAAAAGATGGAGGTATTTATGGATGATTTTTCAGTTTTTGGTTCATCTTTTGATGATTGTCTTCACCACTTGTCTCTAGTGCTTACAAGATGTCGGGAAACAAATCTGATTTTGAATTGGGAGAAGTGTCACTTCATGGTAAGACAAGGAATTGTGCTAGGCCATGTTGTTTCAAACAAGGGAATTCAAGTGGACAAAGCCAAGATAAATATCATCACAAATCTACCACCCCCTTCCTCTGTTAAAGGAGTTAGAAGCTTTCTGGGCCATGCCAGATTCTATAGAAGGTTCATAAAAAATTTTTCAAGCATTTCAAGACCATTGTGTAATCTCCTTGCTAAGGATGCTGTTTTTGAGTTTGACGAGATTTGCATGGAAGCCTTTACGACTTTGAAGAAAGAGCTAACTTCAGCCCCTATTATCATAGCTCCAGATTGGTCTTTACCATTTGAAATAATGTGTGATGCCTCTGACTTTGCTATTGGTGCAGTTTTAGGTCAAAAGAAGAACAAGCTTCCCCATGTGATTCATTATGCAAGTCGGACCTTGAATGATGCCCAACTCAATTACTCCACAACAGAAAAGGAGTTGCTTGCTGTGGTTTTTGCTTTAGAAAAATTTCGTCCTTACCTTGTTGGTTCTAAAGTAATTGTTTATTCTGACCATGCAGCTCTTAGATACTTGCTCACTAAGAAGGATGCCAAACCTCGCTTGATCAGATGGATTCTCTTGCTGCAAGAGTTCGATTTGGAGATTCGAGACAAGAAGGGATGTGAAAATGTGGTGGCTGACCATTTGAGCAGAATTGTGGTTGAAGAGCAAGGAGAAGCTGTACTACCATTGAATGAGACTTTCCCAGATGAACAACTATATGTTGCCCAAGTCAAAGAGCCATGGTATGCTGATTTTGTTAATTATCTTGCTTGTGGTGTTCTTAGAAATGATCTAACTTATCAGGACAAAAAAAAGTTCTTTTCCATGGTGAAACATTATGTCTGGGATGAACCTTTCTTATTCAAGCATTGCCCAGATCAACTCATTAGAAGATGTGTTCCAGAAGAAGAACAAGAAAGCATCCTTAGGCATAGCCACGAATTGGCTTGTGGAGGCCACTTTGGAGCCAAGAAAACAGCACTTAAAATTTTGCAATCAGGTTTCTTTTGGCCTACTCTATTCAAAGATGCATTTAATTTTTGTGTTAAGTGTGATAGGTGTCAAAGGATGGGAAACATAAGCCGCAGGAACGAACTGCCATTGAAGAACATACTCTTTGTGGAACTCTTCGATGTATGGGGTATTGATTTCATGGGACCATTCCCATCTTCCTTTGGTTATACCTACATACTTGTTGCTGTTGATTATGTGTCTAAATGGGTGGAAGCCATAGCCACCAAAACCAATGATCATAAGGTGGTCCTGAAGTTCTTGAGGGACAATATTTTCACAAGGTTTGGTACTCCAAGGGCTGTCATTAGTGATGGAGGCAGCCACTTCTGCAACAAGCTATTTGAAGCACTCATGAAGAAGTACAATATCACCCACCGAGTCTCTACACCATATCATCCTCAAACTTCTGGTCAAGTAGAAATAAGCAACAGAGAAATTAAGCAGATCCTAGAGAAGGTGGTGAATAGTACAAGGAAAGATTGGGCTGCCAAGCTCAATGATGCATTATGGGCTTATAGGACTGCATATAAGACTCCCATCGAATGAGCCCTTATCGTCTTGTGTTTGGGAAAGCCTGTCACTTGCCAATGGAGCTTGAACACAATGCTTTTTGGGCCATCAAGAAGTTGAATTTTGATCTGGACAAGGCCGGCCATGTTAGAAAGTTTCAGCTCAATGAATTGGAAGAAATTCGACATGAGTCCTATGAGAATGCAAAGCTATACAAAGAACGTACCAAGAGTTACCATGACAGGAACATTCAACGGAAAGAATTCACCAAAGGTATGTCGGTTCTTTTGTTTAACTCACGTTTGCGTCTCTTTCCAGGAAAATTGAAGTCTAGGTGGCTTGGCCCATTCACCGTGGTCAATGTATCTCCCTATGGAGCTGTGGAGATTCAAAATCCTAAAGATGGCTCGACTTTCAAAGTAAATGGACAACGTTTAAAGCCATTCTATGAGGGAGTGTCAGTTGGAATTCAAACTGGTCATGTGGTGGATCATCTTCCCTTCGTACAATCAAGTTAGCTAATGGCATAATGTCTTGCCAAGACATTAACTAAGGCGCTTCTTGGGAGGCAACCCATGTGTTGAAGAATAAGGTGCTTGGCAGCGGTCGACCTAATCGCATCAAGAGGGAGTTTCTCTAATACTTTGTCTTAAACTGTCCCCTTATTATTCACATGTTCTCACTCATCCTTGTTATGCTTTAACATTGAGGACAATGTTCAATTCAGGTCTGGGGGGGAGGTTTTCAATTTTTGTTCATTTGTGTTTACAATTTTCGTTCGCTTGTCACTTTCATACAACCAATGCTATGGAGCTGCCATTGAGATTTTCATATCAGAAATTTTACACTTCACAAAGCTTTTGCTCTTAGAATTCTGGTGGCTAAAGTACCATGCTCAGATTCTTGAAGGAAAATAGTGGAGACTACCCTAGTGAGCTATTTCGAGCCTAATTGCTTTCTTGAGAGGGTTTAAAGTGTTTCTATTCCTCATCTCTACTTATTTTCTTCAATTCAGTCTAAATGATCTCATTGTTCCATTTTGGTTGAATACTAAGGATGATTCTCTTTGCAGATATCAGGTGCGTGCTCTCACCCATGAATGAACTCATTGAAGTGATGCTAGGCTCTGCGTGTATAACCATATTATGTGCTTTCTTTTCACCCTACCCATTCGTGTGTTCCATCAGCTCTCTTGCAGCCAAACACTACAAGCCTTTTTTCTTCTATCACCCTCATAATTCCCCTAACTTTGTATCTCAATCAGAGATATTTAACCTATTATAGCCATACCCTATAGCTTAGAAATATACCAAGGTGTGCCAAGATAAAGTTTGAAGCAAGGAGGTTGCTGCCACCTGCCCAAATGTAAATTGGTGCGAATCTATATAAAAAAAAAAAAAAAAAAAAGAAAGATAAAGAGAAAGTGTTTCGATTTGATCTAAATGTGAAATATGAAGTCTATGGCAGATGATGCTATGAAGTTGCAGCCATACCATTCTAAATCAATGACACCTTGCAGATCAATGAAGAATGCAACCTTGGTATGTTCTTAAGTTAGTTGTGTTCCTTCCAATTCTTCCACTTCCCTTAACCTTAGCCTTTCATTGCAACCTTGTGAAAGACCTAGCTGATCTTTGAGGATGTATTCATGGGTGCTGGTATGTATGTGTGTATCTCTACTCTTAGTATTTGATTCCCTTCATGAGATCTAACCAAATATTGTGCGTCTATTTCATATACTCACTTATGCTTGTTTGAGAGAATAAAACCATAGGTTCTGAGTGATTGAGTGCTAGATGTGAGAATTAGAGTTGAAGCATGTTCTTCCTTCAAGATTTGAGTATGTTTACTTTGAAGCCGTGTGCCTTTGAGCTATAGCTTCCACTTTACACACTTATTGATCATCTATCTTGGTAACTCTATGGTGTTGGATGCATGATTAAAGTTTTCTTTCATTAGTTGTTTTCAAAGTTAGTTTTCTAACCTTTTGGTGTAGAGAGTCACTAAAGCGTTTGTGGGTATCGTTTCTGTTAAACCCTCAGGAGACACAACTCTTCCGATTAGGGATGCCGAGAGGTTTAAAGGCTTGTTGCATATGCACATTGCAATCGAGTTACCTACAGAAGTGGTTTAGTTAACTTCTTGTTTTGTTTTCAACTTTATTCTCTTTTGTTTTGCTCGAGGACTAGCAAAATCTAGGTCTGGGGGTATTTGATCAGTTCACAATTGTATATCATTTTGTACCCTTCTTGCTTATGATTTGGTTATGTTATTGAGTCAAACGTGTGCTTTTAATCCCTTTTCTGTTTATCATTCAGTTCATTGGGCTCTAGGTAACAATGGTGTCTTTGGATAAGAAAAGATGCAAAATGGTGCAAAAACGAGCAGACTGGGTTACCAACTCATTTCGGCCTTAACATCTTCCTCCGAACTTGGATTTGCCCAAATAAATTGTGGTTGGAAAGATGAGAGTCTGAACTTCAAGATGGACTACTCAAATGCATCAGATAATGAAGTTGAGCCCAATTCGTGAGCCCATGTACACACCAGACCTGACATGTTGAGCAATTAAGGGAGCAATTGAGGGAGCAATTGAGGGAGCAATTAAGGGAGCAATTGGGGAGCAATTAAGGGAGCAATTGAGGGAGCAATTAAGGGAGCAATTGGAGCAATTGAGGGAGCAATTAAGGGAGGTCTTTCCTTGACTTTAGACCTGACATGTTGAGCAATTAAGGGAGCAATTAAGGGAGGTGTGTCAGTTACTCAAGTGCAGAGGAGTCACTCCATTCACCTATAAATCACTCCAGCCATCCTATATCACTTCATTGAGCCCAAAATCAGAACACACAAGAACTCCAGCAAGCCTTCCTTCCATATTCCTACGAATTTGTTCTTTCTCTGCCATCACCAGCCACCCAAACTCATCCCAAATCACCTCTTTAGTTGCCATACTCTAGACATGAGAAAGTTCTTGGAGTAGCATTAGAAGTGGATAAGCACCTGGAGAAGCCTTGGAAACCACAAGCAACTTCAGAATTGGTTTTCTCTACTCTTATTGCATTCAATATGTTTTCTCATTTTTGCTTAAGTTTCATTTCCATTATGAGTAGCTAAATTCATAACTAGGGCTATGATGTAACCTAACATGAATATTCTGGGTTTATAAGTTGAAGTTTTGAGTTTCAAGTTTGATTCATGATTCATATTCCTATTCTTTATGCTTATCAGTTAATATGCTTGTTTGGATGATTGATCACCATTAGAACTTGTATATTAGCTACCTTGGTTTGAATCAAGAGTAGACACCATGCTTTGATTTTAATTGAACTATGAATAAGAAAAGTATGTATGGACATTCGACAACAGGGATTAGATACATGCTTGGTTGTTTAACTTGTTCTTCTATGCTTAATGGGTTCCTAATGCTTAATTTAGATTAGACAACAAATAATCAAGTTAGGGAATTAGGAGCACAAGGTTAGGACCAGACACCATGGCCTAATCATACTTTAGCTAGAATCAACCTTTGAATCCGAATGAGACTTGTCACTTGACTCCTTATAACCCAGAATTGAATTGTTATGGTGAATCGAATGCCCTAGTATCCCAACCTGTTTTCCAGCCTACAAAAGTACTCTTTGTTACATTTGTTCACCTTGCTTTTGTTTGAAATTTCGTTTTGCCTCATTTGTTCAACAATTACAACCACTCTTGCTTTAAATTCTGTTTTAGACTTAACCTCCTACTTTCTTGAATTTGGTAATCTAAGTACATAACTAGTTTTAACTTCTCAGTCCTCATGGGTACGACCTCGTACTTGTCTTGCTATACTACTAATTGGCCCGTACAATTGCGAGTTAACATTTTAACAACATAAGAATGAGCTTGTCCACTGCCCAAAACACGTCCAGTGTTTCATCTCATCATCGCAAACCACAACCCAACAAATCAAGATTTGCACGCTTTAAACCAAACCAAAACTACTGTGAAAATTTGAAGGAAAAATAATTAAAATTTGAGCCTCAGTGTGTGTAACAATCAGATCATTCACCCTAAGGTCTCACTGAAATCCGCTAAGATATTTAAAAATTATCATCATAAGGTCCATACTGCCATATAAACCCTACCAAACAAGAACAATTTTACAGCAAAAAAAAAGCCAATAAATTTGAGAAAATTTTTATGGGTTTTGCCAGACAAGAGAAAACAGATTAAGAGTGCTCAGACAGCCAAGGGTTTGTAATCAAACTTTTGGGAGAAGAACCCAGATCATAAACTCTAGTCCACAAATAGCCTCATCACCGCACACTTCTGATTTAACAGAAAACACTTCCCATTGCTCCCATAGCATATAACATTCTCATATAGGTATAAATTTCAAAGCAAACAAAAAATAAAAATAAAAACCCTACAATGCACAGACGAGAGAATTTACCTTCGGCAATGGAGGTGGTTGTGGCGGCTCTTGATCGGGTTTGTGTTGTATGTGCCTGAAACAGAGAGGGGTGATGTGGGTTAGGCTGAGGTCGACTTGAGAGAGAGAGAGAGAGAGAGAGAGAGAGAGAGAGAGAGAAGGGATGATACCTAGGCCTGGGCGGGAGATCGTGAAATCGATGAGGAAGCGGCACAGGCACAGCCGCAGCAGAGGTGCAGCTCTGGATTGAAGATTTGAGCAGCCACAGCACAAGCACAGCCGTTAGGTCAAAATAGAAGAAGAAATGAAAAACAGAAGGGAAGAGAAGAGAGAGAGACTCTGTCTCGTGCGAGAGAGAGGGGATACGGAAGGAAAAGAAAAAAAAAAAATCCGCTGCAACATGTCTCACATGCACCTATTTGTTGGCCAATCAAACGACGTCACGTGTAACGTAGATATATATTTAAATATTGTCTGGTTCGGTTCAGGTCCACCGGTTCTGAAAATTTTGGAACCGAAGGCCGAACCGTGAACCTTCGGTTCGGTTCAGGTCCACAGTTGACTTTTTCGGTTTAGTCAAAAAACCCCCTTTTTCGGTTTGGTTTGGTTTGGTTCGGTCGGTTTGATCGGTTTATCGGTTTTTATGCCCACCCCTAGTTCTAGGGATTGGATTTCACTCAAAACCCACCAAATGACTCCTCCCACAATCTTATGATGTTCCCCATGTTTTGGACTCAATCCGATATCGATTGGTCCATGAAATCGGCCAACTCATTTTCGTATGAGCCGTGTTCTGAAATGGAGTGGTTGGTGTATTGCATAGTTCTACAGATCGGATTTCACTCAAAATCAACGAAATGACTCCTCCCACAATATTATGATGTTCCATAAGTTTTGGACTCAATCCAATATCGATTGGTCCGGGAAATCGGCCAATTCAGGTTCGTGTGAACTGTGTTCTGAAATGGGGTGGTTGGTGTATTGTTTAGTTCTAGAGATTGGATTTCACTCAAAATCCACCAAATGACTCCTCCCACAATATAATGATGTTCCCCAAGTTTTGGACTCAATCCGATATCGATTGGTCCATAAAATCGGCCAATTCAAGTTCGTGTGAAATGTGTTCTGAAATGGAGTGGTTGGCGTATTGCATAGTTCTAGAGATTGGATTTCACTCAAAATCCACCAAATGACTCCTCCCACAATATTATGATGTTCCCCAAGTTTTGCACTCAATCCGATATCGATTGGTCCATAAAATCGGCCAATTCAGGTTTGTGTGAACTGTGTTCTGAAATGGAGTGGTTGGTGTATTCTATAGTTCTAGGGATTGGATTTCACTCAAAACCCACCAAATGACTCCTCCCACAATATTATGATGTTCCCCAAGTTTTGGACTCAATCCGATATCGATTGGGCCATGAAATCGGCCAATTCAGGTTCGTGTGAACTTTATTATGAAATGGAGTGGTTGGCATATTGCATAGTTCTAGAGATTGGATTTCACTCAAAATCCCCCAAATGACTCCTCCCACAATATTATGATGTTCCCCAAGTTTTGGACTCAATCCGATATCGATTGGTCCATCAAATCGGACAATTCAGGTTCGTACGAACTTCGTTCTGAAATGGAGTGGTTGGTGTATTGTATAGTTCTAGGGATTGGATTTCACACAAAACCCACCAAATGACTCCTCCCACAATATGATGATGTTCCCCAAGTTTTCGACTCAATCCGATATCTATTGGTCCTTGAAATCGGACGATTCAGGTTCGTACGAAGTTCGTTCTGAAATGGATTGGTTGGTGTATTGTATAGTTCTAGGGATTGGATTTCACTCAAAACCCACCAAATGACTCCTCCCACAATATTATGATGTTCCCCATGTTTTGGATTCAATCCGATATCGATTGGTCCACGAAAACGGCCAATTCAGGTTCGTGTGAACTGTGTCCTGAAAAGGAGTGGTTGGTGTATTGTATAGTTCTAGGGATTGGATTTCACACAAAGCACACCAAATGACTCCTCCCACAATATGATGATGTTCCCCAAGTTTTGGACAAAAATCCGATATCGATTTGTCCTTGAAATCAGCCAATTCATGTTCGTGTGCACTGTTTTCTGAAATGGAGTGGTTGGTGTATTGTATAGTTCTAGGGATTGGATTTCACTCAAAACACACCGAATGGCTCCTCCCACAATATTATGATGTTCCCCAAGTTTTGGACTCAATCCGATATCGATTTGTCCTTGAAATCAGCCAATTCAAGTTCGTGTGCACTGTTTTCTGAAATGGAGTGGTTGGTGTATTGTATAGTTCTAGGGATTGGATTTCACTCAAAACCCACCAAATGACTCCTCCCACAATATTATGATGTTGCCCAAGTTTTGGACTCAATCCGATATCGATTGGTCCATAAAATCGGCTAACTCAGGTTCGTGCGAACTGTGTTCTGAAATGGAGTGGTTGGTGTATTGTATAGTTCTAGGGATTGGATTTCACAGAAAACCTACCAAATGACTCCTCCAACAATATTATGATGTTCCCCAAGTTTTGGACTGTTGAGCCAATTCTTAACAACTAAAATGAGTTATTAAAAATAGCAACTTTAATTCTCGCAAGTGCACGAACCATTTATAGTATAGCTTATGTAAATACGAGGTCGATCCCACGGAGAATGGTAACTTGGTTTCAAGTCAAATTACTTAGAATGCTAGAAAAGAACATAAAACAAAGAAACTGACTAACTTGCTAAAGGCAAGGTTGAATTCAACAATGCCTCTTGCTAATTACTCAAGGTCTAGGACAGAATCCTAGCACCACACACGCACTCGAAATGGGGGGTTTTGTTGTTGAAATGAAAAGAAGAAAGTGAAATGAAAGTGCTCGAAAGTAAACACTGGCAGCAATCAACAAGTTGTGAAACAATGATTGAGAGGTGTTAGAACCTTGGAATCCACCACTAGTTTTCCTATCCAAGTTATGAATGCATAGAAATTGACTCAAGCTTCATCAACAATAGATTATCGCATACAAGCCTATGGTATCTAGGTGCGGGATGCATGATTCTCCTAAGGCATGTGATTATGCATGGTATCTACACAACACGTGATCTCTAATATGCAACCTAAGCATGGTATCTACTTAGAATAAAGCATACAAGAGTCATTAAGCTCCTTGAGAATATGATAATCACACAAGTCCTAGAACATGGTATCTGTCCTAGTCAACTTATGGTTATTAACCCCTTGAATGATTCTTAGGCCATTCATGTGTTGCTTGTGAAAGGAGAGTAGAATTGGTGAATCTAAACCCCTTCCCAACCTGTGCTAGATGCATAAAATCCTAGTTAGCTACTCCAAGAAAACATACATCAAGCACATAATAAACTGGAGATTAACAACTTGATAATAAAAGCAAGGAAATCAATTAACTATAAAATCATCCATAACATTGAATATTCATGACTAGGGCTTCATCCTAAGCCCTAACTAAATGGATTAGTTAGACATAACTATGAATACAGAAAATAAGAAATACATAGATAGGATAAAGAGAGGAGAAGAACTAGATGATGGCAGCAAGGAAGTTCCAGGACAGCTCCAAGCTCCCTTGACAGCTCCAACTCTCTTCTCTCTTTGTGGTGAATGTGTGTATCTGACTTCCCCTTGAATGAGTGTGCAAACTCTCTATTTATAGAGTGAATTTCGAGCTCCCCTTTGGCTGGTGAAGCACACTTCTCTTAGCTGCTCCCAACTGCTCCAGCTGACCCATACTTGGCTGCCCATGCTTGTCTGCCCATGCTTGGCTGCCCATGCTTGCTTGACCATGCTTGTCTACCCATGCTTGTCTACCCATGCTTGCCTCTACCCATGCTTGCCTGCAGCTGACAAATACATGTGTGGCTGCCCATGCTTGGCACATGGCTCTAGGGATGTAGTCACATTAAAAGTGATGGCAGCCAACATGACATTTCTGTGGACTTAGTTCAGTCTTTGATGTGCTGAGGGGTCCAGATATATCCAATTGGGCTGAAATTTGGATATGTTATAGTAGACACCCATTGGAACAACTTCTATCAAGGATGTCTCCTCATCCACCCTGTGTAAGTTGCTGAAATGAGGCCTGCAAGATGACCCACGAAACTGGACTGACAAGGAGTGTGGCTCAAATTGGTTTTGTCTTTAAGCTCATATTCCTCTTGTGCCACTCAGCCCTTAACATGCATGAATTGTATCAAATGTCATACCCTTGCTGTCTTAACCTATAAAACACACAAACAAAGGTAAGAGACTGAAAATAAAGAGAAGCTAAACAAAATTACTAAGAAAAGAAGGCATGCAAATGTGTGAAATTATGACCTTATCAAATACCCCCAAACTTAGATTTTGCTAGTCCTCAAGCAAAACAAAATAAAACTACAATTTAGGAAACAGGAAATAAGCAACTAGCCTTCCAAACAATATCCTCAAAGAATCACAGCATTGGCCCCAAAGAAACACAACAATCACAATCTAAGTTCCACACATGATTCAAGAGAAAGCAAAGCTCACAATGACACCCTTAAGTGTAGTGTGTGAATGCCAAATCGGAACAACACCTGCAACTCAGAAAAGTACATGCACACACACTTCTATCAAAATCAAGAATTCCAAACCCCATAAGCTCATTATCAAATCAGCTCTCCACAGTAATACCATACAATACCAAGGATCAAAAGGACTTTGCAAGGGTTGTAATGAGGCTTAGGGTAGTAGTTGAATGGAAGAGGGGATATGGATATATAACAACATCTTGAGAACAACTAAAGCATAGGTAAGAGCATGAGAGATGACTGAACTTTGTAACAAGCAAGGAACACATACATGAGCATATTTTGAACATAATTTCAGCACCTTCATATCTGTGTATTTTGGCCTAATTTTGTGGCTCTTTACCCTAGATCACCATGATCTTTTCTTTTATAACACCCTAGGGCCGTGACTACATTGGTCACACTTCATTACCTCTTTTGATTAGTTACCAATACCCCCAAACTTATTTCTTTTCAACACTTGGGTTATGGCACTAATGATTCACTTTTGCTCCAAAAACCTTGCATTCTTTATAACTCTCTTTTGAAGATAACTTTAGTTGCTCAAAGAATAAGTAAGAATAAGAACACAGAGGTTCATTATGGTAGGAATGGTTTACACAAAGAGAGGATTAACGTAGGCTCAAATGGGTTGACTAAGGATGAATACATGTAGAGGGATGGTTAGAAAAGCTCAAACGGTTCAAACATGGCCTAAATCACTTCCTAAGCATTGTATGGCAACAAAACGTCTCAAGAGATATTCAAATAAGTTCTAGAGTACGAAACCAAGATCATGAGATAAGTAGAATTGCATAACATCTCCAAGTAACAAGAAATTGGACTAACTTGGCAAAGTGCTCAATAAGTGCAAGGATGGCATGCAAGACAGAGTTAACTCAGAACCACACAAAGTCCTTAAACAATGACTATCAATTTCTGAGAAACCATATTTGTATTAGATCCAAGTCTTATCATAGGTGTTTGGAAGGATAACGAAACAAGACCCAAAATCCTGCGTTTTTTTAAAATTTGATTAAAATTTGACAAATTTGAAACAACATAACTAAATCCTTTCCCCCCAAACTTAAATGAAACATTGTCCTCATTGTTTAGAGTGTAAGAAAAAGCAATGCCTCATAAATGAAGGGAAAGAAGACAAGGGAAAGACATAACGAAAGGTTAGAGTTCAGAAAAACTCCCCTTTGAAGCGATTAGGACGCAAGCAAGCTTCCTTGCATATTCTATCTTCTCCTTGTCACCTTGGGTTGCCTCCCAAGAAGCGCTAAGTTTCACGTCTTCAGCCGGACGTCCAAACTCTAGTGGGCTTTAAGAGAGTGGCTCCGGAGAACTTTGCTCCTGGTCAGATTCGGACATGCACACACCAAGGAAGTCAATTCAGTGCTTTCAATGGATAGCAACTAAATACAAAAACTGAATACTAACAGAAAAACCTTCGAAAAGAAACAAATGAAACAAACAAAAACAAAACAATCAAAGTAATCTAACTATAGCACCATCGTTACCAAATCCCCGGCAACGGCGCCAAAAAACTTGTTGAGCCAATTCTTAACAACTAAAATGAGTTATTAAAAACAGCAACTTTAATTCTCGCAAGTGCACGAACCATTTATAGTATAGCTTATGTAAATACGAGGTCGATCCCACGGAGAATGGTAACTTGGTTCCAAGTTAAATTACTTAGAATGCTAGAAAAACATAGAACAAAGAAACTGACTAACTAGCTAAAGGCAAGGTTGAATTCAACAATGCCTCTTGCTAATTACTCAAGGTCTAGGACAGAATCCTAGCACCACACACGCACTCGAAATTGGGGGTTTTGTTGTTGAAATGAAAAGAAGAAAGTGAAATGAAAGTGCTCGAAAGTAAACACTGGCAGCAATCAACAAGTTGTGAAACAATGATTGAGAGGTGTTAGAACCTTGGAATCCACCACTAGTTTTCCTATCCAAGTTATGAATGCATAGAAATTGACTCAAGCTTCATCAACAATAGATTATCGCATACAAGCCTATGGTATCTAGGTGCAGGATGCATGATTCTCCTAAGGCATGTGATTATGCATGGTATCTACACACACACGTGATCTCTAATATGCAACCTAAGCATGGTATCTACTTAGAATAAAGCATACAAGAGTCATTAAGCTCCTTGAGAATATGATAATCACACAAGTCCTAGAACATGGTATCTGTCCTAGTCAACTTATGGTTATTAACCCCTTGAATGATTCTTAGGCCATTCATGTGTTGCTTGTGAAAGGAGAGTAGAATTGGTGAATCTAAACCCCTTCCCAACCTGTGCTAGATGCATAAAATCCTAGTTAGCTACTCCAAGAAAACATACATCAAGCACATAATAAACTGGAGATTAACAACTTGATAATAAAAGCAAGGGAATCAATTAACTATAAAATCATCCATAACATTGAATATTCATGACTAGGGCTTCATCCTAAGCCCTAACTAAATGGATTATCTAGACATAACTATGAATACAGAAAATAAGAAATACATAGATAGGGTAAAGAGAGGAGAAGAACTAGATGATGGCAGCAAGGAAGTTCCAGGACAGCTCCAAGCTCCCTTGACAGCTCCAAGCTCTCTTCTCTCTTTGTGGTGAATGTGTGTATGAGAGTATGGATTATGTAAATGTGTGTGTCTGACCCTCCCTTGAATGAGTGTGCAAACTCTCTATTTATAGAGTGAATTTCGAGCTCCCCTTTGGCTGGTGAAGCACACTTCTCTTAGCTGCTCCCAACTGCTCCATCTGACCCATACTTGGCTGCCCATGCTTGTCTGCCCATGCTTGGCTGCCCATGCTTGCTTGACCATGCTTGTCTACCCATGCTTGTCTACCCATGCTTGTCTACCCATGCTGACAAATACATGTGTGGCTGCCCATGCTTGGCACATGGCTCTAGGGATGTAGTCACATTAAAAGTGATGGCAGCCAACATGACATTTCTGTGGACTTAGTTCAGTCTTTGATGTGCTGAGGGGTCCAGATATATCCAATTGGGCTGAAATTTGGATATGTTATAGTAGACACCCATTGGAACAACTTCTATCAAGGATGTCTCCTCATCCACCCTGTGTACGTTGCTGAAATGAGGCCTGCAAGATGACCCACGAAACTGGACTGACAAGGAGTGTGGCTCAAATTGGTTTTGTCTTTAAGCTCATATTCCTCTTGTGCCACTCAGCCCTTAACATGCATGAATTGTATCAAATGTCATCCCCTTGCTGTCTTAACCTATAAAACACACAAACAAAGGTAAGAGACTGAAAATAAAGAGAAGCTAAACAAAATTACTAAGCAAAGAAGGCATGCAAATGTGCGAAATTATGACCTTATCATTATGATGTTCCCCAAGTTTGGGACTCAATCCGATATCGAGTTCAGGTTCGTGCGAACTGCGTTCTGAAATGGAGTGGTTGGTGTATTCTATAGTTCTACAGATTGGATTTCACTCAAAATCCACCAAATGACTCCTCCCACAATATTATGGTGTTCCCCAAGTTTTGGACTCAATCCGATATCGATTGGTCCACGAAATTTGACAATTCCGGTTCGTACGAAGTTCGTTCTGAAATGGGGTGGTTGGTGTATTGTATAGTTCTAGAGATTGGATTTCACTCAAAAACCACCAAATGACTCCTCCCACAATATTATGATGTTCCCCAAGTTTTGGACTCAATCCGATATCTATTGGTCCTTGAAATCAGACGATTCAGGTTCGTACGAAGTTCGTTCTGAAATGTAGTGGTTGGTGTATTGTATAGTTCTAGGGATTGGATTTCACTCAAAACCCACCGAATGACTCCTCCCACAATATTATGATGTTCCCCAAGTTTTGGACTCAATCCGATATCAATTTGTCCTTGAAATCAGCCAATTCAAGTTCGTGTGCACTGTTTTTTGAAATGGAGTGGTTGGTGTATTGTATAGTTCTAGAGATTGGATTTCACTCAAAATCCCCCAAATGAGTCCTCCCACAATATTATGGAGTTCCCCAAGTTTTGGACTCAATCCGATATCGATTGGTCCTTGTAATCGGACAATTCAGGTTCGTACGAAGTTCGTTCTGAAATGGGGTGGTTGGTGTATTGTATAGTTCTAGGGATTGGATTTCACTCAAAACTGACCAAATGACTCCTCCAACAATATTATGATGTTCCCCAAGTTTTTGACTCAATCCGATATCGATTAGTCCTTGAAATCAGCCAATTCAAGTTCGTGTGCACTGTTTTCTGAGATGGAGTGGTTGGTGTATTGTATAGTTTTAGGGATTGGATTTCACTCAAAACCCACCAAATGACTCCTCCCACAATATTATGATGTTACCCATGTTTTGGACTCAATCCGATATCGATTGGTCCATGAAATCGGCCAACTCATTTTCGTATGAGCCGTGTTATGAAATGGAGTGGTTGGTGTATTGCATAGTTCTACAGATCGGATTTCACTCAAAATCAACGAAATGACTCCTCCCACAATATTATGATGTTCCATAAGTTTTGGACTCAATCCAATATCGATTGGTCCGGGAAATCGGCCAATTCAGGTTCGTGTGAACTGTGTTCTGAAATGGGGTGGTTGGTGTATTGTTTAGTTCTAGAGATTGGATTTCACTCAAAATCCACCAAATGACTCCTCCCACAATATAATGATGTTCCCCAAGTTTTGGACTCAATCCGATATCGATTGGTCCATAAAATCGGCCAATTCAAGTTCGTGTGAAATGTGTTCTGAAATGGAGTGGTTGGCGTATTGCATAGTTCTAGAGATTGGATTTCACTCAAAATCCACCAAATGACTCCTCCCACAATATTATGATGTTCCCCAAGTTTTGCACTCAATCCGATATCGATTGGTCCATAAAATCGGCCAATTCAGGTTTGTGTGAACTGTGTTCTGAAATGGAGTGGTTGGTGTATTCTATAGTTCTAGGGATTGGATTTCACTCAAAACCCACCAAATGACTCCTCCCACAATATTATGATGTTCCCCAAGTTTTGGACTCAATCCGATATCTATTGGTCCTTGAAATCGGACGATTCTTGTTCGTACGAAGTTCGTTCGGAAATGGAGTGGTTGGTGTATTGTATAGTTCTAGGGATTGGATTTCACTCAAAACCCACCAAATGCCTCCTCCACAATATTATGATGTTCCCCAAGTTTTCGACTCAATCCGATATCTATTGGTTCTTGAAATCGGACGATTCAGGTTCGTACGAAGTTCGTTATGAAATGGAGTGGTTGGGGTATTGTATAGTTCTAGGGATTGGATTTCATTCAAAACCCACCAAATGACTCCTCCCACAATATTATGATGTTCCCCAAGTTTTCGACTCAATCGATATCTATTGGTCCTTGAAATCGGACGATTCAGGTTCGTACGAAGTTCGTTCTGAAATGGAGTGGTTGGTGTATTGTATAGTTCTACGGATTGGATTTGACTCAAAATCCACCAAATGACTCCTCCCCACAATATTATGATGTTGCCCAAGTTTTGGACTCAATTCGGTATCGATTGGATCATGAAATCGGACAATTCAGGTTCGTACGAAGTTCGTTCTGAAATGGAGTGGTTGTTGTATTGTATAGTTCTAGGGATTGGATTTCACTCAAAACCCACCAAATGACTCCTCCCACAATATTGTGATGTTCCCCAAGTTTTGGACTCAATCCGATATCGATTGGTCCATGAAATCGGCCAATTCAGGTTCGTGTGAACTGTGTTCTGAAATGGAGTGGTTGGTATATTGTATAGTTCTAGAGATTGGATTTCACTCAAAATCCACCAAATGACTCCTCCCACAATATTATGATGTTCCCAAAGTTTTGGACTCAATCCGATATCGATTGGTCCGTGAAATCGGCCAATTCAAGTTCGTCTGAACTGTGCTCTGAAATGGAGTGGTTGGTGTATTGTATAGTTCTAGAGATTGGATTTCACTCAAAATCCACCAAATGAGTCCTCCCACAATATTATGATGTTCCCCAAGTTTTGGACTCAATCCGATATCGATTGGTCCATGAAATCGGCCAATTCAGGTTCGTGTGAACTGTGTTCTGAAATGGAGTGGTTGGTGTATTTTATAGTTCTAGAGATTGGATTTCACTCAAAACCCACCAAATGACTCCTCCCACAATATTATGATGTTCCCCAAGTTTTGGACTCAATCCGATATCGATTGGTCCATGGAATCGGCCAATTCAGGTTCGTGTGAACTGTGTTCTTAAATGGAGTGGTTGGTGTATTGTATAGTTCTAGAGATTGGATTTCACTCAAAATCCTCCAAATGACTCCTCCCACAATATTATGAAGTTCCCCAAGTTTTGGACTCAATCCGATATCGATTGGTCCATGAAATCGGCCAATTCAGGTTCGTGTGAACTGTGTTCTGAGTGGTTGGTGTATTGTATAGTTCTAGGGATTGGATTTCACACAAAGCCCACCAAATGACTCCTCCCACAATATGATGATGTTCCCCAAGTTTTGGACTCAATCCGATATCGATTAGTCCTTGAAATCAGCCAATTCAAGTTCGTGTGCACTGTTTTCTGAAATGGAGTGGTTGGTGTATTGTATTGTTCTAGGGATTGGATTTCACTCAAAACCCACCAAATGACTCCTCCCACAATATTATGATGTTCCCCATGTTTTGGATTCAATCCGATATCGATTGGTCCACGAAAACGGCCAATTCAGGTTCGTGTGAACTGTGTCCTGAAAAGGAGTGGTTGGTGTATTGTATAGTTCTAGGGATTGGATTTCACACAAAGCACACCAAATGACTCCTCCCACAATATGATGATGTTCCCCAAGTTTTGGACAAAAATCCGATATCGATTTGTCCTTGAAATCAGCCAATTCATGTTCGTGTGCACTGTTTTCTGAAATGGAGTGGTTGGTGTATTGTATAGTTCTAGGGATTGGATTTCACTCAAAACCCACCGAATGACTCCTCCCACAATATTATGATGTTCCCCAAGTTTTGGACTCAATCAGATATCGATTGGTCCACGAAATTTGACAATTCAGGTTCGTACGAAGTTCGTTCTGAAATGGAGTGGTTGGTGTATTGTATAGTTCTTGGGATTGGATTTCCCTCAAAACCCACCAAATGACTCCTCCCACAATATTATGATGTTCCCCAAGTTTTGGACTCAATCCGATATCGATTGGTCCATAAAATCGGCTAACTCAGGTTCGTGCGAACTGTGTTCTGAAATGGAGTGGTTGGTGTATTGTATAGTTCTAGGGATTGGATTTCACTCAAAACCTACCAAATGACTCCTCCCACAATATTATGATGTTCCCCAAGTTTTGGACTCAATCCGATATCGATTGGTCCATGAAATTGGGCAATTCAGGTTCGTACGAAGTTCGTTCTGAAATGGAGTGGTTGGTGTATTATATAGTTCTAGAGATTGGATTTCACTCAAAATCCACCAAATGACTCCTCCCACAATATTATGATGTTCCCCAAGTTTTGGACTCAATCCGATATTGATTGGTCCATGAAATCGGCCAATTCAGGTTCGTGTGAACTGTGTTCTGAAATGGAGTGGTTGGTGTATTGTATAGTTCTAGAGATTGGATTCACTCAAAACCCACCAAATGACTCCTCCCACAATATTATGATGTTCCCCATGTTTTGGACTCAATCCGACATCGTTTGGTCCATGAAATTGGCCAATTCAGGTTCCTGTGAAATGTGTTCTGAAATGGAGTGGTTGGTGCATTGTATAGTTCTAGAGATTGGATTTCACTCAAAACCCACCAAATGACTCCTCCCCCAATATTATGATGTTCCCCATGTTTTGGAGTCAATCCGATGTCGATTGGTCCATGAAATCGGCGAATTCAGGTTCGTGTGAACTGTGTTCTGAAATGGAGTGGTTGGTGTATTGTATAGTTCTAGAGATTGGATTCCACTCAAAATCCACCAACTGACTCCTCCCATAATATTATGATGTTCCCCAAGTTTTGGACTCAATCCTATATCGATTGGTCCACGAAATTTGACAATTCAGATTCGTACGAAGTTCGTTCTGAAATGGGGTTGTTGGTGTATTGTATAGTTCTAGGGATTGGATTTCACTGCAAATTCACCAAATGACTCTTCCAACAATATTATGATGTTCCCCAAGTTTTGGACTCAATCCGATATCGATTGGTCCATCAAATCGGCCAATTCATGTTCTTGTGAACTGTGATCTGAAATGGAGTGGTTGGTGTATTGTATAGTTCTAGAGATTGGATTTTACTCAAAATCAACCAGATGACTCCTCCCACAATATTATGATATTACCCAAGTTTTGGACTCAATCTGATATTGATTAGTACATGAAATCGGCCAACTCATGTTCGTATGATCTGTGTTCTGAAGTGGAGTGGTTTGTGTATTGCATAGTTTTAGAGATTGGATTTCACTCAAAATCCACCAAATGACTCGTCCCACAATATTATGATGTTCCCCATGTTTTGCACTCAATCCGTATCGATTGGTCCTTGTAATCGGACAATTCAGGTTCGTACGATGTTCGTTCTGAAATGGGGTGGTTGGTGTATTGTATAGTTCTAGTGACTGGATTTCACTCAAAATCAACCAGATGACTCCTCCCACAATATTATGATGTTCCTCAAGTTTTGGACTCAATCCGATATCGATTGGTCCATGAAATCGTCCAATTCAGGTTCGTGTGAACTGTGTTCTAAAAAGGAGTGGTTGGTGTATTGTATAGTTCTAGAGATTGGATTCACTCAAAACCCACCAAGTGACTCCTCCCACAATATTATGATGTTCCCCATGTTTTGGACTCAATCCGGCATCGTTTGGTCCATGAAATTGGCCAATTCAGGTTCCTGTGAACTGTGTTATGAAATGGAGTGGTTGGTGTATTGTATAGGTCTAGAATTGGATTTCACTCAAAACCGACCAAACGACTCCTCCCACAATATTATGATGTTCCCCAAGTTTTGGATTCAATCCGATATCGATTGGTCCATGAAATCGGCCAATCATGTTCGTGTGAATTGTGTTCTGAAATGGAGTGGTTGGTGTATAGTATAGTTCTAGTGATTGTATTTCACTCAAAATCCACCAAATGGCTCCTCCCACAATATTATGATGTTCCCCAAGTTATGGACTCAATCCGATATCGATTGGTCCATGACGTCGGCCAATTCAGGTTCGTGTGAACTGTGTTCTGAAATGGAGTGGTTGGTGTATTGTATAGTTCTAGAATTGGATTTCACTCAAAACCCACCCAATGAGTCCTGCAACCATATTATGATGTCCCCAAGTTTTGGATTCAATCCGATATCGATTGGTCCATGAAATCGGCAAATACAGGTTCGTGTGAATTGTGTTATGAAATTGAGTGGTTGGTGTATTGTATAGTTCTAGGGATTGGATTTCACTCAAAACCCACCAAATGACTCCTCCAACAATATTATGGTGTTCCATAAGTTTTGGACTCAATCCGATATCGATTGGTCCATGAAATCGGCCAATTCAGGTTCGTGTGAACTGTGTTCTGAAATGGGGTGGTTAGTGCATTCTATAGTTCTAGAGATTTGATTTCACTCAAAATCCACCAAATGACTCCTCCCACAATATTATGATGTTCCCCAAGTTTTGGACTCAATCCGATATCGATTGGTCCTTGTAATCGGACAATTCAGGTTCGTACGAAGTTCGTTCTCAAATGGTGTCACACCCCGGACCGGCTCAGCCGTAGCAGGATATTGTCCGCTTTGGGCCTGGCTACATTCTCACCAGCCTGCACGGTTTTGTTTCTGGGAGCTCACGAAGCAACTTCCCAGGGTGGTCACCCATCCTGGGATTGCTCCAGCCTCCAACTCGCTTAACTTCGGAGTTCCTACGAACCCGAAGCCATTGAGCTCCCAAAAGGCCTCCCCTAAGTTCAGAGTGGCGCAGCGGACTGCCCAACTCCACCTAGCAAGATATTGTCCGCTCTGGGCTGGGCCGACGCCCCCCCTCACGGATTTGTTCCTGGGAGCTCGCATAGCAACTTCCCAGGGTGGTCACCCATCCTGGGATTGCTCTAGCCTCCAACTCGCTTAACTTTGGAGTTCCTACGACTCCAAAGCCAGCGAGCTCCCAAGAGGCCTCCTACTAGATGGATGCGAGGTGTGCCATATAAGGCACATCACCCCCTCTCCGTTTGGTCGATGTGGGATCTCACAATCCACCCCCCTTAAGGGATCCGACGTCCTCGTCGACACACTCGCACCACACGGCAGAGTGGCTCTGATACCAAACTGTCACACCCCGGACTGACTCCGCCGTGGCGTGATCAGTTCACAATTGTATATCATTTTGTACCCTTCTTGCTTATGATTTGGTTATGTTATTGAGTCAAACATGTGCTTTTAATCCCTTTTTCTGTTTATCATTCAGTTCATTGGGCTCTAGGTAACAATGGTGTCTTTGGATAAGAAAAGATGCAAAATGGTGCAAAAACGAGCAGACTGGGTTAGCAACTCATTTCGCCCTTAACATCTTTCTCCGAACTTGGATTGGCCCAAATAATATGTAGTTAGAAAGATGAGAGTCTGAACTTCAAGATGGACTACTCACATGCATCAGATAATTAAGTTGAGCCCAATTCGTGAGCCCATATGCACACCAAGCTCAGGATTGCAGTTTCTAGTTGTTGAGCCTTGGATACTTTCTTTGAGCCATGTGACTCACCACAGCTTTCCTTGACTTTAGACCTGACATGTTGAGCAATTAAGGGAGGTAATTAAGGGAGGTCTTTCCAGCAATTAAGGGAGGTCTTTCCAGCAATTAAGGGAGGTCTTTCCTTGACTTTAGACCTGACATGTTGAGCAATTAAGGGAGCAATTAAGGGAGGTCTTTCCTTGACTTTAGACCTGACATGTTGAGCAATTAGGGAGCAATTAAGGGAGGTGTGTCAGCTACTCAAGTGCAGAGGAGTCACTCCATTCACCAATAATTCACTCCAGCCATCCTATATCACTTCATTCAGCCCAAAATCGAGAGAACAACTCCAACAAGCCTTCCTTCCATTTCCTACGAATTTGTTCTTTCTCTGCCATCACCAACCACCCAAACTCATCCCAAATCACCTCTTTAGTTGCCATACTCTAGACATGAGAAAGTTCTTGGAGTAGCATTAGACGTGGAGAAGCACCTGGAGAAGCCTTGGAAACCACAAGCAACTTCAGAATTGGGGTTTCTCTACTCTTATTGCATTCAATATGTTTTCTCATTTTTGCTTAAGTTTCATTTCCATTATGAGCAGCTAAATTCATAACTAGGGCTATGATGTAACCCAACATGAATATTCTGGGTTTATAAGTTGAAGTTTTGAGTTTCAAGTTTGATTCATGATTCATATTCTATTCTTTATGCTTATCAGTTAATATGCTTGTTTGGATGATTGATCACCATTAGAACTTGTATATTAGCTACCTTGGTTTGAATCAAGAGTAGACACCATGCTTTGATTTGAATTGAACTATGAATAAGAAAAGTATGTATGGACATTCGACAACAGGGATTAGATACATGCTTGGTTGTTTAAATTGTTCTTCTATGCTTAATGGGTTCCTAACGCTTAATTTAGATTAGACAACAAATGATCAAGTTAGGGAATTAGGAGCACAAGGTTCGGACCAGACACCATGGCCTAATCATACTTTAGCTAGAATCAACCTTTGAATCCGAATGAGACTTGTCACTTGACTCCTTATAACCCCGAATTGAATTGTTATGGTGAATCGAATGCCCTAGTCTCCCAATCTGTTTTCCAGCCTACAAAAGTACTCTTTGTTACATTTGTTCACCTTGCTTTTGTTTGAAATTTCGTTTGCCTCATTTGTTCAACAATTACAACCACTCTTGCTTTAAATTCTGTTTTAGACTTCACCTCCTACATCCTTGAATTTGGTAATCTAAGTACATAACTAGTTTTAACTTCTCAGTCCTCGTGGGTACGACCTCGTACTTGTCTTGCTATACTACTAATTGGCCCGTACAATTGCGAGTTAACATTTTAACAACAATGCTTGAAGGGGATGCTGGAATTGTTGGGATATCAAGGTCTCCCATGAACTCATTGGCAGCCATCTCTTCTTTTTCTTGGTCTGAACTTGATTCCGAATTTGAAGGTGAAGACCCTGGGAGGTCAGTGTGGATAGCAAGACCTTCAAATGTGGCAATGGCTTTCTCTTTTGCAGTTGCTAACTCTCTTTCTAGACGATTCTGAATTTCAGAGATCACCCGGTTTGGTTGCAAAGATGGCCCTGCGTTCAAAGATCTCGAACTTTGGAATGAAGACCTCACTTGATCAAGGAAAGGATTACTAGACATAAACTACCTGAAACAGAAAATAATTTGAGTTAATTAGTACTTCTAAAAGAATAAGGGTAACTTTGGGTACATAACCAGGGAAGAACTTTCATTCAGTCCCCGGCAACGGCGCAAAAATTTGTTGTTAAAATGTTAACTCGCAATTGTACGGGCCAATTAGTAGTATAGCAAGACAAGTACGAGGTCGTACCCACGAGGACCGAGAAGTTAAAACTAGTTATGTACTTAGATTACCAAATTCAAGAAAGTAGGAGGTTAAGTCTAAAACAGAATTTAAAGCAAGAGTGGTTGTAATTGTTGAACAAATGAGGCAAAACAAAATTTCAAACAAAAGCAAGGTGAACAAATGTAACAAAGAGTACTTTTGTAGGCTGGAAAACAGGTTGGGATACTAGGGCATTCTATTCACCATAACAATTCAATTCTGGGTTATAAGGAGTCAAGTGACAAGTCTCATTCGGATTCAAAGGTTGATTCTAGCTAAAGTATGATTAGGCCATGGTGTCTGGTCCTAACCTTGTGCTCCTAATTTCCTAACTTGATTATTTGTTGTCTAATCTAAATTAAGCATTAGGAACCCATTAAGCATAGAAGAACAAGTTAAACAACCAAGCATGTATCTAATCCCTGTTGTAGAATGTCCATACATACTTTTCTTATTCATAGTTCAATTAAAATCAAAGCATGGTGTCTACTCTTGATTCAAACCAAGGTAGCTAATATACAAGTTCTAATGGTGATCAATCATCCAAACAAGCATATTAACTGATAAGCATAAAGAATAGGAATATGAATCATGAATCAAACTTGAAACTCAAAACTTCAACTTATAAACCCAGAATATTCATGTTAGGTTACATCATAGCCCTAGTTATGAATTTAGCTACTCATAATGGAAATGAAACTTAAGCAAAAATGAGAAAACATATTGAATGCAATAAGAGTAGAGAAAACCAATTCTGAAGTTGCTTGTGGTTTTCAAGGCTTCTCCAGGTGCTTATCCACTTCTAATGCTACTCCAAGAACTTTCTCATGTCTAGAGTATGGCAACTAAAGAGGTGATTTGGGATGAGTTTGGGTGGCTGGTGATGGCAGAGAAAGAACAAATTCGTAGGAATATGGAAGGAAGGCTTGCTGGAGTTGTTTTTTGATTTTTGGGCTGAATGAAGTGATATAGGATGGCTGGAGTGAATTATTGGTGAATGGAGTGACTCCTCTGCACTTGAGTAGCTGACACACCTCCCTTAATTACCTCCCTTAATTGCTCAACATGTCAGGTCTAAAGTCAAGGAAAGACCTCCCTTAATTGCTGGAAAGACCTCCTTTAATTGCTCAACATGTCAGGTCTGGTGTGTATATGGGCTCACGAATTGGGCTCAACTTCATTATCTGATGCATTTGAGTAGTCCATCTTGAAGTTCAGACTCTCATCTTTCCAACCACAATTTATTTGGGCAAATCCAAGTTTGGAGGAAGATGTTAAGGCCGAAATGAGTTGCTAACCCAGTCTGCTCGTTTTTGCACCATTTTGCATCTTTTCTTATCCAAAGACACCATTGTTACCTAAGGCCCAATGAACTGAATGATAAACAGAAAAAGGGATTAAAAGCACATGTTTGACTCAATAACATAACCAAATCATAAGCAAGAAGGGTACAAAATGATATACAATTGTAAACTGATCAGTTTGGAAAAGCCTGTCACTTGCCAATGGAGCTTGAACACAATGCTTTTTGGGCCATCAAGAAGTTGAATTTTGATCTGGACAAGGCCGGCCATGTTAGAAAGTTTCAGCTCAATGAATTGGAAGAAATTCGACATGAATCCTATGAGAATGCAAAGCTATACAAAGAACGTACCAAGAGTTACCATGACAAGAACATTCAACGGAAAGAATTCACTAAAGGTATGTCAGTTCTTTTGTTTAACTCACGTTTGCGTCTCTTTCCAGGAAAATTGAAGTCTAGGTGGCTTGGCCCATTCACCGTGGTCAATGTATCTCCCTATGGAGCTGTGGAGATTCAAAGTCCTAAAGATGGCTCGACTTTCAAAGTAAATGGACAACGTTTAAAGCCATTCTATGAGGGAGTGTCAGTTTGAATTCAAACTGGTCATGTGGTGGATCATCTTCCCTTCGTACAATCAAGTTAGCTAATGGCATAATGTCTTGCCAAGACATTAACTAAGGCGCTTCTTGGGAGGCAACCCATGTGTTGAAGAAAAAGGTGCTTGGTAGCGGTCGACCTAATCGCTGATAAGGTCATAATTTCACACATTTGCATGCCTTCTTTGCTTAGTAAGTTTGTTTAGCTTCTCTTTATTTTTGAGTCTCTTACCTATGTTTGTGTGTTTTGTAGGTTAAGACAGCAAGTTGATGACATTTGATACAATTGATGCATGTTAAGGACTGAGTGGCACAAGAGGAATATGAGCTTAAAGACAAAGCTCATTTAAGCCACACTCCTTGTCAGTCCAGTTTCGTAGGTCATCTTGCAGGCCTCATTTCAGCAACTTACACAGGTTGGATGAGGAGACATCCTTGATAGAAGTTGTTCCAATGGGTGTCTATTATAACATATCCAAATTTTAGCCCAATTGGATAAATCTGGAGCCCTCAACACGTCAAAGACTGAACCAAGTTCACAGAAAAGTCATAGTTGGCTGCCATCACATTTAATGTGGCTACAACCCTAGAGCCATGTGCTACACATAAAAGCAGCCACACATGGGAGACAAATCAGATTGGGAAGTCAGAAAGATGAACAAAAGTCAAGCTTTCCATAAAGAAACCATACCAAGGCACATGGGCAGCTGGAACAGCTGGAAAGTATGGCAGCTGGAACAGCTGGCTAGTTGAGGGCAGCTAAGAAAGGTGGGCTTCAGCAGCCAAAGGGGAGGACGAAATTTCACTCTATAAAAGAGAAGGGTCAGACACACACATTCACATCATCAATTACTCTCATACACACATTCAGATTCACCACAAAGAGAGAAGAGAGCTTGGGGCTGTCAAGGGAGCTTGGAGTTGTCCTGGGAACTTCCTTGCTGCCATCATCTAGTTCTTCTCCTCTCTTTATCCTATCTATGTATTTCTTATTTTCTGTATTCATAGTTATGTCTAGCTAATCCATTTAGTTAGGGCTTAGGATGAAGCCCTAGTCATGAATATTCAATGTTATGGATGATTTTATAGTTAATTGATTTCCTTGCTCTTATTATCAAGTTGTTAATCTCCAGTTTATTATGTGCTTGATGTATGTTTTCTTGGAGTAGCTAACTAGGATTTTATGCATCTAGCACAGGTTGGGAAGGGGTTTAGATTCACCAATTCTACTCTCCTTTCACAAGCAACATATGAATGGCCTAAGAATCATTCAAGGGGTTAATAACCATAGGTTGACTAGGACAGATACCATGTTCTAGGACTTGTGTGATTATCATATTCTCAAGGTGCTTAATGACTCTCATATGCTTTATTCTAAGTAGATACCATGCTTAGGTTGCATATTAGAGATCACGTGTTGTGTAGATACCATGCATAATCACATGCCTTAAGAGAATCATGCATCCTGCACCTAGATACCATAGGCTTGTATGCGATAATCTATTGTTGATAAAGCTTGAGTCAATTGCTATGCATTCATAACTTGGATAGGAAAACTAGTGGTGGATTCCAATGCTCTAACACCTCTCAATTAGTGTTTCACAATCTGTTGATTGCTGCCAGTGTTTACTTTCGAGCACTTTCATTTCACTTTCTTCTTTTCATTTCAACAACAAAACCCCCCATTTCAGTTTCTTTGTTTTATGTTTTTCTAGCATTCTAAGTAATTTAACTTGGAACCAAGTTACCATTCTCCGTGGGATCGACCTCGTATTTACATAAGCTATACTATAAATGGTTCGTGCACTTGCGAGAATTAAAGTTGCTGTTTTTAATAACTCATTTTAGTTGTTAAGAATCGGTTCAACAATCGCATCAAGAGGGAGTTTCTCTAATACTTTGTCTTAAACTTTGCCCTTATTATTCACATGTTCTCACTCATCTTTGTTATGCTTTAACATTGAGGACAATGTTCAATTCAGGTCTGGGGGGGAGGTTTTCAATTTTTGTTGTTCATTTGTGTTTTTTATTTAAAAAAAATTTTTTTTATAAAACCAATGCTATGGAGCTGCCATTGAGATTTTCATATCAGAAATTTTACACTTCACAAAGCTTTTGCTCTTAGAATTCTGGTGGCTAAAGTACCATGCTCAGATTCTTGAAGGAGAATAGTGGAGACTACCCTAGTGAGCTATTTCAAGCCTAATTGCTTTCTTGAGAGGGTTTAAAGTGTTTCTATTCCTCATCTCTACTTCTTTTCTTCAATTCACTCTAAATGATCTCATTATTCCATTTTGGTTGAATACTGAGGATGATTCTCTTTGCAGATATCAGGTGCGTGCTCTCACCCATGAATGAACTCATTGAAGTGATGCTAGGCTCTGCGTGTATAACCATTTTATGTGCTTTCTTTTCACCCTACCCATTCGTGTGTTCCATCAGCTCTCTTGCAGCCAAACACTACAAGCCTTTTTCTTCTATCACCCTCATAATTCCCCTAACTTTGTATCTCAATCAGAGATATTTAACCTATTATAGCCATACCCTATAGCTTAGAAATATACCAAGGTGTGTCAAGATAAAGTTTGAAGCAAGGAGGTTGCTGCCACATGCCCAAATGTAAATTGGTGCGAATCTATATATATATAAAAAAAAAAAAAAGATAAAGAGAAAGTGTTTCGATTTGATCTAAATGTGAAATATGAAGTCTATGGCAGATGATGCTATGAAGTTGCAGCCATACCATTCTAAATCAATGACACCTTGCAGATCAATGAAGAATGCAACCTTGGTATGTTCTTAAGTTAGTTGTGTTCCTTCCAATTCTTCCACTTCCCTTAACCTTAGCCTTTCATTGCAACCTTGTGAAAGACCTAGCTGATCTTTGAGGATGTATTCATGGGTGCTGGTATGTATGTGTGTATCTCTACTCTTAGTATTTGATTCCCTTCATGAGATCTAACCAAATATTGTGCGTCTATTTCATATACTCACTTATGCTTGTTTGAGAGAATAAAACCATAGGTTCTG
>NC_047652.1:17208365-17326877 GCF_902201215.1 Prunus dulcis
TGGCAGTGGAAATTAAGATGGATTATAGGAAGGGAAGTGAAGTGGTGGTGAGTGCAGAGGAGATAGGGAGAGGGATAAGGGAAGTGATGGAGAAGGACAGTGATATAAGAGAGAGGGTGAAGGAGATGAGTGTAAAGAGCAAGAAAGCCTTGGTGGATGGTGGTTCCTCTCACTCTTCATTGGGGTGTTTTATTGATCAAATTCAACTTTGATTTATTTCATTTGTGGCTCTATCCTCTATGTAACAACTTTTATCCTAGCACTTATTTTAGTGATATTTTTCTACAATAAACATTTTTTTTTCCAGGAAAAAAGAATTTAAACCATTGTTGAACTTTTTTTTTTTTTTTTTTTTTTTTTTTTTTTTGCAGAAGATTCAACAATGGTTTAATAGTTAAGATTTAATGTTTGACTGTTTTAGCCAAAAAAAAAAAAAAGAAGAAGAGATTTCTCTTGTATTGAGTTGTAACTTGTAAAGAAACTACACCATCAATTGAATGTATTTCATTTACAAGATTTTGAGATTTAAACTACATCAGCTGGTGTATTCTGAACATACAAAAATAACTCTATCATTTAATGCAAATTCTGATTTAAACTATATGTCCCTTGTTGATATGGTTGCAGCTGAGTTTTTGAACTCAAAAATACAGAACAATGGAAGGCTTCAAGCTGGGGGCCAATATAACTATTCCTTTAGAGCTGGTTGCATGTCTATGCTAGCCAAATGGGCTTAAACTAGGCATCTAGTAAGCTCAGAATAATTATTTCTTTTCTTTTTCACCATTTTCTTGGTTCTTTTTCTGAACTTTTGTGTTAGTAAACTGGTAAGTCAGGAATCGGAAGCGCAGAAAAGATATGCAGATGATCCTAAATCTGAAGAAGTACACAAAATTTGAAGTTTGAGAGTGAGAGAAGATTTGAAGGGGGTGATACTTAATTACCACTCTATATAGAAGGGATATTGGCAATCATGAAAAGTTTGTGTGGGAGTCTGTTATACTTACCACCTTGTTTTGGGAGGGCGCACTTGTGATGAAGGCCAAGATGATGAGTACAAAAGAAAAAGAGAGTGGTCCATTAACTTTGGAAAGTCACCACTTATGTCCTTTTTGTTAGATCAGAAAATCATCTGCTGAGTTTTTTATTTTCATTTTTTTTTCTGGCTTGTCCACCAAGCAATTGTGTAGTCAAATCCCACCTTTAGCAAAACAAAACAAACAGATACTCCAAACATGCCTTATAAGACTCTCAAGCTTGCAAGAATATAGACCTGAAATGATACACTAATGGGAGGAAATTTCTATATCAGTATCAAAAGCAAGGTGTTTAAGAGCCAGCAATGTCAAGGACCATCTCAATCCTGCATGTCAATGCAGCTTAGATTTTTGTAATGGTTAGAAATAGATGAGATTCATAGAACAAATCTTTTTATTTTATTACTGTAAGCTATTGTAAGATTACATTTGATTACTGTTGATGGAAAAGAGAGCACAATATTTAATTAAGTGGGAACAGATGGTCCAATCACTGAAATTTGGGGACCAAAGTATCAAAGGCTGGATACTTGGAATCTTGGTGCAGCCTGCTGGAAACTTTGAAACATTTGCTTTGTTCTTGAGTGGGCCTTCTTGAAGACTATTATATTAATGGGCCAATGTTGTAGACTATATGAAATATATAATCTATATAATAAATCAAAACTCACATCAAATTTGATTGCGCCGGTAAATTAGAGTAGTTTAGAATATCGTCCGGTTATAAGAATGATTCATGAGTCAGAGAGATTGTGATGGGAAGAGAGGAGGTAGGTGAAGCCGAAAGATCAAAGCAAGCAAGTTAAAGAAACAGTGTTGCTAACTGCTAACTGCTAAGTAAAGAAAAGCAACATCTCAGAATCTGAGATTGCCAGGATTCTTCAAGAAAGAAATAGCAAACAGAGTGATAAATTACCTTCATAAACTAGGAAAAGTTTTTGTCATCTTGTTTTTACTCAAGAAAATTTACAGCAGTTGTTTCTTGTAAAATTCATTATTTTCGACGTTAAGTTGACGATATCATCCAAGAAATGTGGCAAACCTTTGCTGCAAAAACTTAATACTAAGAAAGCTATGTGAAGAAAGCCAGGAGCAAAGCAATGTAAATGTTCACTTCTTGTCCAACTTAAAATATCCCAATTGTCAGACACTGCAGAATACAGCAATCTTCTCTTCTTTTTTTAATGATTAAATTCTTATTGTAGTCAAATCCAAAGAATTGATTTTAATTTATTTGGTTCTAAGTTCCCAGCTAATGCCATGACTATTATTAACATCACATATATTCACCACAAATCTTGACATTCCCACTTTCAGTATTTATTTAGGATTCCATTCCATGTACATATAATATTTCAAGACATTGCTGCTGTGCTCAACCTTTTTGTTTGTTTGACAATTCATGTTGCTTTCCTTACTTTTCCATTTCTTTATACCATTCTTCTTGCTGGTTGTGCTCAATGAGTGATTGAAATTTCAGTGCACATTATGCTGCATGTTTGGCTTTGATGCCAAATGATATACTAACAACTAGGTATGTACATCTCTTTTCAGGTGGACCAAGTCAACTGCAACAGCAGAAAAACACAATGTAGGGCTAAAAGCCTAACAACTTACAACCCAAAAACACTTCCTAGACACCTTCAACAAACAAAACAAACAAACAGATACACCTTCACCAATATATGTAAATATCTTTTTATATCACCATTATAAAAATAAAAAATAAAAAAAAAGAAGGTGTTTAAGAGTCAGCAATGATAATGATAATCTTGGAGTTTTGAAACTGGAAGTATTGGTTTGGCCAAGAACCATCTCAATCCTACATGTCAGTTCAGCATAGAATTTCTTTTTGTGTTCCTTTTTGTTACAATGGACTTGGATTTTCTTATGAATTTTCAATCACTCATTACAAATTTCTGGTGACTTTTTCCATCACTTTGGAAAAATGGGGGGACACGCTTTCTCTTAATTTTCCGACTACAATCTTGTGGGCCTTTGACATTGATGCAAATGCATGGGAAAGGAATCAACTAGACTAATGGTTCAGATTGAATGTTTGACTCTTTAGCAAACAAACAAACACTTCTCCTCTATTGAATTGTAAACAAACTACACCATCAACTTAATGTTTTTTTTTTTAACACAGAATTCTGAGATTTAAACTACATAATTTGATGCTAATTATGGGGAAATAAAACACAGAACTTGAGAAAAAACAATCTAGCAAATGGCACAAAGAAAAAGAACAAAAAATTATCAACATCCTAGACTGCTTAGTTTAAGCCCATTTGGCTAGCAGAGACATACAACCAGCTCCAAGAAGAAGAGCTATATTAGCCCCAGCTTGAAGTCTTCCATTGCTCTGCATTTTTGGGTTCATAAAATCAGCTGCTAGCAGATCAACAAGGGACATATAGATTAAGATACCGGCTGATGCTGCGTTGAAAACGCCTTCAACGATGAGGGCAGTTGGGCTGTTTTCTTCATAAACATTTGAAATTCCGATACCAATTGCAATTCCAACAGGAGTTGTAAGAGAGAAGAACAGTGCCATGATTGCAACTCCTCGAGCCTTAAATTTCGCCTACAAAAAGTAAGAAAAACAAAAAATCCTCTCAGCATCTTCCAGAGTTTAATTGAACTTGTAGATTAGTCAAGTATGCAAAGCAATTACCTGAGATATGCATCCACCAAGTCCCATGCCTTCGAAAAACTGATGGAAGGTCAAGGCAGCTACAAGAGGCCTTATGGTGTCAGGACTTTCAGAAGCACCTAAAGAAATTCCAATAATGACAGAATGCACAATAATCCCCAACTCCAAAACCTGCAACAAGATCAAAACTAATCAATCAATATTCCCCACTAATTACTAAACATAAACCAACATAAATAACAAATCAAAAACCAACACTCTCTGCTAAACAAAAGAAAATTAAAAGTACCTGTGAAATCACTCTGTGCCTAAGAAGTTGTGTTGTAGGTGAGGTGTCAACTGCACCATGAGCATGACCATGAGTTGCATGAGTATGAACATGCACGTGACCCTCATGCTCTCCAGCCTTCTCCTCGTCACCACAGCACTCCGCATTCCAAGCCTTATTGTTCTTGAAGTGAGACCTGCTGTAGTAAGAAGTGGCAGAGGCATCCACCATCAAAGTCCCAATGGCAGCAACCATGGCCACAAACCCAGTGAAGGGGAACTTCCCCCATGGATTCTCCTTAAGGCAAGGCGATGTCAAGTTATCAAAAGCATCTGGGAGCACGTGTATGAACCCGGTAGCCAATATGACACCGGCTGCAAAGGCCTTGATGAGGAAGAAGATGTTCCTGTCGGGGTGCAAAGCAGGGATGTTCTTCCCAAGAGTCGGAATGCCAACACCAATTGCACTGGCAACTAGTATCGATGCAATCGCGGCCAGTTTGTACTTGAGGGCTTCGGTTTTGTTCCGGTCCTCATCTTCTTCTTTGTCACATGTGCACTCTCCGAAAACTAAAGTTGGAAGTATAAGGAGGAGGCATAAGAATGCCAAGAAACTATGTTGTCTAAGTATGTTCATCCTAAAAATCTAAACAAGTAGGCAGAATATGAAGAAAAGTACTCAAAATCAATCCAAATAAGTGATCACAAGAGAGAGAAGAAGAGGAGTGAGAGAATGAGAGAAGGTTTGAAGGGGTGGTGCAAATTTATATAGGAGAATGTAGGGTATTTTGTGTCATTGACTTCAAAGGAAAGACTTAAAATTTTTAAAAAGGGTTAAGAAAATAATGAGGTCATGAACTAAACAAAACAATAACCTTAAAACTCAGAAATCATGGATATGCAGGAATAGGGGATGCATTAGAGATAATGGTGCAGAAATCATGAGTGGACATGGACGACTTTGTCAGAAAAGGATTTGATTTTTTCTTTAGAGAGGGATTGAAACAACCAACCATAAAAATGAGTTGGTTCGGAAAAACCCATGTACTAATTTCGAGTGTTGTAAGAATGTCGACATAACAAGTAGCAGAAAAGGGTGGCAAGAGCTTTCACATGGAGGGTCAACGCTTAAAATGGTAAAATTCAACAAAGAATGACGATATAGTGTGTTGCATTATTTTTTAAATTCAATTAATTTTTCCATTTTGAAACCGGATGTGTAGGAGAGGCCATCCCATCACAAACTCTGATATTTTTTTTTTTCCTTAATTAATAATTACTTCCCATCTCAAATAGGTATCAATTATATTGATATAGACCCATTTTTATATCCTAATTTTTTTTATTATTAGGGATTTTTGTATCCTAATTCAACAATACTAGGTTTTTTGGCACCCTTTATTTATTGGATTGACTTGTATATATTTTCAGTAAATATATTGATAAAAAATTCTGTAGGCAAAGTAAGAACCACAATTTTTGAACAGAATTCATCCCATTCAAACGTAGGTAATTTCTAACCATTAATCAAACGTTAGTTCCACAATGATTTAGGATCAGAAATAGATTAACGATCCTTTTTTTTGGGATGAGGAACAAAACAACAAGAAACAACTACAGAATTCCACCGAAACCATAAAGATCTAACTGGGGAGCAGACATAATAGCCCTTTGAGGAACAGAGTGGCATGCAATGGATATTATTCTAATGAAGTTATATGATAAGCACAAGCCGATTGATCTGGTGCTGATAAATGAAGGCGACTATATATGTTGAGCAATAAGCATATTAACCCCCCACTATTAAAATAAAGTTTTATAATGATCTTAATTATTAGCCAAACCAATCCCCTCACATGTCACACGAACTTTGGTCCAAGTCAATGCAATAATATGATCATTAAGAAAGAGATCAACGAAGAGCTTGACAACGTTGAATTCAGAGAGAGAGGTGAGGGAATCAAATCAGATTAATGGAGGGCAATAGACTGTCTTCTTCATGGATGTCCTGATCAGAAACAAAAATAGGTTTTAAATTATGCAATGTATGTAGGTATATATGTCCTTGAAGACGAAAGAAAGTGTGGCTGGCTAGCCTGGCCGTGCGAGTTCTTATTGGAAGTATTATATTGCACTGGATTGACTTCAAAGTCTAGCTATTTTACCAACTGGAAAACTTTTTGGTGGAGCCCACTTAAGGCTGATGCAGTTCATGTGTAAGGAGGAATTAATGGGCGTCAGCTGTCACGCTCTGTTGCTACAGAAGCTGTCTCGCCTTTTTTTGTTTTCTTTTTTTATTTATTTCCAACAATAACCCAAATCCAACGATTTATATTAAATCTAAGCTATTTTAACGGTACAAAAAAAATCTAACGGTTGAAATTTAAATCCAACAGTCAAAATAATATTTTAAATTAATATAAATCAAATCCAACCCCAAAACTCACTCCAAACTCTATAAATACCCACCCATTTCTCAAATAAAATTATATTTGTGGAATTTCAATTTTTTTTTTTAGGTTAAATTGTTCAAAAAATTAAATTATGAAGTTATTTAAAAAGATTAAATGAAGAAATGTTATCCATGAAAAAAAAATTAGACTTAAATTATTTTTAAACAATTTAATTAAGTTGCGGACTTAAAATTTGAGTCTAAAGGGTTGGGGGAAAAAACGGTTTGAGTTCGGGCAAAACCCAAACAGTTACTTTTTGGAGGGGGAAATTTGAGTTTAGGATCAAATGAGTTGGAGAAGGCCTAAGAGGCAATGTATAGGGCTTAACTTTTTTGGTCAAATACAGGGCTTCATTTATATGTCCCTTGTTGATCTGCTAGCAGCTAATTTTATGAACCCAAAATTGCAGAGCAATGGAAGACTTAAAGTGGGGGGCTAATATAGCTCTTCTTCTTGGAGCTGGTTGTATGTCTCTGCTAGCCAAATGGGCTTCAACTAAGCAGTCTAGGATGTTGATAATTTTTTGTTCTTTTTCTTTGTGCCATTTGCTAGATTGTTTTTTCTGAAGTTTTGTGTTTTATTTCTCCATAATTAGCATCAGATTATGTAGTTTAAATCTCAGAATTCAATAGAGGAGAAGTGTTAATATATATATATATATATATAATAACCCAAACCTAAATTAATATTTATTTATTAATTTATTAAGAGGAAAAGACAATTTTGCCCTTGGAATAATTTATTAAAGAAAAGTTGACTTTTTGACTGAGAAGGAATTTGACACTTTCACACACACCGTTGCGTAGAGCACGACGAAACGAGTTCGTAGACACGAAGTGGGCTCGAATCAGAGTTTTAACGAAGAAAATACGATCAAAATACTCTGAGGGGCAAAATGGTAATTTGAAAAATCAGATTTTAAAACCTCATTCTCTCTCTTCTCCCTCAGTCTCTCTTCCCTCCCTCTCCCGATGTCCTCCCTTCCGTTGCCCTCCAAACCCCCATAACTCCCGTCACCGGCCACCCCAAGCCGCAAGACCGAAGCCAGAACGACCGGCCAAGCCTCACCGTCAGCCTCAGCCCACCTCAACGCCAGCCGCCGCCGTTATCCCACCGGAAAACCACGAAAACCGCCAGTTTTTGTGCAAAACTTCACGGTCGTCGATCTCCGTCATCCTGCCACCAAATCGGACAATCAAGGTATGGATCCTTACCTATTTTTCACGACTTAGCTGCTGGTTGGGTAGGATTGGAACGATTTCTAGCCTAGATAGATCAAACCATGATCCAAAGTTCCGCCGGTTTTGAGTTTGAAATTCTGGCCACTTTCGGCCAGATTTTGGGGCAAGTCCAAGAACAAAAGTGGTTCCAAATATGGTGTTTTACCTAGGACAGGAATTTGGACCAGCGGTTTGGAGATTTTCCGACTGCCATAAATTTATCAAGCCACCCATGCGCTGCCGGCGCGTGGGCAGCTGGGTGGAGCTCACTTTCAGTCCTAGAATGATCCTCGTGTTGTCACGAGCACGTAGGAATTCGCGGATCTCAATTTGGATACCGTTTGAGCCTCGAACGAATTTTACATATTGTGTGATTTCCGGGTTCAATATTGTTGAGCCGTTGGATTGTAATCAGTTTCAGATATGTTAATTTAGACCATTCCAGGATCGTTTAGGATTCGACGGATTGTGATTCGGAGTTCCGGATACTCCGAAATCGCGAACCCTAGGGTTAGGGTTTAAAAATCGTGCAATTGTACGATCGTGATCAGTCTGACCGCTCGATCGAGATCAAACGCTCGGGACATGTGTCCTAGGTATATTGGAACTTCTTAAGGCTTCCGGATCATAATTTTGAGGTCGTGGACCCGCGAGGTCCCGAGTTGACTTTTAGGACTTTAGCCTTTTTTTGGACTGCTAAACTATTCCAAGTGGAAGGAAAACTTTTTTTGGGCATAGGAACAATTTTAATCTGATGCACGTACTTCTAGAGCCGGGGGTCAGGGTTTTAAAATGAATACTATATTGAGTATTGTATTGATAGAATATTATGGTCATTGAATCAAGCACCCGGGCACTAATTGACCCGCAGGAAAGACCTTCAAGAGGTCCAGCGAGCACGGACCATCTGTGAGTGGACTCTTTGTTTTTATAAATGAATTTAAGCAGTTTAGTTATAGTATTTGATCTTGAATAAGTTTTATTCAATGATTAGTGTTTTATAAGCTGTTATATGCTTTTAAATATTTTGTTTTGCATGCTGCCGAGTGGAATCTCTTTTAAAGGATATAGGAAAAGAAATTCTAGTGAAATATCATATTATCATATAAATGGCAGCAGAATTTTAGAGTTTACAGAAATTCAGTTATTCAACAGATTTTCTTCAGAAACTTTATATTTTCCTAAACCACCTTAGGTACCCAGATATACAGATGTTGCCTTCGGATTGTATTGCCTTCAGTTTAGTCAGCATGCTTGACAGTTGCCCCACGAGTTCTTTGGTACTCGAACTCATGTGGAGCAAGTAATGCGGATCAAGCTGACTACGGTCCCCTGAATCCTGCTAGTTGCGGCTCGTACTGACCTTGTGTCACTGAGACCTGCGAGTACGTGTCACCCTTGGTGATGCGAGGAATTGACGGATATTAGGAATTGACGGAAATAAGGGGTACACCTAGGTGGTAGTTTTAAACTGTTTTCAATGCCTTAAGAAATTAATGTTGACCATGAGTATGATTGGCATATATATGTATAATTATATGAGTGCATTGATTTCAGTACGAATATAATAAAGAGAATAATTTAGTTTGTATAACTGTTTTTACAGTGGGGTTAGTATGTTCTTATATAATTTTCTAAACTTGTTTTTGGGTCCACTCACCCTTTCAATGTTTTGCGCCCCCAGGCAGTAGGCGTGCACAGTGATCCACCACAGGGCCGTTTTCCACCTTCCGCGCTTTCCTTTCTGAGGTAGGACTTTTGTTTTGTAAAAGAATTGACTCCTTGTAAATTCTGAGTAGTTGCTCTGATATTTTGCCCTAGAATTAGAACTTAACTGGTGGAATGTATATATACGTATGCTGGCAGTTGGTTGTATATATATATACTTGTTTGACATGTGTAAATGTTTTGGTATTGATCCAGTTACAAGGAAGACTCTGCCGATTTTTCGGTAGGAGTCAAGCTTGTTATTTTATCGTGCTTTGTATAGAAGGGCAATTAGGTCATTCGTGCCCGACATCTGCCAGGTGTCGGACACGCACAGGGTTCGGCTCGGATTCTAAAGCGGAATTTGGGTCGGGTCTTGTCCATATATATATATATATATATATTTAAAATAAATAAAAAATAAAAATAAAAAAAAATAAAAAAAAGCATCAGTTGATGGTGTAGTTTCTTTACAATTCAATAGAGGAGAAGTACGTGTTTTTTTTGCTAAAGAGTCAAATATTCAATCTGAACCATTAGTCTAGTTGATTCCTTTCCCTTGCATTTGCATCAATGTCAAAGGCCCACAAGATTGTAGTTTGGAAATTGCGAGGAAGTTTCTTCCCCCCCTTTTTCCAAAGTGATGGAAAAAGTCACCAGAAATTTGTAATGAGTGATTGAAAATCCATGAGAAAATCCAAGTCCATTGTAACAAAAAGGAAAAACAAAGGAAAATTTATGCTGAACTGACATGTAGGAAAAACAAACTAAATTTCCATCTAATTTTGTACAAAATACATCTACACATAAAAAACATATGTTTATTCTGTCAAGAATTTGAACGAAAATTTGGATATGTCCTTAAATTACAATAAAATCTAGGAGGGTCACATTGTCAGAATTAAAACCACATGGATGAAAATAAAAATGTCATCAAACTATAGGAACGAAAGATGAATTTATATACAGGGACAGACCCAGGATTTTTGTGTCGTGGGGTCATAGTGTAAAAGTTCAATTTTTTTTTGGGGCTTCAAGGCTTGGTGGAGAAGAGGGTTAAAGGTTTGTGGGGGGTGGAGATTGGGGATTTGGGTATGAGGGTTTAGAAAATATGTGTTTTGGGAAGAAAATTCGGGAGGAAGAAGAACAGAAACTGAGCTGTGTCTGTTTTTTTATAACACCTGGGCCAAAACGACGTCGTTTTGGCCAGGTCTTTTAAAAAAAAATTTCGCTGGTCCAAAACGGCGTCGTTTTGGCCAGCGGATTTTAAAAAAAAATACGCTGGTCCAAAACGACGCCGTTTCGGCCAGCGGGTTTTTAAAAAAAATTCGCTGGTCCAAAACGACGCCGTTTTGGCCAGCGAGTTTTAAAAAAAAATTCGCGCGTTCTGGTCCAAAACGACGCCGTTTTGGCCAGCGCGTTTTAGTCCAAAACGACGCCGTTTTGGACAGTCTGTTTTAAAAAAAAAATTATAAGCTGGGCCAAAACGACGTCGTTTTGGCCAGCTCCTTTGAAACAGAACACAGCCCATGTTCATCTTCTTCTTCCTCTTGTCTGCAGATCCAATCTCTCATGGGGTCATACCCCATTTCAAAGCTACCTTGTAGCTTGCTTCCATGGACTCCATGGGGTCGTTTGACCCCATTGACCCCACTGTGGGTCCGTCCTTGTTTATATATATATATATATATATATATATATATATATATAATTGAAAATTTTACAGAGACATTTCATTTCACTATTAAAAGTAGAATTTTCACCTTTTAACTGTTAAAAATATAGTTGTGCTTACGTGCACAATTTGCAATCATTGATCTAAGTAGAACTTGCACTCCATCAACGATATATAGATGTGCGATTAATCTAAGAAAAATCATTTACGAAGTATCGAAGCCAAGTTAAACAGAGCTTTAGGACCTAAAACATGACACACGTACACCTCTAGAGGTGACTAGAGTGATGAATTATAAAATGGTTTTAGTCTCTCAAATGAAGTTGAGATGCGCATGACCATTGACCAAAAGGACAGAAAATAAAATAAGAAACAACAACAGCGGAAGTGGGATATGTTTGTTGATATGCTTGAAGCAGACGCGTTTAACCAACGTCGACCACCAGACTTTGACATTGTGGATTGCCATCTACATCTGAGATGGTACAAAAAATCTGATAGGAATCACAGAACGCGTACAAATCCCAAGGCAATGATCAAGGAACTGTCCCATCAAACTTTCACTGTTACTATTGAAAGCTAAGTTGGTTTTGTCATTTTATTGTAGGAAATAAAAGTAAAAAAGATGATCCCATCTGAACGGGCGTTTCATTGCCCCACAATTTTTATATCTCTCCTCATGTCACCTATCGGAGGAGATAGATAGACAGAAGCGAGCAATAAAACAGGGATAAGGAAGTATTTCTCCATCTAAATCCTTTGAGTTGCCAGGAGGGTGAACACAAAGCACAAGTTCAAGTTGGACAGAGATGGCAAGCAGAAACGCAAAGACAAATATCACTATCATGTATAACTGTGTCCTAACCACACTGGAGATAGATGAACAAAAAACAGCAAAGTTATACTACACTATGTCTCGACTCAGAGTTCCCCTTTTCAACCACAGGGAATCACATTTCATTTTACACAACTCCATGAACAAGCCGCAATGGTACAACAACCAATAAATCCTGCAAGCATGGAAAAGAGCATCTACTACTTTCCTTTCTCATTCTTTTCTTTCTCAACCTTTTCTTTCTCATTATTCCCATCTTTTCCATATACCTCCTCATAATATTCTTCATCGTCATAGTATTCTTCATCATCATAGTACTCTTCGTCATCATCCTCATCGTAGTATTCTTCAGCATCACTATCCGCCTTACCATTTTCCAGCAGATACTTTTCTCTCGACTGCTGCCCTCTTAAGCTCTCTTGAATTCGATCTCTGATGGCTGTGCCCTGAGAAAATCCCACATCGCAGGGTAAGGACGCCAAAATTATTAAGACACTGTTTACTTGTAGAAATATCAGTTTATATGTAATTGGTAATGCATAAATTGTCTTTACCATTTTATGGCAACCTTCTTCAAACATCTCAAGAAATCCAGCAACCCAGCGATCAGCATTTTCTACCCACTCATTACGATGCATAGCAACAGTCTGGATCTATAATACCAAGTCAGAAATGCACACCAGTAAGAAAAATATACAATGATTGGATGGTGAGAACGCAAATTTACAATCTAGTAATTAGCAAATGGATTGTGATGGCGTTATACAAATACAGGAGCATTTCTCTCAGATCAGGATGGAGGAATCTATTCCTTCAAGATAAAACCTTTCTCATGTCTGTGCAAGTGTATGTGGGTTTGCATAGAGATTTGAATTCCATAACACTTATTAAGTATACTTCATGAACTCAGGCCCCTAAACAAGGGTGTGCAATAGCTAGCAATTTTGTTGCCTTCGACAATTCTATTACCTAATTATTAAACTCATGTCCAGTCAATTTGAAAATCTTCCTTCATTCATCAAGTTAAACTCATTAACAGAGTTTGTTATTTGGCCCTTTGATAATGTTATATATATCATCTTAAATAACCGGCGATTGCTTGTTGGTATCTTATGCCGTTATGTCATGCTATGCATATAGAAGCAGGTTTACATGTATATTGGTGTGAGCGTATACATAGTTGAAAATTTTGTGATGATGACATCTTTGTCAAACCCATTAGGGTTTACAAATGAAAGAGATGGAAGAGGCAGTTATTAATTAGTTTCCTAATTTATTTGTTAGTTCCTAGGTTCTCTAAGTTTTCCAGATTTCAGTAGGATTTTTAGTTTTTCCAGATTTCAGTAGGATTTCTAAATTTCCTATTTTATTTGGATTAGGATTTCTTTCATAGAATGAGTTTAATTTTTCTTTTCACTCTAGGGTTAGATTATTATAAATACCCTGTCTATGTAACTCATTATGGAGTTGAGTTGTTGAGATATAAAGAAAAGCTTATTTTCCAGATATTGGAGACTACTTGGTGTGAAGCCAAACCCCTGGAGTGATTCCAGACCTATCCCTTTTGTTCTATTTTTCTGTTTTCCATTGTTTTCGCTTCCACTAAACTACCTAAATACTCAATTCACCCATATCCTACATCATTTTGTTAACAAAAGGGCATTGACCAGACTTAATTTGGGTCTCATGGTGCATACCAATTAACACTGGGAATTATAAAAAGCCAAGAAATTCCATATAAGCAAGAGCCACATGAATAACAGAAGGTATAATGTAAATGAATCGGGAAGCCAAAAACATTTTCAAATCGGAAACACAAAGATTGTCATATTCATCTACTTCTTCGTTGGAAGGAGATTGAAGAACATATGTGTGCTGACTACATGACACTACCAAGAAGAGTCCAGAACTAGACATGGACTTTAGTATAAAAGAAGGAGTTTTCAGCTCGTTAAGGAAGATACATTTTTGGCACTGAGTTCAGAATTAAAAATTAAATAAAATGAAACGATCACACCTGATCAGTGAAAAATTCTGACACCAATCATTTACGAGTGAGTATTACACCAAGAATTAATTGACAAGCGGATGAGTTTTCTAGTTCGCTATGTTGATATAGCTTATAATATTGTTAATAATCCCAAGATTTCCGCCATTCAATCCAAAGCCAACATGATACAAGGAAACCAGCAACGATATTCATTATTATTCACTATGCTGGTTGTGATTATGGCAACTCAAAGATACTATACAAAGGTATTTGTGCCTAACATAATTCACTATGCTGATTGTGATTACAGCATAACAATACTGTCATTAGTAAAAAGACATACCTTCTCTCCCACTTTTTCTTGATGTTCCTTCACTTTCTCTTGTAATTTCTTCAATCTCATGTTCACCCTTAACCGCTTTTCCTGTTTATATCAAACAAAAATAGAGAGCTAAGTTCCTTCGCCATGGAAAAGTTACCATATCAACAGATAGGTCAATTGAAAACAAGACCCCAAGAAAACCATATTTCACAGTAAGAAAATCGAATAGATGAAAACACGAGAAAAATCTTGCCTTCACAAAACTAACACCAAGCTCTTTTCTTGTATATCCACGATCCAAGTTACGCAACACATACTGATTATAATCTTTTACAATCCTCATTATAATGTCTGATGTCGAAATCCCATCAGTTCTCTTTGTTTCCTTAAACCTCCCCACTGCTTTGACCTATAAGAAAAGAATCACTTAACAAATTATATGTTAAAGAAAAAAGGGAAGAAAAAAAAAAGCCAAAAGAAAAGTACTTTGTGCCAAACTTACAAATTCATACACATCTTTCCCAGCTCCACTGGCATCAGCATAACTGTAAAAGACATATTGAAAAGTACAAAAGAATCCATAATAAATTTCACTCCTAACAGAAAAGGTGTAACAAATCCGCACCTACTTTTTATATCTATAAAACTTAAGATATACCATATATTTCAAAATAATGGTATACTGATAGAAACAATACTGACCAAAAAAAAAAAAACATACGAATAAAGCTGAAGTATTTTATTAACACTGGAGCTTAAAGGTGAGAGCTTGAGAAAAGTATCCTTACGGGAGAGAGTCATGGGCCACATAGTCAATCTCATGCTTGTCAAGAAATTCTTGATTGATCACCCAAGGTGCATCAGGAATGACTTCATCTACCCACCTGCACAAACAAAACCCATCTTTGTTATTCTTGATTATACAACTCTCTGAAATTCTAATGTGCCATCAATGCACACACATACACATCTAAAAGTTATAGCTTTAACAAAAGCACTACATCTCAGCAAAACCAAAAGAAATATTTCAGAAAGAAAAAATTATAAGGTGGAAAGGGACAAGAAGGTAACAGAGGACTTTCATACTTGCAATGGCGAAGAGATTCATAACGTTCAGACTCTGTCATAACAGTCTTGCCTTTAAATTTGTGAGTGGTTTCATCATTACAACAACCAACGAGCAGATAGGTGTTAGGGAACCTGAAATCGCAAATTGAACTTATAAGAAAAATGTACATAAGCATGCCACATGATATCAATTTTAAAAGTTGCTATAGCAAATCAAACGCTATAACATAATAGAATCAGAACACACAGCAACAAAGACATAGAATTCGCGAATAATAACAAAACAATACATCAAGTAAAAAACAAAATCCCCACACCATGTATCTCTGTTTTTAGTTCTGATACAATGTCAAAAGAGAATACCTCACAAGTTTTAACTTAGGAATCATCTGTGTAGCTATTCAAACACTTTAAGATTACAATTTCATACAAGCTTCTACATATCGGTTTAACTATTATACGACGTATGTGAATCCAATAAGCTTAACCAAAGTAAGGCATTCATGTAAAAAGAAAAAAAAAAGATTAACAATCACAGATATTAAAAGTGAATCAGCATAAGCAAAACATTACAGCAAAATAAAAGATACCCAGATGACAAAACACACAAAAGTTACAAATTTCATGAAACAAACCAAGTGAAGCTCCAAAATAAGAACAACCCAGATTCGAAAATGAAGCAAAAGATAGGATCAAACCATGATTGCACTGAAACAAAAACAAAAGCAACACATGGCAATTGAAAAGGAGGAGAGTGTGCGAGATAGAGAGAACACATACGATTTCTTGGCTTGCTCGAGGGAGCGAGCATGGCCGAAGTGGAAGAGATCGTAGATCCCATCGGCGTAGACGCGAACAAGGCGGTCGGGTTGATCGGCGTTGGAATTCGAATGGGCACTGGTGTTGCTGGTGTTGCTGGTGTCACAAGTATCTTTGGGCTCAACCTCTGCCATTCGAATCCAAATAAGAAACTTGAGTTTGAGTTTGGGCTTTTACCAATTTGCCACCTCCACGACTACCACCACCTCTGCTTGGCTTTGTCTCTCTCTCTCTCAGCTTTCATTCTTTTTTCTCTCTCTTTATTTGTGATATTCGTCGGCGTCCCCTGGTAAACTGTATAACCTCAGAATACGCGGTAATTCCGCGGCCCCCTCCCTAACTATTTGTTTTGTTTTGTTTTTACTTCATTTTTCTAGCGTGACAAGGTCACAAGGGTTTTTTCGAATTGAAAGATGTAGTTATTGCGCGCTTCATGTATAAATAAAGAATATTCCTGTTCTAATATTTACAAGAAAAACTTTACCCAAAGTCATATACCATGTCGACATGATAGAAGATGATGTGGCAATAACCCAGTAGAATGGTGTTGGGCCTAAAAAGAGAAAGGCCCATATTCAAAACATAATTAGGGGATCGAGCCCAAAAACCAACGGCCGTGACACAATGGGCTCGGCCCAAAATACTTTATTATCCAAAAGCACGAGGCCCAGGTACTCGGCCCAATCTGATTTCATGGAACTCTTCAGAAGTTAGAGCTTGGCAATTTGTTCCTCGGCTCAAAGAATCTCAGTCGAGTAAAATTGCTTGCAAGCAGAGACTTTGGAAAAGGTGTCACATGACCTACCTCTAGCAGAACGCCGCACAAAAAGGGCAAAATGAATTATTCGACGTCTACCTACTTTTTGGAATTTGTGCACACTTAGATTGGAAGCTTCGGGCCTCACGTGGAAGGAGTGTGCATAATAATGAACCTCCAAACCAGTAATCAAGGCATGATGTGATGGCGAGAAGGCGGCTCACACAAACAACTTGGGTGGTGGCAGCTCCACAATTCTTGAAGGCAGCTATATTTGCCTAGAGCACTTTCATCTATTTGTCATAACAAATAGTGAAGTAATAGTTGTTATTATTCATGTAAATAGTGGCAGCCCTTTCAAAAGACTTGTAGTGTTTTCACATATTGTCATGGCAACCACTATTCACATGAAATATAAGGAGAGGAATTTGTATAGAATTTTGGTGTGAGAAGTGAAAAATATGATTAAGTGTTTATTTAAAAAAATTCTGAAATTTTTAGTATTTTTTTTAATTTTTTTGGTTATTGACATCAAGCAACAGCCCATGCTATTCTTGCCTTCGGGCCTACCCAAGCTTGTCGAACCCACGAGCTGCCTGAGTAGCTTAAGCCCGTTGGAACCAGCAAAAGGGGATTCGGCCCCCTCCTGCCGTGGCAAGCGCTCACCAATGGAGATGCTCTAAATAGGGTATAGGGCTTCATTTTTCAAACACTCAACATCTCAACCAAAATCAAACCAAAATTCTGTTTAAATTTTCTCTCAAACCAGACTTAGATTTTTATTGCTTTCTCAAATCTCCACGAAGTTTTCTTGAGCACCATCATTGTAACAGTTCATATTTTATATATATCAACAAACGACTTTGTTCATCAGAGTTTTCATTTGAGCACCATCCAATCCATCTCTATCTATGTCTCTCATTTAAGCTTTGTTTTAGTTTATAATTCAAAGAGGACTTGAGAGATCATATTGACAGCAGAAAGCCTTTCGCCGAATGTTGTAGTCATACAAGTACTCGACCAGCACAAAATGACACCAACAACTTTGTTACCAAAGCTGAGAATGCAACGGCCGAGAACACATTCCTTTCTTGGGCCTAGTCGCTTGATAAAGTCAGAATCCAAGGTGATATCTATTACCTACACCACCAATCTTATTCTTGCTATCAAGGCTAGCAGTGACCGTGGTAGTTGGCACGCCGAGCACAACACTCGTACCAAAGGATGACTTTGTGTCCTGTATCCGCTCGGCTCCAAAATAATTTTATCCCAAATAATCCACGTGTTACACCAAAAAGATTTTAAGATCAACATATACCCTTATATTTAAGGCAATATAATAATTGTTCACTTAAAAAAATATATATCAATAAAATAATTGATGCATAAGATAAGAATCGTTTTTTTCTTTAATGGGAGAAGGGGATTGAAATTTTTGACGTAAAATAGGTTTTGAGACCCCTTCCAAAATGGTTTAAATGATTTTTTTTTTTTTAAAAAAAGCTTTTTTTTGACAATACAAAGAGTTTTTTCAAAGCATTTGGCAAAAAAAACTTGAAAATATTTATGGGTCATACAACAAGTCATTTATGAAGAGAAAGCAGCTTAAAGTGTTTTTTCAGGAAATATTTTTATTTTGAATAAGAATATCTTGGCGTGATTCTAAATTATAATAAAAACGTTTTTTTTTTATATGAAAAAGAGAAATATCATGGGATTAAGAGTTACTCGATCATGAATGACATTGCTGTCATGAAAAGGTTTTTATATTAATTTGTAGAAGGGTGATTGATGATTGATTTCACAGGCAATGCAAGGAAAACCCTTACTTTTCATCTATATGCTTTCTTTCTTTCTAATCATATATCTTCCCAAATTGAGCAATACTATTGCAGTCGCTTAAAGCAAGTTTTTATTATTATTTCTTGAGAGATATAAACACATGCATGTGATGCGATCTTCATTTGTTAACTGTTGCAAATGTGCTTGTTTGATACACATTGTGGTCGCCTATGAACGAGAATGAACAATCGCACGTGATCACATTGAAGTTAGAGAGACTGAGAGAGACTAATTGATATTGCGCTGCAACCAATCCCCTCCATCAATCCAAGAAACGTTCAGAAAAGTTGAAGCTTGTGTGTCATTCAATTTCTGTACAAAAGGCGCTCGCATGGTCATATTAGCTCCTGCACCAGAACAATTGTATTCTCCATAGAATATGGTCCTGCATGCATGCATATATATAATTATCTGGATTTGATTAATTCTGGGAAATTAATTATGTAAATGAATGTTTAATTATTGTTTGTTTGTTGCTGCTTTTTTTTTCTTTTCTTTTTTTTTAACGTACTGGTCTCTTGTTGGGTCGTTGAAATCGTTCCAGCCTTCAGGAGCTATAATGTCAGCCATTATTGTGTTGACGAAAACCACTCGTGAAAAAGGCCTCCATGCTCGACCCAACCACACTCTTCCAGTCCCTCCGATAAAGCAGTTGACAAATGCAAACCCAGTGTTGTCGTCCTTGGAAGTTCTGCCGTGCGCTGTGATGGCGCCGTTTACGTTCCTTGATCCTGGAGGGAGTGGATTTGCAATGGAGATCAACTGGCAATTCTGTGTCAAACAGTTCATGCAACAATTTCATCATAAGCATTTTAGGCACATCATGACATTGACAATAATATCCCACATTGCTTTTTGAGAAAAACCTTCTATATTGTATATATGTATATATATCTCTCTCAAACCGCGTTACAGTTGCGTGATGAGATATATTGAATGATTACATTGTTAACTCATCTTTTAATAGAGATGTATGGATTCTACTCTTTCATAAAGGTACATGCGTAACATATGAATATTACATTCATTAGAGACGTGATCAACAATATGACCTATAAATTAATGTATATCGTTGATAGAAGTTATGCACTCGAATACAAAATTGTGCAGAGAGCTGAGAGGAATTATTATACCTCATAGAGTGACCTTCCATTGCCAAAGATGAAATCAATGGAACCCTGTACATAGCAATCCTTAAAGTAATGGCGGCCCTTATCATCATGAAGGGTGTCTTGGGCTCCAAAGAATCCACAACCCAAAAACGCAGCTTGGTCTCCTGATATTCTAATCGCTACAGCTTGAGCTCCAAAATCACCAGGCTTCGGAATTGGAGCCAAATTCTTTTTATACAATTCCCATTTGGACATGTGTTAGTTAGTGTACATTAATCATACCATAAAATTAATATTAATGCAACTTTCTTACCATGAAGCTTATGTTCTTAGCAACAAAGTTGTCAGCAAAAACTTGAACAGAACCGCTATAAAATGTGCCATGAGATGAATTTGCTGTGTCATTCCACCCAATTGCAGTCGATTCATACCCTTGTCCTTGAAATGTTATATTGGGTTTGTTTTTCGGAATCAAGATTTTCTCACTATATTAAAAATTTACAACAAGAACAAAAATTAAAAAAAAATCAAGAGATCAAAGAAAGAAAGAAAGAAATGATCTTTTGAATGAAAGAGTTGGAAAAGAAAGCCAAATGAACTTACTAGTAAATCCCATTATTAATCCAAATTATTGTTCTTTTCTGGCTAAGAGCTGGAGCTGCATCAACAGCTGCTTGAACCAGTGTGAAATTACAACAGCCATTTCGATCGACACAAAGGTAGGAGGTTTTGTTGGTGTCTGGAGGAGGAAAGCCACGTGGGAAGTCATCACAGATGGTTCCTATGGTTCCATTGTCTTTCTTTTTGTGATGTCTGCCAATGTGGTTTGGGATGAGATAAGAAATAATATTACTAGGCACTGATGAAGTTGTGGCCAGACTAAGATCCACAATGTGTTTGAGGGGTGATGAGTTTGGATCCATGACATGTCTAGATGCCAATAAGACTGCAAAGATGGCAACAAAATATGTAAGGCATGTGGTTTTGAGGCTCATTTTTTTTTTGGGTTGAATTGTGGCTCATGTTAGGCTGGAGAGGATGAGATATTTTAAATGGAAGGTTAAATAGGCATGCACTTGAAGTGAAAGAATTGATGGAATGTCTTGCAAATCACCCTGTCCCTGTATATCTTAAGAGTATTCATTTCCAACCTAGCTACCAAACTTTTTTTTTTCTCAACAAATACAATTACTATTTAAAATTGCATTCTTTACTGGAAAAAAAAAATTCTCAACACTGACGGAAGGTTCATAAGTTAAGAGTCTAATTCGGGGTCTGAGTCTGGGTCTGGTTTAGTAACTGGGTCATACTTGAGGTCAATTCTTCTATGATCGGGAGCCCAACCCTTCCATGCAGTGCAATTGGGAGAAGCATTGGCGTGTCCGGCTGTGGATTCGTTGGGCAAAGCCCAGTAGACCAACACAGCCCATTTTCAACCCATTATCTTAGACCAATTTCAGAAGTGAAAAAGGAGAAGGAAAAGAAGTTTACTTGTCACTTTCTTTTGGATCAATTGTTTTTCTTCCAATATAACTTCCAACTGTGGTTTGGTTGTAAGCAAAGGCAAACACAACACAAACAATGTAAACCTTCCATTTTAAGTAACATACAAGTAGTGGAGGGGTTTATGCGCTCTACGATGACCATAAAAGGGAGCTCACCTAATCTTAAACCCATCTGCTAAATGCAATTCATTATGAGAATGTTTGGAAGTCTTTCCAAATAAAGCTTCATTTTGTTCCTTTTTCCCTCGATTACGGTGGATATATTACATCCAAATGAAATGGAAATTTACATCCAAAAGAAAGTATGTAATAGTTGTATACACTTGCAGTTTATCTCATAATAAGTGGTCACACATCAGATAATAAATTGTTATAAAAAGAGAAGTGTATACATACGTTACAGGTAAGTTTTTGACTCTAAATGACGTGACGTCGATAAATAGTAGAATGTAGATGAGTTTTTTCTAATGTTAAATTAACACGGATCTTTGAAAACGTAATATATCACAATGCATAAATAAATAAATAAGTTTTATTCTTAATCATGGTCGGATTATCAATAAAAAATCCACGTGTTTGACATAAGTTTGAAAGTTGAGGCTTGCTAATGATGTTCCCCGGACGAATGAAACTAGAAAACCAATCAGAGACTGATGTAATCTTGGGGAATCAAAAGGCACCCATTTGAAATTCAAATAAGCAAAGATTAGGGCATATATATTTTTGACTTTGTAAAAAGTACTGCAATTTCTGCTTTTTCACGCCAAAATTTGGGTCCCATGATGACCTCGCATTCACCCCCTCTTCCCTCTTCTTTTCTCACTCAATCAAAAATCTCTCCCAATCAAACGATTAGCAGCGCCGGACGCGCCACTCCCGTTGCCGCTTTTTTAAAGGAAAGGAAAATAAAAAAAGATTTTGCACTACTCTTTGTTTTTTTTGTTTTCTCTTTTCTTTTATTCTTAACACGTTCTATTTTTTATATTATTGAAAAAATTGTAAAATCCAAGGTGAGCATATATAAGTTTGGAAAAAATAACAGAAAAAAGAAGTGATATTGTCACACCAATGTTGATTTCAACATGTAGATCACCAAATGCTTGAATCGATTTGGTTTTATATAATATTACCATAGCGTGTTATTGTCATCTTCATTTACTTTTCTCACCCTTCTCAAGTTTTGTAAATAGCATAAACTTCAAATATTAAGGGCCCGTTGGATAACAATTTCAATTTTAATTTTTAGTTTTCACTCTTCGTGTTAGAGTAAAGAGAAAAAAGAAGAAGAATGGAAGTGAGAATGAGAGTGGAGAAGGGATTGAGAGGGAAGATGAGAGGAGATGATGAGATGAAAGAGTAACAAAATTGAAAACCAAAACTGAAAACTGAAATCTATTTGAAATTATTTTCACTTTTGTTACTCTTCCCTTTCATCCTCTCTCTCAATCTCATCCCCAATTTCATTTTTATTCTCATTTTCTTCTCTGCTCTAGCGGAAAAAAAACAAAAACTCATTTTAAACTCATCTTCCTAAAATCCTATTTATTTGATTTTAACCTTGTTTTTCCTGTTCTTTTGAAGCTTTATAGACGATGTATGTAGTCCCATCCATTAAGCAGCGCTATGCTTAACTAAAGACCATTTTTATTAATTGATACACTAGCAGCCATGTGGACTTTTTCTAGAATATGAAAATAAACAAAGAATATATTAATTGTCATATATTCTAGGAAGGAAAAAAATAAATGAAAATCTGGCATCAACCGCCGCCCCATCGCCTTTTTATTTTGAATTGATAATACAAGTGATAATTTAAACTACAAGTGGAATGAGAGTTTTTGACACATACACTACTAATGTATCATGAAAAGTCGAATCTAAAGCAGTGTTCTGCAATTAAGAGTCCTTTTATCCCCATTGACTCTTTTAGTGCTAGATTAAATTGCAAGACGTGATCAGAATATTTGGCAGTGTACTCCCCCCGCCACGCCAAAACAAAAACCTGCAAGCCACAACCCAAACCGAGAGAAAGAAGTGTAAAATGGGGCACCTGACAAGCAAGGAAAATACAAAATGTTCAAGTAAAGTCATGACAAATTCTGCCTTCATAACATATATACAAAATACCACTAAACTAATAACAACCATACAAAAAAAGTGGCTGTAGAGAATTCAAACTTGTACCTCTGCCTACTAAACTATAATATCTAGTTGACTAGCAGTATTTATTTACATGATCTAGATCGTTACAAGCTCATTTGAGAGGACTCATTTATTGATTGTATGTAAATGTACACATAAAAGTTATAGATCAAGAAACAAGAGACTAAATAAATCTATAACTTAGAAATTTAAAAGGATATTCAAAACAAACATGAACAAAAAAGAAAGGGGGTTGTTAATTAGTACTCCAAAAAAGTTATGCACTCCTCCAAGTAGGGATGGCAGAAATTCCTATCGGGGTGGGATCCGACAGAGACCCTGACCTAATGAGGGGAGATTTCATAGCAAAATCAGGATCAAGTATGAGAATCCTAGAATTTAAAAAATCCTCATCGGGTATGGGGCGAGGATGATATTGACATCCTCGTCCCCGAACCCGACATGATACTTATATGTTTATTTTTAAATAATAAATATATAATATAATATTTTGTTACCCTAGCATCTTCTTAGCACCTTACAAACCCAAGTCATTCAAATCCACATCCAAATCCAAATCCGAGTTAAGTTCTGCAAAAAATTTCATTGTTAAGTGAGCTGAAGTTTTTGCTTTCGAGAAGAGAAGTGTTAAAAATTAACTTGCCAGCTTGGGTAATTTACTTAAAGCTCAAAAGTTGCTGTTAGTAATAGTGATTTATGATTGATGTTGGTAGTAGCTTAGATTCCACCTTTGTATATATAACTGGGAATTTTAGTTCAAAGAAAATTAGAATAAATGAATAAACCAACAGTGCCAGTGTTTAGTTTTTTATTTATTTATTAGATCACAACATTCTGTTGAAGGATAAAAATTATGCCTATTAGATTGCAAGTTCCTAAATTTGATTTTGATTTGGCTTATGTTCAGTTTCAAGTTCTTGCACATGGACGTTCAAAGTGAGAGAGATCAAGTTATACAAAAAAAAAATCAGGAGTTCGAGGACAGGTTTGGGGGATAGTCACTTGATGGGGATGGGGACGGGATTCTCCGAAACCTCTTAAATGAGGATGGGGTTGGAGACGAGGCCAAAGATGAAGAGCGGGGCCATCCCAGTCCCGTTACTATCCCCACCTCCAAGAGCAATTTATATGAGCAATCTCTTGTATTTTTATGAAAAGGAGTGCACTATGACTTTTTTAAAGTATTCGTGAAAAAATACAGAATATTTGAGTCAAAATCACGATGAATTCTACCTTCATACATAGTATGATTCATATTATATATATTGTTCTAGTAAACAATTTAAAAGCTTGGGACACACATATTCCACAGAAAATATTAACAAACTAATAACTAATTGCTTAACACCAGTTACTTAAAAGAGATCTAAATACTTAGAACTATCTATGAACTGAATCCCACAATCGAAACAATAATCAATCACATTTTGTTTTTGTGGCTCATTTGAGAGGACTCGTTTATTAATAATAACTTGACAAAATAGAGCATTTGGTATAAAGCATCTCTAAATTAGAAAATTAAAAGGAAATTAAAAAACAAAATGAGAAAAAGGACCACAACGTATACATAAAAAAGAAGAAGACATTTGGTATCTGAATGTGTTGAAAAAGCATACATTATATTATATATATAGAAATATTGTTTCCGTATATATACATTGGTCAAGAATTGTGTCCCTATGATAAGTCAGTCTACCTAACTTTTCTGCTTTACGTCCCTCTCAAAACATGAAACTGCCACTCCTGTTCTCATTGGCAGCGTTAGCGCCGGGCCTAGCTGCAGACGGCACTTGGGACGACGACATACCCTCCCTCAAAAACTCATGATGATCAACAACATGATCAGACGGACCCCCAAATCCCATGTTTGTTGTGGGTCCTCCTCTTGATGATGATGAGCTCAATCGCTGGAGAAACCCATCCCCAACTCCTGCACCAACCAAGTATTGCTGGTTCTGACGTTGTTGTTGTTGCTGGTACTGATGATGTTGCTGGTGCTGCTGAGGCTGTAGAGGATGATACCCCGGAGACACCATAAAGCCCTGTGGCCTAGGCGGGGCCAGCCCGAAACTAAAACTGGACCCACCGGAGGGAAACGACGCCGTGTTAGGGCCCCCGGTGAACTGCTGCACCATGGCACGGAAATTCGTAGTGTCCGTGTTGAGCAGCGTGGTGGGGGTCCGTCTCGAGGCTCTAGATCTCTTTCGGGCGGGTTTTGAAACCCGCCCTTGATCCGGGCTCAAACTGTTGGTGCTGGAGCCCGGATTGGCGGAGCCAACAGCACTTGTTGTGGCGACAGCGGATGGAGTTGTGGTGACCACAGTGGCTTCAGAGACTTGGTCATGACCAAAAAAAGTTGAAGTATTAATACCTGAAGAAATGTGGCCATGGGACACCTGAGCTTGAGAAGAAGACAGTTGGTTGTAGAATTGGAGCCATTCATTAGGGTTATTGGACATGGTTCCAGTACCACTCATGGCCATACAACAATGTGATTCTTGTGTTTCAGAGAGAGAGAGAGAGAGAGAGAGAGAGGGTTTTGGGTTTTCTTTGTTTTAGGTTAGAGGGAAGGAATAAGATAGTAGGGGTAAGCTATTTATGGAGGCTTGAATGGGGTCAAAGGAAGACTTTTCGGGATGATCTTGACCGTTGATTTCAGGAAGATAGGTCTGGGGTCACGTGACATAGCACGTGGGGTGATGGTGGTGGGCTGTGGTTGAATAATTTACACTAACACCCCCTTGAGGTTTTCAGTGTTTTTACAAAAACCCCTGACATTTTGAAACTTACATGAATGCCCCCTTGATTCTTAAATTGTTTTCAAAAAACCCATTATTTATTTATTTTTTGTTTAAAAATTGATGATTTTATATAAAAAAAATTCTTGAAATGATAAAATTAGCCTTGAGATTAGATTGCACATATATTCATTGAAATTAATTTTGTTATTTGCAGAAGATTTTATGTATGAAATCATCAAATTTTTTATAAAGAATTAATGTAAGAGGATTTTCTAAAAACAAATGAAAACTTCAGAGAATATTTATATAATTTTTAAAATCTCAATGAATTTTGTGAAAACACCAAAAAAAACCTCAAGGGGTGTAACTCCTTGGAATAATGTAAAAATAAGGGCTTCTGGAAGGTAAAGTCTTTGTATAGAAAGTGTGCGTGTTGTTGCATGGTTTCCCGGAAGCAACATAAAGGCCAAACGCCAGGTCAGCTTTATAGTGATGACGTCATGGTCGAAGGTGGCCACCTCAGCATGTGATTGGTGATGGCGGACCGTGGTGGTGGTGGAGGTAGGTGACTCGTGGCACTTAAGAGACGTTGGATTTTGGGCCACAGAGAAACAACCGAGCGCCTTCCTTATAAGCCTTGTTTTGTCGTTTTACTTGATGTTCGGTCGTTTTTGGCACAACTGGCCCAGACTCCACATAAAATAAAATAAAATAAATAAAAACCTAGTATATTTAATAAAATTTTTTGCCCTTTTTAAAGTAAGTACTCTGATAGTTTCAGATCCATTAATAGCAATTTTTTTTCCTTGTTAATTTTACCAAATTATAAAAAGATAAGACTCATTTAGGGGATAACTGAGGGCCACTTGGAAGTCGTTTGTCCTTTCTTTGGTTTAAAAGTCAAGCCGAGCACATAGGAACGAAGGCATAGGTCACAATTAAATGAATTATTAGTTTCTTTTTGGTTGCATGTTATATTTATTTATGGCTAATCACAATTACAAGTTCTGATTAGGGTTTTACAGTAAGTTAATCACAATAATAGAATACAATTCATATTAAATGGAAGGACGATTGAATTTCTAGAGTTTTTCAGAGAGGAAGAAGGGTTTATCCCTAAATCTAAAATCGTTGGGTTTCTTTTCTTTATTTTTTTATTTTTTTATGTTTTTATTTTATATGTGTGAAATTCTTTTATTTATTTTTTTTTATAACAAATTATGTAATTAAAACAGATGATATGGCAAATGACATGAGTTGTCATATCATGTGCCACATACGTTGATACTAAAAAATTGATAAATAAATTGATACCTATAACGTTATTGTAATAAATAAAAATAAGAATTTAATTGTCCCTATCTCTTCTGTATTATTTAAAATTTAAAAGAAAAAGTTTGGAATCTCTTTTTGGTTTGCAACATCATTTGAATTGAGGCCAGGTGCAGCCTGAATATTGTCAGTAATTCAACCCCTAAGCACCTAAACCTACAAGGTTTAGGCCAATAGGCCGAAAAAGAACCCAGCAACATAGGGCCTAATCTTCTAATTAATAATAAAAAAAAGGTGATTGAGGTTTTCTTCAAAGATGAAAATACTTTGTAGGCCAAGCATTTCTCTTTTACACATACTTGTAGTGCTGGCTGGAGCCCAGCTGATGCAGGCATAGCCTAAATTAGCTCTCCATTGTCAACTTTATAGGGATTTACAACTCTGAATTCTCCAGAAGATTAAGACCAAACCTTTTAAGATGTGCCTCTGCATTGGCTTGTGTCTCATTTCCCGAAACAAAGCATTTTTAAACCAGAAAACATATGAACCAGAAAGATAAATAAAAGAAGTCAAATCGAAGTCATTGCTGATTCGTTTTCCATTTCTTCTCTGTGTTGATGGATGTGGACTTTTCTACTTTGAATCTTCTTTAGGTTATTGTTACGTCAATTTGCTTCACCTTACCAATGACCATTCATCAAGCAAGCATGCCGGTGTGGTTGTTCATAACAAGATATCAAATTAGCTTTGAAAATTTAACGTTGAATCAAGAGTCTTAATCCTAACGTCTCAAGTCGATGCCTCGTCTTACAAGACATAAAACACCTCGTCTTTCAAAGCCTTAATCCACACGCAATTACATGTCTTTAATTAAGGGTACACAAAACTTCGTGCATTTATTTTGAAAATTTTGTAACATATCTAAACAAATTTTTTTTATATATTTTTAATGGAACTTTGTATATATACTTAATTATTTTTTTGTTTTGTTTTCCTTTGAACTCACATGCTAATTGTTCTTCAGTTCGCCTCACAAAATGATAAACTGAAGTCTGACCTCTCAACCAGCAGAAGGAGAGTCAAAGAAGAGAACATGTGTTAGGCAGGGATATATGATTAAGATTGAAGAATATAAATACAAGACAGTGATATCAAAATTCAAACAGATGACGGCCTATATATTTAGCACACGTTCCTTTTTGACCACTGACCAGTACTTAGTTGTCTTAAAATGTCTCCATAAGGCTAGGTTAGACTACAACTCAATCTGCGGCAACATTGACTAACTGGTTTCTTCTCTTACTGTCTGTTAAATTCCGTCAGCCTTCCTTCCCTACTGATCTTAAAAGTATCTCAGTCTCTGAAACATGGGAATGGCTTCTCCAATGTGTGTGTGAAAATGGGTTCTGATCCCTCAGACAATTCAATAATTTTACTAACCGATCTTCTTCTCCACGTTTGTCTCTACTCTCAGCTGTTTATATTGTCTGCACTCTGTAGTCGGTGAAAAATAGTCAATGTGGGCCATCCTTACACACAACCCGGGAATCTGGATTTCCCCGCTTTCAAATTTGTCAACAACTTTATTGGTTGGGAATAGTCAACAAAAAACATGCATATATGAATGAACTATCTCGTGCATCTAGCCATCCTTGAATGAGCCACGAAACGTGACGTGCTAGGATCAGTAATTCACACTCAATTGCTCATAAGGTTGCTCACTCTTGGGTGCATAGTCCCTTTACCATTTCTTTTAAAGAATTGATGTTTGTAATTAGACACCTTCTCAGACAAATACAACGCATAAACAGTTGAGAATAGTCCAAGCGCGCATGAGCATTGCAGTTAGAATTTCTTTTGTTGAATTGATAGTTGCATTTAGAAACCAAAGCCCCAAAAGTCTTGGGCTTATGAGTTATGATTAGGCCCATATATAAAATAAGTCTGGGCCACTAACTACATGCAGCAGAAAGGAATCTTAGGAGCACTGTTTACCAAACGGGAGTAGACTCACTCAACTAAGCATGAAGAAAGTGAACAAGAAGCAGACAGCCATTTACTAATTCATTGATGAATTAGTGCACTTTGTTAGGTCAGGCTCTCCTCTGGATAACTTGGCTTTCCTGATTTTTAGTGGGGCAGGCAGGCAAGTGAGTTTGACAAAAAAGTAACCACCCACAAATTCCTTTTTCTTCCATGTTTGGTTATGTCATTCTTACTACATTTTAGTGTTGTGTATGGCTGTGTTGCAAATATCCCAATTACTAAAATATTCCCAGCTGAACCCACACCGCTCAAAACTCAAGAACTGTCTGCTGCTTATTGCCTACTAATGGCTATGGCTGGTTATTCTCTGTTGCATCCCTCTCCCCCAGCTCTTATTAATGTCAACTTTCAGAGAAGTGAATTTGGTCATTTCCACTCTTCAACCACCACTCATCTTCTCAATTCCAAGTCCACCACTCATCTTATCAGGTGTTTTTCTTTCTTCAACTGTTGCTGATAGGCTGATAGTGTTTTCTGCAGTAATAACATGATAGCCATATACTCATTTAAGCATTTAAAACATTTTCTAGCTTCTGGGTTTCTTGGAGAAGTTGATATTTCAATTACAATTTAAATGTTTTAGTTTCTTTACATGAGAGCGAGAGTTTCTAACTTGCGTTTCTGCTTCCTATTCCACAATTTCTGGGAACCCAGCGATTCTCCGTTTTTTTTATGCCTAGCTTATAACCTGTGTTTTCCTTTTCTTCCTGCAATCGGTTTGGCATGCTTTCTCTGTATGTTTTCTCTGAATTCAATAGAAGAAAAAGAAAAGACAAGAAAAATTGAAACTTGTATTTCAGTTTGTTTCCCATAGGAAAAGAAAACTCCTTGAAGTATGTTTTGTACAATATAAAAAGAGTGAGTAATGAGTACCATGTAGCTTGAGCAGAATATATTGGATTTCCTATTTCTTTTCCGTTTTACGCCATATGTTTATTGTAGAATTATGGAATATGATGTGAATTTTCTGAATGTAGGTGCCAATCAACTAGTACTGATGAACCAAAAACAAGAAGAAAGTTACTGGACAATGCAAGCAACCTCCTTACCAATTTTTTGAGTGGGGGAAGCCTTGGATCTATGCCCATAGCTGAAGGTGCAGTCTCGGATTTGTTTGCTCGGCCTCTCTTCTTTGCATTGTATGATTTGTTCTTAGAGGTATGCATCCTTCACAAATTTTGGTCTTTGGATCCTTCAATTTAAAGTGTACTTTCCTGTCATGAATTCATGTTTGACGGCTGCTCTGCTGGTTGATTGGGTTTAGCTCCCTTGGATGTGGGTTGTAGTAGGGTAGACATGGAGACAGATGGTTGGGTAGTGAGGTTCAATCAATTGTTCATTTTCTTGTTTGAGATTAAAATTTCGATGGCATATACAGATAAAAACACCTCAGTTTTCTGGAGTCCCTTGCAGCTGTGGGGACTGTGACTTTGTTATTTGGGCCTTCTGAGCACTACTGTTCATAATTATTTTCCTTTTCTTTACAAACTTTTGTTTGTTTTGGCAGCATGGCTCCGTGTATAAACTTGCGTTTGGACCAAAAGCTTTTGTTGTTGTATCAGATCCTATTGTTGCAAGGCATATTCTTCGAGAGAATGCATTTAGTTATGACAAGGTACTACCTAATAATATGCTTCTGGACTCCCCTTGTTTAACAAGAATTTGTTTTGTTGTTTCTATCTTCATTCTCCATGTCTATAATGTACTCATTGTCAATAGATTATGTTCCTTTATAAATAAACTCATCATTAGTATTTGCTTTCCGTTTTCAAATCATAGTCTTGATTTGGTATCCTTACTCAAAAGTTACTTTGCTCACACCATTTGTTTGAACTGACAGGTTATATGGATAACCTTTGGAAATCAGTGTTATACTCCATCCTGGCCCCCCTCCTCTCCTCCTCTCCTCTCTCCCTCTCCTCTCTCTCCCTCCCCACCCATTGAAAAACAATATTAGTTTATCGCATAACATTTGCTATCAGGTTTAACCTTTTTTCAGTTGGGTTTATTTAATTTTGAATTATTTTCTAATTTCCTTTTAGTTGTCTCAATCAGTTAAGTAAGAATAAGATATACAGATGTGTGTGTGTGTATATATATATATATATATAATTTTTAAGCTGTTTTACTCCACTCATTTTTACTTATTCTAATCTGTTGTGCCCAAATTGGTTGTGGTTTCACACTTGTACTTAGGGAGTTCTGGCTGATATTCTAGAACCAATAATGGGCAAAGGACTTATACCAGCTGATCTTGGCACTTGGAAGCAGAGGAGAAGAGGTGAGTAGTAACAATTAATTTTTGTTTCTACAGGGAAAAAAAATGATTAATATTTTAGTGTTTGCACCGCAGGTTAGGGCAAAGAATAAGGTATTTGTATTTGAAATTTGAAACTTATAGTGGTCCATTTAACAGAGACTTACCAGCCATAAGCTGATTTTGCAGTTATTGCTCCTGGGTTCCATTCCTTGTACTTGGAAGCAATGGTCAAAACATTTAGAAATTGTTCGGAGAGAACAATATTAAAATTTGAGAAGCTTCTAGAAAGAGAGAAATTGCATGATGAGAAGACAATTGAGTTGGATCTTGAAGCAGAGTTTTCGAGTTTGGCTCTTGATATTATTGGACTTGGTGTCTTCAACTATGACTTCGGTTCTGTTACCAAAGAATCTCCTGTAATCAAGGTTTGGCAAAAGGAACATTTATTCTAATGATTTTGAAATGGTTGTATCTGGCAGTCAGCGCATTCCATCATGATGTCTTTTTTCAAACCAACATTCGGTTTTCTTATTCTGTTGTCTATACATCTTATAGAAGTTCTTATTCTGCCAACTTTTGGAGTGAACTAAATGTACAATCAGATCACTGAATAGAATACTAATATACTTTTTTCTTTTTTTTTTCTTTCTAAATAATTGATTTTTTCTTGCCTAGCTTCTAAATAATTGACTAATTATTGTGAACTGTTACTCTATTTGAGTATATGATATCACACTTTTTCCCCTTTAATTATTGTATATAAATTGATTTAGCATTCATGTTATTATGCTTACTGCTAAGCGTTCATATTCAGCTCTTTTGCAAATACATTACAGGCAGTTTATGGCACACTTTGTGAAGCTGAACATAGGTCCACCTTTTATATCCCATATTGGAAATTTCCCCTGGCAAGGTGGATAGTCCCCAGGCAACGGAAGTTCCATGGCGATTTGAAGGTTATAAATGATTGTCTTGATGGACTTATCAGAAATGCAAAAGACACCAGACAGGTTAGATGAAACTTAAGCTGAATTAAGTGGACGTGGGAGAATATTTAATATCATATCTACACAGTCATGCAAAAATTGATGTTGTATTGTATTATTGGAAACAGATGTTAAAAAACTAATTTTCCAGTACCTAGAACTTTATTTGATCACATTCTGTGACAGGAAACGGATGTTGAGAAACTGCAACAAAGGGACTACTTAAATCTGAAGGTGGGAAAACCTCCAACTGAAAATATAATCCAATTCTTCTGAACTCTAATGATAAGTGATACAGTTAGGAGCTTTGCAGAAGGGTTAAAATTCTGGCATTGTAACTATAAAGTTTGCAGGATGCAAGCCTACTGCGTTTCTTAGTTGACATGCGTGGAGCTGATGTTGATGATCGTCAGGTAAATACTTGCAAAACTTTAATGCTTTTAGATACAGGATTTCTGACCAAAATAATGAACATATATAGGATAAACTGATGTATCAGTACTTGTTCGATCACATTATTCCAACTGATCCAAATAGGGGTTTTCTTTTATTTCCCCTTGCACTTCATCAATGCAATGCTTTTTCTTTATTTCTTCACTCCTCGACCCTCACTCCCATTTGAGGTGAATTCTCAGTTGTACACCATTATGGATTGGACCCGTTTTGAGACAGTGTTCCACTTTGGGCATTTATAACATTACCTGTGGATTTTGACAGCTTAGGGATGACTTGATGACAATGCTTATTGCTGGCCATGAAACAACAGCTGCTGTCCTTACTTGGGCTGTTTTCTTCCTTGCACAAGTATGATTCTTCATTTCTAACTTAAATTCTGCAGAATAAAGTTATGCTTAATGTTTGTCAATGACTTCTTTGCACCAATGAGCTCTTTCATCCTCACATATGTGACGACATAGATGAAATTCCCTTGCTTTGTTGCAGAACCCATCCAAGATGAAGAAAGCACAAGCAGAGATTGATTCGGTACTTGGACAGGACGGACCAAATCTTGAATCAATTAAAAAACTGGAGTACGTCCCCAAGACATTTACTGAACTTGTTCCATTCATTTGTATATGCACTGCATTTATCATTGAAGCAATGAAACTCATCAATATTTAGTTATGTAGCTGGATTTGAGGTCAAAGTTAGGTTAGAGGGGAAAGGAGAATGAACTGAATTTTGAACATTGATACAAATGGGAGGGGCCAGTCTGTGAATCATCTTTCGATGTATTTCCCGGTGGCTCAGGAGATTAGGAGCTTTGTCTTCTTTATCTGAATGAACTCTAAGCCTCTAACAGGTTTAAACAGGTTTGAACAAGGCTTTCCAATCTCATTTTGAGCTTAATTGAACTCAGAAACCACCAACGAATGCCAAGCTGGGGCACAATGATTACTTAAACTTGCCTCTTTTTCACCCTTATTGGAATCTCAAAGTATAATGATGTTATTCATGTGGTTTTTTTTCTTTCTTTTTTTCTTTCAGGTACGTAAGACTTATTGTAGTAGAGTCTCTTCGTTTATTTCCCCAACCCCCCTTGCTTATTAGACGTTCTCTCAAGTCAGATACACTACCAGGTATTATTAAAATGGTCTTATATCTTCAGATGGAACTTGAAGTTTTACGACATTGTGCTTTATGGATTTATTTTCTTTACAAATCATACAACAAATATTTATTTCTGGTCATATCTAGGATAAGAAAGGGGCTTTATATCCATTGTGCAGGAGGGTACAACGGTGAAAAAGATGGTTATGTGATTCCTGCGGGGACTGATATCTTCCTTTCTGTGAGTAGAAGCATTTAAGATCCTCCTTTATTTATGAATTTCTTTAAAATTGGTATAAATTGCAACTGCTCCTTGGTTAAGGTAATTCTAAGCCAGGCCTCAGCTCTATCTATCAATGTGGTACTTCCATAAGCTTGATTCTATGCTCTAAGCTTGCCTAGCACTTTCACTTTCAATCTTTAGTTTTATATTCCAGAAACTTTCCACTCAGGTATACAATCTCCATAGATCTCCATATTTTTGGGATAGTCCTATTGAATTTGAACCAGAGAGGTTTTTAGTTCCAAAGAAGAGTGAGGTTGAAGGATGGGCTGGTTTCGACCCTTCTCGAATTCCCGGTGCATTGTACCCGAGCGAGGTTATTACCAGTCACTTCCCCTTTCGAATCATACATTCGTGTTTGCACATTGATGACATCTATCAAGTAATGACTTTATGATTACAATTATCAGATTACAGCAGATTTTGCCTTCTTGCCTTTTGGCGGAGGGCCAAGAAAATGCATAGGAGACCAATTTGCTCTCATGGAGTCAACTGTAGCATTGGCTATGCTGTTGCAGAAGTTCACTGTAGAGCTAAAAGGGTCTCCAGAATCCGTGGAACAAGTTACAGGGGCAACAATCCATACAAAGAATGGATTGTGGTGCAAATTAAGGAAGAGGTCCGATGTACACTGACTTACCAAATACGATATACAGATGGGACACTGATAGGGGTACTGATGATATTTGTCCAGTGTATTCTTCTTGTTATCACTTACCAGCTACAGGCTTTGAATTTAACAGAATTATTTTCTTTTTAGAGAATAATTGTTAGCAATGAAAACGGAAGAGTTGCATTGTCCAACAAATCCGCAATAGTAATAAACGTAAACTGTGTCAGACTTTTGCAGGGATAGTTTTATAATTTGACTGAACTTGAACATAATTTCATGTCACTATGTGAGAGCAGAAGGAAAGCAAATACACGATCCTTTTTTCAGTTTTCAAACAAAATTTGCACGAGACAAGCAAATGACTTCCTTCTCGTGCAAAGTCCAGAAGTCGGTCTAGTCGATGATATCACATTTCTGATGTCTTTGTATGCTAAGAGCTGTTGAACCAACATACATCACAGTTATCCATACAATAGTTTACAGATATTAAGTTGGCATATATTTATTATATTCTAACCCTAATACATATGAGTCTAAAAGTTGGCATGCAGGTTCAAAAGAAAAGATAAACGTAGTGGATTTACGGTGTGACATAAATTCCATTTATGTCTATCGAACATCTTTATGTACAATTGTTCAATTTAAAAAAATATATATATACAAAGAAACATCTATATCAGCAACAACAACAACAACAAAAACTTGCTTATAAGAGTTCAAACTTTTTTAATCTCCGTTTACAAACGTGAGGCTTAATTTACAATTGGTCACTGGTCTTCATCTCAATGGATGGCCATGGTCTCTTGGCTATTGCGTTTGGTGCTTACCGTGCAGGCGCTTTGATGCATTGCCGTGAAAGTGCGAGGAGCCTGCAGACTGTTCCTGCAGCCAAAGAGCCATAAAGCTCATGAGATGAAAATCCAATGCCAAATAGAAAACCAGGGTCCAATGGGACTACTTAAATGCCCACCATATCTTGCAGATTGCCCTGAATGTCAAAACAGCTCTGCACAGTTGGTGATCTGAAACTAAGTTGACCCTGCAATTAAAGAAAGAGGCCCCAAAAGAAAAATACTGCTTATTTAGTAATTCTATGTGATGAACCATACTGCTTCATAGAATGCCAAGAACCAAACAACCCGTACCATTCCTCGCATACTCTGTTGGGTCCCATAATGACCAACACGTGTTGGTAATGAATGCAACTGTCCCTGTAGAAAATCAAAAGAAAATGTTTGCCTTCTGTTTTTTTTATGAAAAATCATCAGGGTCAGAACAAAGGCATGGATTGTACCTGTGTGGCCTGCTGATTGCCATAATAACCATCACTGATAGGAGCAATTGAGTTCAGCTGTCCCTGATATACAAGTAATAAACAATCCTTGATATAAATTTCTCAATTAGAACTTTAAGAGCTGTAGTCAGGAAGAAAATGTCATACCATTCCTTGCATACTCTGTTGAGCACCGTAATAGCTATCAAGACCACGAGATCTTGAACCGTGTTCCTGCAAAAACATATAACATCCCATTTAAAAAAAAATTCATAATAACAAATTGAATACTGCAGGGTGTATGCATATGGACAATCTCTTATTGCAAATATCTCGGAATAACTTGGGTGTTTCATATTACCCCTTCCAATTCTTGCTGAGGAACGTAACAATTATCACGGTTATGTGCTCTGGATTTCATCTGTTCCTCCTACATTTAAATCCATAATGAAGTGTACTATAATATATTACAGTCCAAAACAAACAAATTCTCTGTGAGTGAGAAATTCAGAACAAAAGTGATCGTGAGACAAACCATCTGCTGGCAGCTGTCTTGCAACCTGATAGTTCCGCTATCTTGTTCAGTCTGCGCCTACAGTATACATAAAATATACCTCAGGGCACATATCAATTAGGATGACCCAGAAAATTATACAAGCCAAAGATCAAGCCTTAACCAACCTTTCTTTTTTTGTATGTTTTCTTTTTCTTAGAAGACTTTGCCATATTGCTGCTGGGATTGACTTCTTCCGCATCATTAAAACCATGATTAGCTGACATGTTGGCTTCGGAAACAGTTCTTACAGAATTATTGGCATCCACACAATGTTTCAATGCTGCCTCTAATGCCTGAAATGCAATGTGGTAAGTTTCTGGAGATAAAGACCCCTCTTCACCCAATTTAACAGCTAATTTACACAGATCGTTGAAACGTTGCACTCTGTAGTTAAGCCTCTTCGGTCCATCACTAACAGTACACCTAACTTTTGCATCCTTCGTCCAACGCTTCAAAATATAATGGGATGGGATGCTGGAAACACCAGACACTTGGAGGACCAGAATTGCATGTCTGCAGAGAAAACCGTTGTATTCAAATGAATGACATGAACAACTTACTTTTAATTCTGCTTCATTCCAAGAGACAGTAAAATTTTGGCGTTCTTCCAAATCATCAACCCGGAAAATTGCAGTTGCTTCATTTTCACCGTCTTTCTGCAATTGACAAGAAGCTAGTCCCAAAACCTCGACCTTAAATTTTTTAAATACAGAACCTGTATAGATAGTTGCCATTTGTTTTTCAAAAGGTGAGAGAGATCTTAATCCGGGTTGTTTATCCTGTGTTTCAAGAGCAGCATTAACTTCCATGTCATACATATCTTTCTGAAATCCTTTGTACTGCTCAATAAAATCGTTAACTGTAGCTTCTTGAGAAATGTACCTATCAAAGAATGAAGTTATACTTCCAGAACGCTCCTTTGTAGACATTCCAGCCATAAATGAATCCTGCATATAAGTTGGAACCCACTTTTTACGATCTTCAAACAATGAGTGAACCCATGCATTTTCTCTTAGTTCAAATCTATCAACCAATTTCCACCATTTCTTTTCAAATTGTTCAACTGTCCAGGACCGGTAAATGCATTTGTTGAATTTTTCCATGAATATTTCATTCTCCTTTATGAAAAAACCCACATTTTCAGGAATCCTGGTCAATACATGCCATAAACAAAAACAATGGTATGCATCAGTAAATACATCTGCTACAGCTTCTTTCAAGTATTTGTCTTGATCAGTGATAATCAGTCTTGGAGCTTGGCCACCCACTACTTTAAGCCATGTCCGCATTAACCAAACAAAAGCTGGGATGGTCTCTTCTCCCATCAATGCACATCCAAGCAAAATGTACTGGAAGTGATGGTTGACTCCAACAATAGGAACAAAAGGAATTCTATAATTGTTTCTAACATAGTAAGTGTCAAAGAAGACTGCATCACAAAAACTACTACAATCATGCCTGCATTTTGCATCAATCCAAAATACACTTCTCAGTCGTTTTTCATGGTCAAAATCTATTGCATAGAAGAAGTTGGGATCCTCGTCCTGCATACACATAAAATGTTCGAACATTACTCTCACATCTTCCTCACCTAAAGCTGACTGTAGACCTTTCTTTTGGCAGACAACAGTAGCAGGTTTCTTGTTTCTTCCGCTGATAGCATAAATAAAATCATCTGGGCACATTTCATGGTTGTGCTCCTTTATGAAACTATGTACAACCCATTTCCCATCATCTTTCCTCTTTATATGCACGCTAGCTTTGCAGTCTGTCTTTGTTATACAAAGTCTTGGATTGACAGTTGTTCCAGACTCGCGCTTGCTTCCGAATCTAGAACATGCAATTTTTATATCAATGAACTTTCCAGATTTTTTGGAGCGCCGACTGGCTTTAATTGTGATGCCAAATCCCACAGACCGAGCATATTCTCTGTAGTAAGAATAAGCTTCTTCCTTAGACTCAAATTCCAAACCATTTTGGGGTTCCTGAATTACTCTCTTCCCCTCATCAACAGCATTCAACCCCATATTTTTCGCATCATCTTGAGCCTGCAAACTACAAGCACTTTGGTTTGCATCCAATCCATCCGCTTCTTTAACATGTTCACTCGTTGTTGGTGAATTAACATGCTCCTCAACATTCTTCTCATCTGTGACATCTACAACATTAACATCTTTATCTGAACCAGTTTCTAACTTGTCCTGCTCACATGAAGGCAGTTCAAGATCTATCTCCATAGAAGAAAACAAAGCTTATGCAATACAAAAGCTCATTTAATTTAATTACCTGAAACATAAAAACGAATTACAAAAGCCAGGCATTAATTATTGCTATACCAAACAATTGAGCATGAGCATAATTTTATAGAGTCGTTTAAACTGTGCAAGTATCATATTTCTCACATACTATACCCTCCAGAATATTAAAACTTAAAAGATAAGAAATTTTAAGCTTATTAACACTCTAAAAGCTTAAAATGAATAAATAATTATGACAATTATAAAAAACAATAAAATTCAAAGTAAATGTTCGTTGCTACCTATTTTGCACTCGGGATTCAAAATCTTAAAAAAAATAGACTGAAAACAGAAGAATAAAAAAAGAAAGGAAATTGGTAATTACCCCTTTTTTAGGGAGCTGAGCATTTCCACTCAGTTATGAGAAATAGTAAGACTTTGAGTTTTCCTTCAGTTTTTCTTCAACTTTCCAGAAACCAAACAGATAGTCAGTCCAAATACAATGGCGAGAAATCAAGGTCAATGAAACAAAGAGGGAATCATCAGAGTGCAGTGGTTGCACCTGCGCAAGTCACACACCACGGACAGAGAGAGATTCAAGTCCGAGACCGAATCATAATCGGTCGGGTTCAAGTTCGCGGGTATTTGTTTTGGGTCGGCTTTGTATTTCACAAAAAAAGAAAAAAGAAAAAAGAAAAAAGGAAGAAGAAAACTTCTCAATTCCTGTTATCCGTGATAATAATGTAATTATTTGACAATGCACATCACAATATTCATCGGGAAATGCTAGTAACTTCTTTCTAACCTTCTTCATCTTTTTTATAACATGTGTCACTTCTCTCTCACTTAAAACAATATTTTTAATTATCAAAACAAACAATAAATAAAAATAAAAATAATTGAAGAATTTGTTTATTTTATATTTTAAACAAACAATAAAATAATGCAAATATGGAAATACACTTAATATTTTTTTAGTTATTAAAAACATTATTTTAATTTTTAAGTGAGAGAGAAGTGACACATGTCATGAAGAGAAGGAAAAAAGTCCAAAAGAGAAGGTTAGAGAGAAAGTTGCTTGCATTGGGGATATTCATTTTTGTCTTCTTTCTTATTGAAAAAACTCATAATCCAACCATGATCCCACTCGGGGAGCCCCATTAATCCCTAACTTGTAGTCTGATATGATAATGTTCAATGCCACGCCATGGTTTTACAACTCACAACTGATTTGTTGAACTATCAATCGGGTCTAGTTTAATGAAAAATGACCTTAACTTGCAAATCGATGGTCTCAAATTCGATCTTCCATGACACGGTGACACCTTGATAATATGTGTGAGAAACCTATCACCTTTGACTATTATTTTAAAAAATAATAATAATAATAAAATTGATTCATTGCACTTGCAGGCCATGGCCACCCACAGCCACAGGGAATTGGACAAACAAGGGTTTTAAGGTCTAATGGTCTCTAAATTTTGACCCGATTCTCATTTTGGTATCTTAATTTTCAAAATCGTTCCTGTGGTCCTTCAACTTCACTTTCGTTAGGACAAATAGTGATATCGTCAATTTTGTTATATTTTATGTTAAATGCAGGGCCAAAATGGTATTTTCTAAATAATATTATTTTTAATTTCCACCATCTAAATATTCATTTCACCCAAAACAAACTAAAAAAACTAAAAAAACCTTCTTCCTATTCTCACCATCACAAGGTGGGTGAGTATGATTTGGGTGCGGGTGTGGGTTGTGGGAGCGTCATCAGTTATTACCGGGGTGGTGGGTTAATTGGCTCGATGTTAGGTGGAAGTTGTTCATGGCTTTGTTAGCATATTCATATGCTGGAATTTTTTTTATTATTATAAAAAAAATATATTTAAAAAAACATTTTACCCCTATATTTAATTGAAAAAGTTAACAAAACTAACGGTAAGACTATTTGTCCTAACGAAACTGAAGTTGAAAGACCACGAGAATAATTTTAGAAGTTGAGGGACTAAAATGTGAATTGGGTCAAAGTTCGGGACCATTGAACCTAAAAACCCGACAAACAATTCCACTGATTTTAGTTTTCAATGTTATATAGTCTGAGAACAAAACAACGACACCAGATAAAAGAATAAACATAATTTTAAACTCTCCAGGCATCCATAATCCATTTGCCCCAAAGGAAAATTGCAATAAGCTGTCCACCTTTACATGAAAACTAACTCAGATAAATGAAGTTGGTATCCCAATTTCAACCATAACAACGCCACGAGCTTTTTTACGAAGAAGTAACTACAGAAGGCTAGAAAATGTGCACGCCTCAGCAAACAGTATGAAATTCTCATCTTCAGCGCATTAATCACAATATTTGCACTAACTAGGCATTGATTGGTTGGTACATTCGAGTCCACTAAATGAATCTAAAATACACTTGACATGAGATTGCACTGCTTGCCCATTGTGATACAGTGTTACGCTAAGGTTAACGAATTGGCAAGGTCATCCCCTTCATATACGAATACACATGGAGGATTTACCTTCTCTATGGAAGTTAACGTTTGGCTTAAACAGCGCACCTCAGAACTGGAAAGAGAGAAGACGTCAAAAGAGAGATCTCGAGCCACTACCTGGTTTAGTTTATGATTACAAACAAGTTCTAAATACAACGTCAACCAACTCCAAGATGGCAGGCGTTTCTTCCTCATGAATGTCTTGAAGCATCGCCATGCAACTGTGAAGATCTCAAATGAGGGTCATCCTGCAATTGGGGTCACAAAACCCAATATAGTTAGTAAAAAACCACATATAAAATCATTGGAGTTTCTTCAAGATACACGCATACATGCTATATTGCAAACAAACCTGCAAGCTGTAACTGAAACTAGTTGATGGTCTAAAGTCCAATTGTCCCTACATGATTAGAGAAAAATTTGAGAAATTTATCCTCTGAATATACAATACCTGGAAAATTTTCTCTAAAAAGTGAATCGCATTAATATGAAAATACTATACCAGCCCATGAATACTTTGTTGAGTCCCAAAAAAACCATCATGATTGGGTGCTATTGAATTCAGTTGTCCCTATAAGCAAGATAAAACCAATTAAATTGAAATATAATATCGTGTCTATATGGTTCTAAAGGGAATCCTTAGATATAATGGTCACAACATTATTTTGACTTACCAGCCCTTGCATACTCTGCTGGTTAACATAGTAACTGTCATGGGGTGGCTCCATTAAGTTCAACTGTACCTGCAAAGACCAGTTACAAAACGTCATAAATGGTACAAGAAAAATGCCATGTAAAAATTGAAAATAAATTATACAAGAAAATAATATGCAATACCAGTCCATGCACATTCTGTTGGGCACCATAATATCCAGGAAGGGGTATACCATCTGAGCTTAAGTTATCCTACAAGCATAAATGCCCAAATTAAAGATAGCGTTATCATTAAGATCACTGTAGGAAAAAAAAATTCACAAACTTAGTCTGAACTATGTAAAGAACTCGAATGCCCATGATATTCAGTAGTTAAAGAGACAAAAGTAGGGATGTTGTTAGTAAATGGTGGATTGCATTCAAGGAATATCTGCAAAATCAATAATTTCCTGATCCAGCGGACTTTTAACACAGAACACCGAAATTAGATCTTAAATAAAATGAATAAAGGACAAACCATTTGCTGCAAGCTGTCTTGTGCTTCCACAAGTATAACATCTTGCTCTGCTTGCACCTGCAAAATAGACACATACTTCCATGAACTTTCTTATTACATTTGACTCAAGCGAAGTCAAACATCAAGTTCAGAACATACCTTTCTTTTCCTATTTGTAATTTTCTTCCTACTTGTTTTTGATGCAAGGCTTCCTTGATTCTCTTCTTCTGCTTCACGAATACTATGTACAGTGCCGCTAAAGTCTACGACAGTATTATTAGAGTTATTCACGTTCACACAATTCTTTAAAGCTTCAACAAGTGTGCGGAAAGCAATATTATAAGTTTCCTCAGATATTGATCCTTCTTCACTCAATTCAATGGCTCGTTTGCATAAATCATTGTAGCGTTGCACCCTAGTCTGTACTCGCTCTGTTTCTTCAACCATTGATTGCCTGCTTTTTGCATCTTTTGTCCATCTCTTCAAAATATAATGAAATGGGATGCTTGAGAGGCCACAAATTTGGAGAACAATCAGTGAATGTCTACAAAGAAAACCTTTGTACTCGAACAAACGACAGGAGCAAGAAACCTCTGACTTTGTTTCATTCCAGGTCACCATGAAATATTCATCCTTTTCACAGTCTTGAACTCTGAATGTAGTAGTTGTTCCGTCTTCATGTTCTTTCTTTGGCTGGCAGCCAACTACTCCCAAAACCTCAACTTGGAACTTTTTGAATACTGCATGAGTGTAAACTGTTGACATTTGTTTTTCCCAAGGAGAAGGAGATTTTAATGCAGGCTGCTTGTGCCATGTATCAAAATCTGCAATTGCTTCCTCTTCATACCTGTTTTGTAGAATTGTCCCATATTGTTTCACAAACTCTCTCAGAGTAATTTTCTTGTGTATGTATTTATCGAAGAAAGAGTTCATACTTTCAGAACGCTGAGTTGTACACATTCCAGCGAAAAAAGTATCTCCCATATAAGTAGGCACCCATCTTTTACGATCTTCATACAGCAACCGGATCCATTCGTCATCTTGAAGTTCAAATCTGGTAACCATCTTCCACCATCTCAAGTCAAACTGTTCGTCTGTCCAGGAATTAAAGATGCACTTGTTAAACTTTGGCAAGAAATTTTCGTGCCGTTTGATTACATGAGCAAGAGTTTCAGGGATCTTTTCCAATATATTCCAAAGTGTAAAGCAGTGGCGTGCATGTGGAAAGACTTCATCAATTGCTGCCTTCAAGGTTTGGTCTTGATCAGTGATAACCAATTTAGGACATTGCCCACCCATTGCTCTAAGCCACGTCTTCAACAACCATACAAATGTTGATTTAGTATCATCAGCAACCAACGCACAACCAAGCAACATTGACTGAAAGTGGTGGTTCACCCCAACAAAAGGAGCAAATGGCAACTTATCATTTATTTTGATATAAGAAGTATCAAAAGAGACAACATCATTAAAACTCCTATAATCACTCCGACTTTTTGCATCAACCCAAAACAAATTTCTCACACGCTGCTCTTCATTCAAATCTATTGCATAGAAGAAATTGGGATTCTCCTTCCGGATTCGCTTAAAGTATTCAAGCATTACCTGAGCATCTCCCTCATCTAGACCCAAGTCCCGGCATTTATCAAACTGATAGTTTGAATCAGTCGTAGCAAACCCAGTATTTTGATACCCGCCAGATTGTCTAGACATTTCAACGTACATCTTTCTAGTTCGTTCACTAACTGCATGCAAAATGTCAATATTATTCTTTTCAGCTAACTTTACATTTCTATGAATCCGAAAATGATATGCTAGAGCAGGTAAAAGCTCATGATTATGCTCCTTTATGAATTCATGAATAATCCACTTTCCATCTGCCCTCCTCTTCACATGCATGCTGGCTTTGCAGTCTGTCTTTTTCACAGTTGGTCGACGACTTGTCCCACTATCTGACTCTGGTGTGACTCCATATCTGGAACATGCAAACTTGGCATCAATAAACTCTTTCGATTTCTTTGAACGCCGACTGTTTTTTATTGAAGTGGTGAATCCCATAGACTTGGCATATTCTTGATAAAATGAGTATGCTGCCTCATGTGATTCAAATTCAATGCCATTACAAGGTTCAAAATCTGTGTCTCCCTCAAACACTTGAATGTCCCTTTTAGGAGAGCTAATCACTACGCCACCTCTATTCTGCATTTCTTCCACAACAGCAACCATATTCATATTTTCACTTACTCTACCACCATTCATATTTTCTGGACCATCCACCACTGTTTCACCCAAATTTTGATTTCTATCCATGATGTTTAGTTAAAAGTAGTTTGTTATCTGTTTCTGAGAAGAGACTCTGATCTTCCAAACAGACCTTCATAGTAATACCTAAAAGATAAAAGGTATAATAAGAAACAATGATACGGTGATCAGAAAAACAAGTCCTTTTCAGGGTGTTAAAAAATACTCAGCGATCATCTCTGTTATTAGCAATATACTAACCAACTTGGCCAGCAAACCTAATAAAAACAAGTTATTGGACCACGTGGACACTCAAGAAGTCTCTGTCATTCTACTTGGCACTCTCTTATGGTGATGTAGAACACGCATGATTGCATCAAGCAAACCGTACCGAATGCAAAAGACATCAACTCTATCACTGTTGGTACCCAAAGTGCACCTCTCTTGCCAAGTACACATACACACAAACATAGTTTGCCCGGTTCAAACTTCAAGCAACAATTGCCAATATATTTCATACGAAATTAAGATATAATCTAAAACTAGCATTTATAAATCAAATAGGAACTTAGCAAGCAAATAAAATAGTGCCAAATTATAAACAGCTAACCTCACATAATCTAGCACACTGAGCCCGTAAGTAAAGCATTAATGCAATAGTTGTGAATCTTCGGAAACCACTTGATGATTAGAGAAAAAGTTTCGTTGCTTCACTCAAGTTTATTTACTGGAGCTTCTGATCAAATATCAAGAATGAACAAACGTGCGGCTAGAGTAACAGTAACGACAATCCCACAGCAGTTTGATTTTACTATGCTTGACTATTTCAGGTCCATTTTATCTATTAACAGTAATAACTGTTCCGTCAAATTGTGATTAATCAATGCCCGATAGAAATTATAAAATAAAAAAATAAAAAAAAAAGAAGTTATGGCCATTTTCACCCTCTGCTTGGCAGCTGAGAGAGCTGATGAAATGAACAGAAAAGACTAAAGTCTAGACACGTTTATGCTTTAACACATATTTGGGTCTAACAAAACACCATATGATCACAATTATTAACTCAAATTTCCCATTTTGCGGAGATTTCTCAGCAACCAAACAGAAAACAAAACAAATTTTCCCAACCAAACCAACAAGTTTGAATAAGTTTAGAAAAACACAAGAAAGAAGTAAAATACGAATTGAGAGAGAGAGAGAGAGAGAGAGAGAGAGAGAGAAACCTCAAGTGAAGGCAGCAGAATCAGAGAAGAATGGTGGCTGATTTCCGCGAGTGGGCGAAAGCTTTCGAATTTGGGAAAGCTTAGGGATTTGATCTTCTATTTTTGGGTAATTTTGGTTTATCATTTTGGGTTAATATCTGCTTCAGAGCCACAGGCGTGGCGCGTAGTTACTTGAATTATCGGCCTGAATGAATATGAATTTATGAACAACCCCTCCTAATTCAACACGAATGTGTTAGTGTTTTTACAGGGTTAATTATAGAAATGGTGATTAAATTATACCACTTTACATTGTGGTCCTTGAATTTTAATAGTGAATTCTGTATGGTCTTTTTGAGAGACCATTTCTATAATTAACTTTCTGTCTATATGTTAGACTCCCAATTGTGAGAGTAGAAGATTATCAGCCGTTGATACATCACATGCATCAACACTTCATATATGAGCCTAGCATTGCTCATGTGAAAATGTTACATGTGTGACTTGTAAGTTGTAACTAATTGCCTTTTTTAACCATCAAACTTCGCAAATGATCTACTAATGTAGTGGTTTGGAGTATTTACTCTCTCAAACAAAGTCCTGGGTTCGAGTCCTAACATTTATGTAGTGTGTACAAATTTAATATTCTATCGCCCCTCTCAATAAGAAAGGTATCTCTCAACGTGAGACGCATAAGATATTATATTACAGTGCAAACTGAAGTTTACGCTGATCAACATTTGCCAAGTCATCAATTATGTATTAAGCAACTCCAAAGACTCGGATACTTTCATACTTTTACTGCAAAAATTAAATTGACACCCACGCACTACAATTCTCTCAAAACAAAAATTAAACATTAAAAAGAAAAGAAAACAAAAGAAAATTGCATTTGGCAATTTGGCAATCAGTCAATGGAATTTGACTAGTAATAAGTTATTCTGATTTCAACTGACCCTATTGACTGAGGCTAAGCAATCAGAGGGTACAATAATACAACATCCTTTACAAAATATATGAACCCTGATCAAATTTTCTTCCTACTTCCAATAAGATCGCATAGGAAATAATTAACAACAGCCTACTCTATCATGTCTTATTGTACAGGTACCAAAAGAGGAGGTTGCCCACAAGGCATGATACATTTCTTCCTTTTTCTTTTTACATGAGAGATTATCTTCAAAACATCTCCTTCACCTACAGAATAAAATTCGAATCAGTTTTTACCGTGTTTCAAGTAAAACTTTAGCAAACAGCAAAAAAGTTCAATAAATACCCATTCAAATGCAAGCTGCCAACACTGAGAAACGTGTTCCTTAAGCATGTCTTGATGCATCATCATGCAATGGCGCAGTTCTTACATTCGGGTCATCCTGGCATGAGGAAAAACTATTGTAAGATAAATTAAAGTCAAATACATGATTTAGGAAAGCCATTAGGGCCCAGGTCTAGCAAACTAACCCGCATGCCATAAGTGAAACCACCTGCTGTTCGGAAAAAATCCATCTGTCCCTGCAAGCACAACGCCGCAAATTATAAAATGAAACCATTTGAACATCGTCATAGGCTAAATGTATTCGTTATCATAATAAGTTTGCTGTACCAGCCCATGCATGCTTTGCTGAGCACTGTAATAACCATCATGGCTTGGGGCTATAGAGTTCAGTTGTCCCTACATATATGAAACCCACGTCACAAAGTTATATTCATTTACATTGCAGTATCACTAGTCTTTTTATACTCATTTAAAAAATTAAGACTTACAAGCCCCTGAATGGTCTGTTGATTCCCATAGTAATTATCCCGTGTAGGTGCCATTAAGTTCAATTGAACCTGACAAAAAGGAGGCACAGATTGAAAATAAGAAGAAGAAAAAAATCAAAAACTGCTTATTGCATTAATACATAAAGACATGGTCATACCATTCCTTGCACACTCTGTTGTGCACCATAATAGCCATCGAGAGTTACTGCTCTTGGGTTCAATTTGTCCTACAAAATATTACCATAGTCAAATCAATTGTAAAAAATTTGTATTTTCAAATCACAGAACACAATATCGTTTCATAATATTGTGTAGCCATCATAACATTGTTTCAAAACACAATATGCGTACAGATTATGATACCAATTTGACGCAAATAATCTAAAACAAACATTTGTTTTCATAAAAGCTAAAAACTCATAGAACAAGACAAACCATTTGTTGCAAGCTATCTTGTGCCCCAACAGTCATAACATCCGGCTCAGAGTTCACCTGCAATTTGATTAGAAGGTCACCTTTAACAAATATAATTATAACAAGAATATCATAATTAAGTCACTACCAACAACAAACCTTTCTTTTCTTGGTTGGATTCTTTTTTTTATTTGTCTTGCCCATACTTCTATTTTGACTATCGTCTTCAATACAAAGCAGACCATGAGTGACTGATGATGTGCCAGCTTCTATCAGACTCTTACTAGAATTATTTACACTCACACAATTTCCAAAAGCTTCTTCTAGTGCACGGCATGCAACACTGTAACTCTCCTGAGATAGAGATCCTTCCTCGATCACTTTCATAGCCCGTTGACATAAATCATTAAATTTTTGCACCCTGGATAGTCCATGGTCAGATTCTTCTCCCACCAAATGCCTGCTCTTTACATCTTTTGTCCAACGTTTTAATATATATTGAGCTGGGATTGCGGAAAGGCCGCAAATTTGGAGAACAATCAGTGCATGTCTACAAAGATAACCTTTGTATTCAAATAAGCAGCATAAACAAGAAACTTCTGTCTTCATTTCATTCCATGTTACAATGAAATCTTGATTCTTTTCAAAATCTTGCACTCTGAAAGTAATGGTTGTCTCATCTTGCCTTTCCCTTTTTGGGTGGCAGGCAACTGCACCTAAAACCTCGACTTGAAATTTCTTGAACACTGCATGTGTGTACACTCCTGAGACACTCTTCTCCAAAGGTGAAGGAGATCTCAATGTTGGCTGTTTGTTCCATGTATCAGAATCTGCTTTGGCTTCTTCTTCATACCTATCTTGTAGAATTGCTTCATACTGTTTCAGGAACTCTTGTACAGTGGTCTTCTTATGCACATACTTATCGAAAAAGGAGTTAACACTCTCGGATCGCTGAACCGCAGACATCCCAGCCAAACAAACATCCCTCATGTATGTTGGCACCCACTGTTTTCGGTCTTCATACAATGACTGAGTCCATTCATCATCTTTGAGTTCAAATTTTTCAAGAATTTTCCACCATCTTTTTTCAAACTCTTCATTTGTTGATGACCTGTGGATGCACTTTTCAAATTTCGCCATAAAATTTTCATGCCGTTTAATTACATGGCCAAGATTTTCAGAAACCTTCCCCAAAATATGCCACAAACAAAAACAATGATAAGCATTTGGAAACACCTCTGAGATAACTGATTTTATCGATTTGTCATGGTCAGTGATTATTACTTTTGGAGCTTGCCCACCCATAGCTTTCAGCCACGTCTGCATTAGCCAAGAAAATGTTGTTGTACTTTCATCTGATACCAAAGCACATCCAAGCAGCACGAACTGATAGTGCTGATTCACTCCAACAAATAAAACAAGAGGCATTTTATATTTGTTCCTAATGTAGGTGGTATCAAAAGACACCACATCACTGAAATTGATGTAGTCATGCCTACTTTTTGCATCAACCCAAAACAAACTTTTCAGACGTTGATCATCTCCCAGATCTATTGCATAGAAAAAGTTGGAATTCATATTCTGCATCTGTGTGAAAAAATCAAGCAAAATCTTCAAATCTCCTGCCTCTAATGCCAAATTCCGACCTTTATCAAATGGATTTTTGGGATCATTTTTTAGGCCAACCACATTTTTGTATTCAGCAAATTGTCTAGCCATTGCAGCATACATCTTTCTTGTTTGTTCACTGACTGCTTGGGCTGGTAAAAGCTCGTGGTTATGCTCCTTCACAAAATTATGTATAACCCATTTACCATCTGGTCTTCTCTTCACATGCATCGAAGCTTTGCAATCTGTCTTTGAGCATGATCGCCGACCAGTCGCATTTTCCGGGTCTTGCTTGTTCTGTCTGGCACGTGGTCTATTATACGACTTGTCATACTCACGCTTGGTCCCATATCTGGAACAAGCAAATTTTGCATCAATAAATTCTCTTGATGTCTTTGAACGGCGGCTATTTTGGATTGCAGTGTTGAACCCCATAGACCGAGCATACTCCTGATAGAAAGAGTATGCTTCCCCATGCGATGCAAATTCCATACCAAAAAGCGGCTCAAGATTTGTATCCTCTTTAAAGACAACCATATCTGCTGTTGGAGAATTCAAATCCCCGCCATCTTCAGCATGTACCTCATCTCTTACATCCACAATGTTTCCATTCTCAATATCTCCATTCTGCAATTTTTCTTCATGTTCTAACATGTTATCAATTCCATGTGGTTCTTCATCTTCTTTGTCATGTTCACCAGAAGGTAGCCGTAGATCTATGTCCATAGTGAGATTATTTAATTTCAACTGGTTATTATCGGAGAATATCTGAAAGAAAGAAAGGACAACAGTTGCCAGTAAATCAGAAAATGAAAAGAAGAAAAAACTACAAACTCTGAGGATGATAATGCCAATAACAATAAAACATCGAGATTCCTAACTAAAGCAAGAAAAAGAGTTACAAACCATTTTGGACGTTTACAGTACAATGTAACTAACAGATCCAACTAGATTGTCCAGCCTTGTCAATGTCAAAAAGATGATGACATCCTCTTCTTCCAACATAAGGGACCAGGATTGCCTCCCATCGTATTTAAATGATAATATAACGCTTTGGCTGGAGACATAAAAGAAGAAAGGAGAATGTTCCTCCTTAATTAGAAAGATAAATAAATACAGAGCAAAAACATTAATCCTACATGACTGAAAACTTTCATAGAAATAGCTAAGTGAACCACTATCACGTGTTGAAATTGTGATAGTTTAAGAGGTTTAGGTGATTATCAAAGATAGAACAAATTGTGTTGGGGGATGTTTTTCACAACCACCAAAAGAACTATTACTTGATATTCAGAACTATGTATTCACGTAGTCAGTTATGGGTGTGAGAATTTTCTGTTCAACACAGGCATTCCACGTATTTGGAGTGTCCAGCAGCCATATCCTTGTTAATATCATGTCACATTGCCACAAGTATTCAGGACCACCAAAAATAAAAGTGTTTATAACTACTATACCAGAACAGGGAGGTAAGGCACTTTCTTGGAGGCATAGGGTGTTGTCCTGAACACACCTGAATACCTTTCAGGGAACAAAACTTGAAAACCCTTTTAACATTCTTAAAAGAATTTCAGAGTACTCTTTCACCGTTTTAGCTAAATATGAGAGTGTTTTAGTACTAGAACACATTTCATTCAATTCTGAAAAGCCCCTCAGGCCTTTTCTTATAAATGATATGGAGAATGCAAAATTATGCACAGCACAGCACATTTCCATTCTATAGCCAATTTAACAAAACCCGAAGATATTAAACAATGAGAACAAGAGACACTCTGAGTTCATTCATTCATTCAACATTTTTTGTTATTGAACATCTGCACTAAAGAATTGCCATAGATGCAAAATCTTGACTACAAATGCATCTTGAGTTCTTTACCTTTTTTGTTTTTCCTTTTATTGAATTTTCCATCAAAAGTAAACTAAAATTGGAGAATAAAGGAAAAACATAAAAGCCAGTCAAAAATTGCAGTAAGATGTACAACTTTTCCTTTTGAACCTATTAATAAATTTTAATATATCAGATACATACTAATAAAATATATGATAATTATCTATCCATAAATTATCATCGAGGAAACCATAAACATGTATATCAACATCAAAAAGTGGCTAACATGACATTGCAGAAAGCATCTTAATCCAATACCAAAATATTGAAAAACCAGTATAAAGGTCAAAAAACACTACAATGTCCAAATAACAGCAATAGAGTATTTATTTCTACCACAAATGAGGTCTTGTTTAGGAAAGGAACAAAAAAACAAAAAAAAAGGCTACATTTGGCAGCAGGATTAGGGTGGTTTGTCTACGTTGAAGGGCAACACCACACACACACAGAGATAGAACCACCTAGAGAGGGAGAAAGTACAAAGCCAAACCAGACAATACAAATCAAAACCCAATCCAACTCACACGTCCCACATCCTGTTTCATCATACAATTTCTAATCCTAAGGAACTTGCAATTACATTCCTAAAGTATAGACTACCATGTCATATGCTGCATACAGAAAGAACTGGACAATCATACTTTATATGCTAATAAACATTCCACAAGCTCCAAAATGTGCAAAACTGCAAGTCCACTTGGGAGACTAACTGGACTACTAAGCCTGTTTAATAAATAAGGTATTCCCAAGTAATGAAATTCGAGCTCAGCTGAATTTATCATGTTGGAAAATTACTCTGAAAAATGAAATTAGACAGCCAACTTCTTCATACAATTTGTAGTAACACATAACAACAAGGCTCAACGCATACTCTATAGTGATTTATAGTCACTCCCCATTTTCAAATCCATTTCATTATTTTGTGTCAAATGCAAGAAATAAAATCACCCACATGAAAAGACATACTTTTTACACAAAACAAAAATAAAAATACAATCTTTACAATCCATACAAATCCCAAATAGCACAGCAATATATTCAACAACAGAAAAACTAAAAAGAAATTTTAAAACAATGAATTGGTTTTCATGGAGAGAGAGAGAGAGAAAGAGAGAGAAAGAGGGAGAGATATATAGAGAGAGAAGAGAGGTCTACCTCTCTCTCTGTGTATTACATATGGACGAAGGAGGTGGAGAAGGAGAGAGCTTCGATCTGAGACTGGGGAAGATGATCGCGCACGCGAGGGGGTTGAGCGAGTGGCCAATACGAAGGTCCTTTAATTTTGCCCCCAATTTGTTTCTGTTTAGGGTTTCAAAAACGCTCGATCAATCTGACTCTCGCCTTTCCTCACTCGCTGCCTCTTTTTTCCCTTTTATTGATTTATTTCTTTTATTTTTGGTCTAAATTTTTCCTATTTTATTTTATTTTAATTTATTTCCCAAACCTCGCTGCCGCACGCGTCGTGCGTGCCAGCCCGGCTGTTGCTGTAACCACAGAGATGTGGTCCCGCCTTTTTGCAAACGTTATTAGCTGAGTGCGCGTGGTACGCGTGGCTGCCTGCTCAACAAATCGCACGTTAGCTGCCTTCTCTCTCTCTCCCTCTCTCTTCACATATCTATGTATCAAATTTATTTTTGTTTTGCTCCTCTAAAGAAAATTTATTTTTGTTTGTTGATTTATTTGCTAAATCAAATAAATGAGTCGTCCGAATTCAAGGTTTTTATAAAAAAATTGGTATGTCTGTCACACGTTATGATTGCAAATTTGCGATATAGAAATAGAGAGGGAGATTTTTCACACACACTACTAAAGTACTCAATTTTAAGGAGTCAAACAATGCTCATACTAGCATACTTGGTAATCTTGCGTACAAACATTTCAAAAGAGTACTTTCAGTTTTTACACACATTTAAAAAAAATTAAATGTATCATACAAGTACAAATTGTAACACCTTACATTACATCACATTATTTTCCTTTACTTAAAATATTACATAATGTCACATTACTTTCGGTTTTCCAATTTCCTCAAATTAAGAAACAATCCCTAACTCTATATTTTCACTCAGAAATACAGAGATTCCTATCTCCTTTCATCTTGTGAACCAAGTACATGGGACTCGAGCATATTTCTTGCCATTTCCATGATTGTTGGATTTCTTTCTTTTTGAGCCACAACATTTTTTTCGTTCAGGTGTGTATATGGTGATGTCAATGAATGCCTGCAAAGCCCATTCTCTAGACCTATTCTTTCAAATTCCATTGTGACTGATATATGCCTTTGAACTTTCCTAACCACAAGTCTTCTCTTTGACTTAATACATTGTGGAAACCCAACACTTTCTTCTTTTGGATCCCCAAGTCTCTCAAGTTAAACCAGAAGCACTCATCAAACTCCCTTTGATAACAGGGTACACAAAAATGATGTGAAAAGCTCATGCATGCAGCTTTCAGTTTTTCCAAATAGAGGACGTCAAATTCTTTCAAAATATGTTCAGAAAAAGAAGCATCTTGCCATGCGATATATAACCGCACCTATAAAATTCTATGAATATTGTGACATGCAAACGCGTATAATTTTCATACCTATACAAAAGGCCCTCAGCTCTGATAACTATCTATCTTATTTGCTAGCTTCTCCACCAAAGCAGTTGCCCGCGCATTTGCATTGAATTCTAAAGCTGGAAGATGATGAAGAAGATATGTTTCGAGCATAGAATTTTCCTTGAAACTTGTGTAGAAGTTTGTAAGCTTCAGTGGAGGGGAGAGGATAGGAGAAGAGAGACAGGAGACAAGTTGGTTTTTATTTTTAGGGTCTTTGCTTTATGGATTTTGGAAAAAAAGAGAGAGAGGAGAGACTGTAGAGTTGTAATCCAAGGCAATCACTCTGTATCTCAAACGACTCAATATTTTTTAGGGGAAGCAATGATATTTTAGGATGTTTCTTGATGCATGGTTAATTTGTATAGGAAAATTACTTTGCATATTATTGAATCTGTTATCTATACCATAGTCTCCCAATTTGTATGTCACTTTTATATTTAGTTTTTTTTAATCAACTGACATGGAGGATTTGGATTCAAGAATATGTTCTTGATTTTGATAGTCTCACATTATTTTGGCAAGAGAGATCATTGCCACTTGTTTCTTTCCATAACTATACATTCCAATTTCACATTTGTGTTACTTATTTATTAACAAGAAAGGTATCATGTTAACACGATCTAGCCTAATGAAAAATAGCTTTGACTTACAGACAAGTAGTCTCAAGTTTAAACATCCATGGTACGATAATAGTGTGTATATGAAAAACTTTCTTCAGACTACCGACTATCTTTATAAAAAAAAGAGTAAAAAATATTTTTGATCACTGGAGTTAGGGTGGAGAAACATAGAAGGTGCCATTATCACCTAAGGCTGATCAAAGAAGTTCCTTATAATCAAATAAATATTTTATTGAAGCTTTATTAAAGGGATCAAAATATGATTAAAAAAAACAAATAATTAGCCAAAAAAATGTCAAGGAACTATTAAAAAACATGAAATAAGAGTAAAGTTGAGGAGAGAGACAGGAGAAAGAGATGAGAGAGAATAATATTTTAGTGGGATCCACACAAAAACGCCAACATTAATAACGCACCAACGCCCATTTTTTTCTACCAAAAGCAAACCTAATACATTACACGTCCGCTGTGTACATTACATCTTCACATACTGGTGAGTCTTGAGTCTGTCAACGGCCCAAAAGTTAACGCCTTTTGTTTTTGTTTTTGGCTTTTCTTTGCTTCTTCAGCCGAAGGCCAGCAAATTCTACTCTTTGTTCTCACTTCTTTCTTTCTCTTTGACCCGTTGCACAACTCCATTCCATTTCACAACTGGGTTTTCCTTTTCCTTTTCCTTTTCCTTTTCCTTATCCTTTTCTGTTTGTCAGTTTCAACATTTTATTCTTTTGTTTTTTGTTAATATTTGTATTATCTGTGAGTGGTGGCAAATTGAGAGCAACAGGTACCGTTAAAGTTAACTCTTACTTTCTTTTTGGGGTTCCTCAAAATCCGTTTTTATTTTTGGCTTTTGGGTTACAGAGAGGGAACACTCTTCTCTGAAAAGCTCTCTCCTTTTCTTGTATTTCTAGTCTTCTTCCAGTCTCTAGTTTGGGAGTGCTAGGGTTTTTGGTTTGCTTTGGTCCGAATTGGGAAGTTATGGTGAGAAAACATGGATGGCAACTACCTGCTCACACCTTCCAGGTACTTACATGTCTTCTCTAGTCCAGACTTGTATCTCATCTCTTCATATCAATGTCTGTTTACTTGTGTTAGAATATTGATTAGGGTCTGCTTAAACCTTTTAGTTGCTGATGTGGGTTTCTCTCAGAAGGGCTAATTGTAGTCTGATCCCTGTTCTGAGTGTGGGGTTTCGTTAGTGAATTCGTGTAAAAGGACAAATCTTTATGGCCATCATTATTTCTCCAACTGTTAGTTAGGTCCTTGAGGTGTGCTTTTACCTTTTTTTAGGAGGAGTTTTGGGATGGGATTATGCAGTATTGGCTTCCCAACTAAGAGAAAAAAGTAGGAAAAGCTCGAATGCTTGAGTTTATGCTTGTTTAGGCTGTTTAAACTTGAACCTAGCAAGGCAGCATTTGTTCATTTTCCTTTTGCCTATATATCTACCCATTTTCTGGACACCGGATTATCTATTTCTTGTTAATTTATTGTGATTTAAAAAAAAAAAAATTATTTGTTAATCGAGTTATCACCTAAACTGTGTTTTTTACTTGGCAGGTTGTCGCTATTACCGTATTCTGCTTGTTAGTGGTTGCGTTCTATGCTTTCTTTGCGCCTTTCCTTGGAGGCCGTATCTGGGAATATATTTTGATTGGAAGTTACTCTCCAGTGGTATATGAAATGATTTAATTTAAGGTTTTCATATAGGTCCAAATTTGATTTATATTTTTTTCGAAGATAAAAAATTTAATGGGGCCAAACTAGACTAGATTTTCTAGAGTTCAAAATTGATTCTCTATGCCAGTCTCTTCTTATAATGCTTTAGCCTTTAGCACAATTCATCAGAATCATAACTAATTTCATTTCTTCTAGATAGATTTAGCTTTTTATGTCTGATGGTATTCCCATAATCTTGTCATGGCATTTCAGGCACTGCTTGTCTTCATTCTTTACGTTCGATGCACTGCAATAAATCCTGCAGATCCTGGCATTATGTCCAAGTTTGACAATGGAGCAACAAATAGTATCAATCCAAATCATAGGTTATCAGCAAAAGACTTGCCTAGAAAATTTGATGAAACCACCACTGGGCATTCTTCTCCATCATCAGTTTCCAGAAGTTCTTTAGCAGGAGCTAACTCTAGTAGGAAAGGCTCAGTAGGAGAACTAGGGGGTGTAAATATTGTAGCAGAACCCACAACCAGGAAATGTTGCATAGGTGGAATCTTCTGTGCATTGTTTGTACACGAAGACTGTCGCAAACAACAGGAAGGTGCAGCTGAGAGTCAAGGTGGTGAAGATGCTTTGTTCTGCACATTGTGCAATGCTGAGGTATTGCATTATGACAAGCATAGTATCATAATTTATCAGTTTAAACATTCCTCACTTCTAGTCATTTTAGTTTCTCATGTGCTTCTTTATCAAGCTAAATGCTCCTAGTATTTTGTATTGTAAGTTGTGAAGCTGCTTCATTTCCCAGGAAGAAGCTATAGAAATGCTTTAAGTTATGATCTCAGTATACTCTCTCTCAATAGATTCTTGGCAGTTGAGTTGGTTACATTATTTGGTGTAAAATGAATCATATGATCTATAGAAGTTACCATACTCTGATAATAGCTTGAGCAATTAGGGTTTATAAAATCTTGTTTCTTTACTACAATGAATACTTTTCATCCTGCAGGTCCGCAAGTTCAGCAAGCACTGTAGAAGTTGTGATAAGTGTGTGGATGGCTTTGATCACCACTGTCGGGTATTTTTCATGTTGTTTGATGTATTGTGCAACTTGTTTTGGGTTGACCTATCTTAATATTCTCTCTACAAAAGTAACCTCAATATATTACATGGCTGCAGTGGCTTAACAATTGCGTGGGACACAAAAATTATGTGACTTTTATCTGTTTGATGGCCACCAGTCTTGTTTGGGTAGGTATTGCAGTCTGATAATTATCATGTGCAGTAATAATCTTTGGTACTAAAGATGCTCGCTCTCTGCCCATTTTGGTTCAGCTTGTCATTGAAGCTGGAGTTGGTATTGCTGTCCTTGTGCGCTGCTTTGTTAATAAGAGAAGCATGGAGGCAGAAATTATTGATAGACTTGGAAATGGTTTCACTCGTCCCCCGTTTGCAACAGTTGTGGTACATCTTTAAATGCTCTAAACTAAAGTTAGCATCCTAATCTTTTGCCGGTATCAATAGAAAAATTTATGTGCTAACTTTGGGTCTCACTTTGTGTAGACTGTATGTACAGCAGTTTCTGTGCTGGCATGTGTTCCGCTTTGTGAACTATTCTTCTTCCACATGATACTAATTAGGAAGGTCAGTGCCTTTGGTTATTGAACTCATTTCCATGATGCTAAGTGTAGTAAAGGAGCTTAAGGAAGAGCTTTTATTATATTTCAAGTGATATAATCTTATCTTCTGAATTTTAAATTTGAATTAGGGTATTACAACCTATGAATATGTTGTGGCAATGCGAGTCATGAGTGAGGAACGTGGACAATATGTAGATGAGGCTTTCAATAATTTTGCGAATTCTTTTCGGAACTCCCCAACAGGATCTGCTACAACTGGCTTGAGTGGTGGGAGTTCTTTAGGTCTGCAATACAAGGGTGCATGGTGTACCCCTCCAAGAGTATTTGTGGATTATCAGGTACTTTAGTATTCAGTTTATATCTTAATTTACTCTTAGTGAAAGGCATTGACAGTGGTTCAAATCAAACTAACTTTAGGCTTCAAATACCTATCTTTGACCTGTGGTTTAATATGTTTTTAGAACTAGATATTGACAAGATGATTAATTGCACTGTTCTTGGGTGGAACAGTTTGGTCCCAGTTGATATTTTACAACTTATGGAACAGAGAATAAGTGAAACTAACAAGATGTAATCAGCAAATCCATATCTAATTATGTGGGGGCTGAAACTTGGTATCTTTTTTTTTTCTTTTCTTCCTACTGTTTTTTTTTTTTTGGGTCAATTTCTTCCCACTGTTTCTCTAATGGTCAGGCCCATGATGCTCCCATGTGGTCTGAGGTTCGAAACCCCCAAAAGGTACCTACCTAGCTATTTGCTAGTCTTTCCTGCCTCCCAAAGATTGTAGGTTTCGGCTGGGGGCCCCAGTTTCAGAGCTGTGTCCGCAAAGCGGATTGGTGGATTTCTGGGTATAATGGCCTTTTTTTGAACTTATGCAAGTGTAGTTAAAAGAACCATATTGTTGTTTAATCCTTCGTCTTTTCTTCGTGTTCATATTTCAATCTGCTCAAGTATGAGGAGTTATTATCTGGATGCTGTATATTTGAGTTTTTTTTGCTTGATCCAAATGATGGCTTAAATAGTACAATAAATGTTTTCTATTGATCTCACAAGAAATAATTTTTTCAAAATTTTCTTCCCATTTTCTTGCCCTTCAAATCTTCTTCCTTTCTCAATTTTTTTTCTTTCCTCCATTAGTGGCTTTTAAGAATGGGTACAGGAATTGCCAGCGTGGACCCACAACTAGTTTCCTGTCTTCTGTTTGACATTTATATCTTTTTTTTCCTCTGGGAGAAGAAAACTTTGTATATTTTACACCTGACACAAGCTTTGCTTCATTAGGATGAAGTTGTACCACATTTGGAGCCTGGAATGGTCCCATCAACTATTGATCCGGATGCAACTGGAATTACAGAAAGAGAGCAGAAAGGTCCTAGAAGGCCTGTTCGCATTAGTGCTTGGCAGCTTGCAAAGTTGGATTCCAGTGAGGCCATGAGAGCAGCAGCCAAAGCCAGGGCATCATCCTCTGTACTACGACCACTTGATAAACCTGACCTTGAACTTAGCTCAAGTGGCAATATGAGTGTGAGAAGTAGTGTAAGCACTGACACAGGGGCAAATAAAGAGATTAAGAACGAGTTGAGGTTGTCAAGAAATTCCTTTGCTCCAAGTCAAGGTAGCCGAGATGAGTATGAAACTGGAACTCAAAGCATAAGTAGCTTCAGTAGTCCAAGCCATGTTCATGAAGCGGTCACACTTAGCCCTCTACCACAGGGAGGTCTGGGACGTTTTAGTGCAGCCACTTCAGTCCCCAGCTTAGTTCCTGACCGTCCATTAACTTCCAAAGCAACATTGCCTAATGTCAGCTTGGGATTTGATGAGAAGATTATGCCGAGGGGAGGTACTACTGATCCTTTGCTGCTGTCAGCTCCAGCTTCTTCTCTTTTCAGAGATGTCAGAAGGACATCCGTTGTTTGGGACCAAGAAGCAGGGAGGTATGTCTCAGTTCCTGTATCAGCTTCTGAAGCTCGAAACAGGTTATCCACACAAACAGGTTTTTCAAATCCTAATGCAGAAACAAGCAGTTATAGTAGAAGGCCAGTTATTCCGCCACAGGAACCTTCATCTTCTGCAGTGAAGACTCCAGTGCAACAAACAGAAAAACTGATGTACACAGGGGATTCTATATTCTTTGGCGGCCCGCTTTTGAGTGCACCAGTTAGGGAAAATTTGAAAAATGAAAGGGATTTGGGTTCAAGAGAGGGCCAAGAGAGGGTGGGACTGAACTTGCCTAGGGAGTCTAGATTCAGACGAGATTCTGCCTCGAACCAGCTTCCTGTGTTTGTCCCAGGGGGTTTTGAGAACAACCCTTCTTTTGGTTCCGGTTTGAAGTAGTGTTACATTTATGGGCTGAAAGTTCTGACAAATGCATGTAAATTTCTTCCTCCTCTTGCCAGGATTGTGTATTGGAGGAATATGCAAGTCTGAAACCAATGATGGGAGCTAAGCTTGATCCCTTCGACCTGACTGCTTGAAATTGTTAAAAACAGAGTTCTCTTACAGGGTTGGAGCAGTTTCTTTGATGAAATTCCAATTTAACTCACCGGCATTAGCTGAGGTTTGTAAATGAGGCGATCTTAAGAAGTGTTTCTTGCGCTTTCTTGACATTGTAGCCAAGGGATTTGTCTAACAGAGCTCCATTTATACTCCGAATATTTTTTTTATTAGCAAGGTATCTTCCCACTATTGAGCTGGAACATGTAAATCTATCTTTTTAGATTTATCCCATTTTTACTTCCTCATCCTCATTTGCTATCGAACTTTGTTGATGTTATCAAATCTCCAAAGCCCATTGTTTTGGTTGCTTTGCTTTTAGTTGTCTTTCATTGCATTGTCGTCAAACTTCCAAGCCTGTCTCAGCCCACCAACGTTTACATCAGCGTCCTTTCATGATTTCTTAACCAAACATAATGAATTATAAAAGCACAACATTAAATAAATGATCAATAATTTGGAGGAATCACCACTGGCTTAGAGTAACCCAGCTCCTAAAAATGATTTACAAGAGGTTTTAACGGTCCGCACCGATTGTAGACCCGATGACATACAAAAAGTTGCGTTGCGAGATTACCGATCTGAATCGTCATTTCATAAATTCTTTTAGTGTAAATTCAAAAGTTAAGTTGTGGGATTGTCAATATGACATAGATTCTTGTATTCTTGTTTAAATATATATTCTAGCAATATGACATTATGACATACGAAAGTGACTAGTGAATGAGCAATTTCCTCCAACTCCATTATCACACTTAGAAGATTCTTACAAATATAGAATCACAGCATCTCCAAAGAGTATGCAAATGGAATAGGCAAAATTATACTGCTACAACTTAAGTGGCATGTTACCTACCCATTTGTCTCATGAAAAAAATTAATCACTCCAAGTGACTAGGCAATGCAAGTGTACAAATCATTATTATATTATTTAATTTTATATTTTACATTTACATTTACATTTTTTTGTTTGGTCAAAATTCATTTACTATTATATTTTATGAAAAGTATGTGAGAGAGTGGATATGATGATATTTTGTTATAAAAAGCAAGTGGGGCATAATATACCTTTTTTTTTTTGGTCGAATGGGCATAATATACCTCTTCACTTTGAAGTAGACAATATTGTCTTGTTAAGAAGAGTAGGTATATTTGGCCTACCCATTTGTCTATTCCCTTACTAAAAACCTTACATGAACGAGAATGACATTGTTTTGCTATTCCCGACCAATAACACAATGACAGGTGAAAAATTTATCTTACGTGTCATTGCATTATTGGACGGAGATAGCAAAAAGTGTTATCCCCGTTACATGAGAATTTCTCTTCTTCCCTTGGAACATGAAAATACTAATATAGCAAGGCAAATCTTATATACCTACTCTTTTTTCTCTTCCCTTCAAGATGCTCAGTTGCATAATTCTTTGTACACATCAAGTCTATGTAATTTTGGCAGACAAGGTGACGGGGCTCTATCACACCAGTCAATGTTCAATGAAAATATGCAAAGAAAAGAAAAAAAAAGGAGCAGAACAGAAGGCTTTTCTAAAATGAACCAAATGGGAAATATATGTTAATAATGCGTCAAGAAGATTCTTAGACGATATTTGTCTCCATTGGATTGGGTGTGTGTAGGAGGTGAGTCACAGTTGGTGAGTTTTCTTTTATTATGACCTGTCAAACTTGCAGTAGCTTAGCATTTCGCAAGTGATGTCCTTATCATTATCCACGTAAAAAATAAATAAAAAGTACCACGAAAATATACAGTTTTGCAATTGCCAAGTTGCCCTAGGACAATCTGCATTTCTTTTTTCCACTGATTCAACTAATTTGCCACTAATTCAAGAGCAGTTCAACTTAAAAACAACCTTATTCCAAAACTGTTTGAATCTATTCAGATGAAAAAATCATACAGCATGATACCATGAATATGACGATGTTCTCGTTCAACTATACGCTGTGATATTTTGTGTTTATCATACCGACAAGCTTAGGTATATAATAATTTCGATACCAAACCTTTCTGTATCAAAACCTGATTTACTTTTTTTTTTTTTTTTTCCCGGAAGAAAATGGGGAAAACCCATGAGATAATGATTTTGTTCGTCAAATGTCATATATATCTTTTGCTATGGACGAAGAGGATAAGAACCTTGGGAATTTTGATATTGTATACGACAAGAAGATAAGAGTAAGCAAAGGCTGTTTCAGTCTTTGTGCAACTTCAAGATATAGAATTCAAAATGATATCTGTTGAATAATTGAATGCACATTCTAGTGCAATGCGTTTCTTTCGTCATTATCAAATGCATAAAAGCTTTCTTTTTTTATCAACTAATAAACTCAATTGTTGGCCAGATCCTACTTTTGAGTATTAACAACTCACAATAATCTATAAACTATTTTTTGTGATATTTGGACATGCGCATTAAAAATATGAATTTAAAATAAGATCAAGGTTTTGACTCCGTAAAATTAAGGAGGAGCTCTTACACTTTGTATTACACATTTCAAATTAAGGAGGAGCTCTTACACTTTGTATTACACATTTCAATATGAGTTGGTTTTGCAATACTTTCTTTCTTACCATGTAAGTACGAGTTTTTATATTCCTGTTAATAACAGTAATAGTGTGACATGTATGCATAATTTTTATTTTTTCGCATTTTTGATGAATTATTTTTATATATGTGACAAACTGTTATTTGCATAAAGTAGTATCTCCTAAAAAAAAGTATCATTCTAATTTTTAATAATTATAAATGTACAAGTTTCAATTGGTGGATGTTGCAACATTTGATGTAGTTTAATATACAGAAAGATATTGTGGGAACTTCTCCAATAATAGACCTTTTCACCCCCGACACACATGGTAGAATTCAATTCTCACTTTTCTTCTTTTGAAAGATGAAAATGACGAGTTTTTGATATGAAGATGAGAATGACATGTCATTTAGATGTGAACGTAGAAGACTTTGATTTTAAGCTATGTTTAATAGTAGCAAATGATTCTTTTTTTCCTTTTTATTTACTTTGGTGGGAAAGCAATCCCACATTTGGGGAGTTAGAGAAAATTAGAATATTCCACTTTCTTGCTCCACTTGCATGTAAATGAAGAGAGATTCTTTAATAAATATTATATTTTTAATTTCGGACGCAGCCAAAATTAGAAATAAGTAACTAATGAGAAAAGAACGGGCAATGTGGTAAATGAAGCGTATTTAGACATATTTGGCCGGTCATTTTCATCATTGTCGTCACACTCAACAGTTTTAATCAAATAAATCAAGTATAGAAAAAACCAAGGCAGGTTCTTTCACTGAGAGTCTTAGTCTCTGTCCACTATAAGAGCTCTCTACTTGCTTGTTTTGTTGTAGATAAAGAGAGCAAAAAGATGGGTTTTAATCGTCTTCTTGGATCCAATCTCAGAACCCAGGTATCAAATCTCAAATACACATTTGGGTTTGTGTTTGTTTTCTGATTGCTTTATTCAGTATTTGTTATGGAAAACTACACTTTGAAACAGAAGTTACCAGAGTATGAATACTTTGTGCATTTGGTTTTGGATCATTTCATTCAGTTCATCATCTTAGAGTTTTGATAAATTTTCAATATTTTGGCTTTGATCAGTTTGTTGATATTTTCCTTCCTAAAGTCTTCGCTCCTTTGCGGAAATGTTGGAAAAGATAAAACTTCAATTGCCCTTTGGACTTTTCTTCTAATTTGTATGACTTTCATGTCTTATCCGAATCCTTGAAACTTTGTATTTCTTGCTCGGTTTGTGGATCAACGTTTGTTTAAATTGTTCTTTAATCATCTTTCTTTCCTTATCAAAACCATAAATAAAAAAAGGCGAAGGTGAGATGCACCCTATGACTTTCCAGTTCACAAATTGCATTTAAACTTTTTGACGTTCTGTTTGGTTGCTGAGAAAATGTTGGGAAAGGTAAGGACTTTAGTTCAGTATCTCCAACGAGTTTTAATTTTCCAATTGCTATTATACACAAGGTTTTCTACCGTAGAAGATTGCAACAAACTACTCCCCTTGTTTTCTTGGTGACTTTGTTACAGTTTTATCACTGGCTATGTCTTTTATTTTTGTATTTATTATGTTATATGAATATATTTCCTCCATTTTGGTTTTGCATGTTCAGTTCTGAAAGCCATTTTGTTGCTAAATGTTGTAAACAAAAAGGGATCAAATTTTCAGTTTTAAGTATACGGAAACCAGGAAAATAGTAGGAAGCATAGTAGAACTAATTGTACCAGCTGATATGACCTCTGTCTCATAAAGTGTTCGTTAATATGGTCAAAGTAAAAAACTTAATATACTACTTCCTTGTTGATGCTGAGAGATGGCCTTCACCTTAAAGATTTATTTTCCTAATAAAATAATGGCCCCATTCGCGATGATGAGTTTTGTACATATCACACACACACACACACACACACACACACACACAACTTATTGGAGAAATTTTGTAATTAATATATCCGTCTTTCTTGTTTACAGCTTCGTTCATGTACAAAATATGTTGCTGCTTCTAGAAGTCCACAGGAGCATCTCTTTCTGGTTCCCTTTCTGTCCAGGTCCTACAGTACAGGGTCACCTTTGCAAAAGGAAGAACCAATAACTGATGAGAAAGTTCTAGGGTAGGTGGTCTTTTACACTTAATTATCCACACTTCAACCTCCCTCTGTGTGCACACTTATTTGTATATGATAATGCATTTTTTCATGCATGTGTAACTTATTTGTGATTTTGCATCTGCACTGTACTAGTAGTGTACTTTTGTAATAGCCTAGACATTTGCATGTGTGCACAAGAGATTCCAATCTAATATGTACTTAATTGTTGACACATACTAACTCAGGTTCAAGGGGCATGAGATGCTTGCGCCCTTCACAGCTGGGTGGCAGAGTGCTGATTTGCATCCTCTGATTATAGAAAAGTCTGAGGTAAACTTCTTAGTTGTGTCCTTGAATTGGCCTAACATTGTCTCTGTGAAAATAGAAGTAGCTCAGGTGCACAATCATTGTATGTGCTTCCTTATTTTCAAAGCTGATTTTTTTGAAGTCAAGTAACAGAGTTGATTTTTGATTTCAGGGTAGCTATGTTTATGACATCAATGGGAAGAAGTATCTTGATGCTCTTGCTGGTCTATGGTGCACAGCATTGGGTAAAAGATTTGCTTCCCATTACTATTTCTTTCTCAGCTTGAATGTGTTGCTTTGTCCTTACTATCCTGCTTCTTAAGACTGTTTCTTAGATTTTTATATTACTGGGTCACTTGAAACAGCCACAATTACCTCACAAAAAGTACTGAATATCTCTCCAACTGCATTTCTCATCATTATGTTTCTTGCACACCCTGCTTTTGAATAAGACTATTTGCACTGGTCACCTTTGACCTCCTTTATCTCACCAAGTATAGATCCTAAGCTACCCCTACTATCTCACTTATAGCTTTGCCTGGTCTCACTATTGTAAGTTAGTTATGTTTATTTGTCAAAAAATAGGCGTGTTGAAGAAATTTCGAAGTCATCTACGTTCATGTGTATATGTGAAAGCACTTGAATTCATATTTTTTAATGTTGAAATTTGCAGGTGGAAATGAACCTCGCCTAGTTGCTGCTGCAACTCAACAGTTGAATACCTTGCCATTTTACCACTCATTTTGGAATCGTACTACTAAACCATCTTTGGTATTCATATTTTTTCATAACTTCCTTGTTTTTATATGTAAATTTGCAAATTTCGATTACTACTGCTGTACATGCATGTCATGTCATTTCTAAGTTTAAGCTAGAAATGTAAGGAATTTTGTTGTATTATTTAGAAAAACCTTGCTTCATATCTTTGCTCCCTATTACACTGTTGCTATATATGTTGTACGTGCCAGATAGTTGAATGGATACCTTCTTAAGATACTTTCCTGTGATATTCAGTAACAAACTTTATTTTACAGGACTTGGCAAAAGAACTTCTAGAAACTTTTACAGCTACAAAAATGGCAAAAGCCTTCTTTACTAACAGTGGATCCGAAGCCAATGATACTCAGGTTTGATTAGTTTCTATGAGAATATTTATTTAAACACAGTTTCCAATTTATATAAGATAGAAAAGTGAATTTATCCCATTACATGATAACAATGATGTTGCATTTCTGTCATGATTGCTGAGAGAATAGCATTTATCAATTAATACAATGTATGGGGATAAAATAACCAAACTGAAGGATAATTCAAAACTTGAAAATCTTATGAACACCCCAAGTTTTGAAGATGCTTCAGTTGCCTGAATACCAAGTCCTGTGAATTTAACAAGTGGAATTGCATTGTTTGGTCAGGAGTTCCAGGATGATATTATAGCAATCAATGACCAGTTTGTCTATATGTTAAAACTCTATACATAATGTCTTTATATTTACTTGAAATATTTGCTTTGTAGGTGAAGCTAGTTTGGTATTATAATAATGCACTTGGGCGCCCAGATAAAAAGAAATTCATAGCTCGACACAAATCGTATTTTCAACTTACTCAACTCATTTTGTTTTCTCTTTATTTCCTCTAGTCATTGTACCCAAGTCCTTTGATGTTATCTTTGCATCCTGACAGGTACCATGGTTCAACTTTAATAGCCGCAAGCCTTTCTGGGTAGGATAAATATTCTAGTGAATTTCTAAGGAAAGATCACCCTTCAGTGCATTGACTCTAAATTTCTTTTCACAGCCTTCCAGCTTTGCATACAAAATTTGATCTTCCAGCTCCATTTGTATTGCACACCGACTGCCCACATTATTGGCGCTATCACCTTCCAGGTCTATTTTTACACTGGTCTAATCTTAGAGATTTATTTTGACCAATTTATTGATAGCTTGATAATGGATATGCCAGGTGAGACAGAGGAGGAGTTCTCTACCAGATTGGCCAATAACTTGGAGAATCTTATCCTCAAAGAGGGACCAGACACAGTGAGTTATTCAAATATCATTTCTGGAATCCTTCTAGAAATGCAGAGGATACTTTGTGTTTGTGACATGGTATGTTTGTTACTTTCAGATTGCTGCGTTCATCGCCGAACCTGTCATGGGAGCAGGAGGTGTGATACTTCCCCCTGCAACTTATTTTGAGAAGGTGAGCTTTAGCGATAAAAAAAAAAAAAGCCATGAAATAAATCCAAATTTTCATGCTCAGATTCTCACCTTGTAAGCATGAAAGACCAGTTTGATAACACAGCTCCTGCTACGGGCTCCTCTCAGACATTGTTTCTATAAGTTGTCAATATATGTCTTAGTGGTTCTCTTTTTCTGGTTTTTGTACATCTGTTGTTTCTCTGTTAATACAAATCGTTCCTTTTCAACCCAAAAAAAAAAAAAAAAAAGACGAAAAAAAAAAGTTGTCAATGTATATATGCATTGATATGGTTTTGAAGTACAAGATCCAGACTTCATATATATGAAATCTGTATGTTAAGGATAAAAGGCTCGCATGTTCTGCTTTGGTGTTGCTTCATTTCAGCGTGGCGGTTGGTGCTAATAAGAAAAAAAGGAAACTTAAAAAGATCTTTGTAATGGACAAGCATTTCCTGTTTGATGCAGGTTCAAGCTGTTGTGAAGAAATATGACATTCTATTTATTGCTGATGAGGTATATGTTATACTTTTCTTTAATGTAACCTGATGTTTTGAGTAAGCTTTATATGTTGCTTGTTAAGCTTATGTTTTATTTGTTTACTTTTTAAGGTAATCTGTGCATTTGGAAGGCTTGGGACAATGTATGGGTGTGACAAATACAACATCAAACCGGACCTTGTATCAGTAGCAAAGGTAAAATGAGATTCTCTACGAATACAGAGCTACTCGCTCACATCCCATGACAATATTCATTTTCTCATCACTGTGGTGTTGGATGTCCCAGGCACTTTCTTCTGCTTATATGCCAATAGGTGCTGTTCTTGTGAGTCCAGAAGTTTCAGATGTCATACACTCTCAAAGCAGCAAGCTTGGTATGTTGGTAACTAATCATATTCCATGAAAAGTTATTATTCTTGAGTGACACGATTTCTTTTGTGCCAGGTTCTTTTTCTCATGGGTTTACATATTCTGGACACCCTGTATCCTGTGCGGTTGCAATTGAAGCACTCAAGATCTACAAGTATGTTCTTATTTTCTCAACCCAAAATATTTGAAAGCAAAGGTGTCTTGGTTCCAACTTCCAAGGATTCAAACCAATCAGTTTCAGAATCCGGAGGAAACAGGATTGAAAAATGGACCAATTTCAATTAGCTAAGTTGCACTTTGATTGATATAAATAATCTTTGATTGGCCTGCCTGTGGTGGCATGACTTGTGTTAGAAATTTAGATCTCTGCTTATAGAGCTCGGTGGTCCACTGCAGTCCAGCTTACTTCAACCTGCTTTTGTTTTTATTTTTTTACCACTGAACAATAACCATTTCACGTGTTTGTAGGGAACGAAATATTGCCAATCAAGTAAACAGCATTTCGCCAAGGTTTCAAGATGGCATAAAAGCCTTCTCTGATAGTCCCATTATAGGGGAGGTAAGTCTTGTTACAGAGAGTTTTTACACTTATAGGTCAGCAAGAGAAATAACAATCACTAAGATACTTACATGGTATTCCTTATGTCGTTATGCAGATACGGGGAACTGGATTGATCCTTGGTACAGAATTTACAGACAACAAGTCACCTAATGATCTATTCCCTCCGGAATGGGGTAAGTCCCATCTTTCTTTCTATCGAAGGAAAATGAAGTAGACTTCATCTAGTATGAATATGTTTGGCTTTTCTGGGAAACCTATCAAGGAACCAGTCAAGCAGGTCTAAACCTCATGGGGCTGGTGTGGAGAGAGGATGCGTATAATGGTCTAATTGTGTGCTAACTGGCATTTTATTTTGTGATATCTGCCTGGTCATTCATTGGTGTGGTGGCCAGAAGGCATTGTTTCTGTTATATTATAGGTTCTGTTTATGGCCAAACAAATTCTTCCTTGTTTTTCTTGTTGATACTCCTTGATGAAATCCATCAGGTGTAGGTGCATATTTTGGAGCCCAATGTGAGAAACATGGAATGTTAGTACGCGTTTCCGGCGATAATATAATGATGTCTCCACCATTTATCATGACTCCTAATGAGGTTGACGAGGTAGGCACATTCCTCAATCTGTTCCAATCTCCCTTAAAATGGGGCAACACTTGTCTCATTTTTATATGAAATGCTTGCTTAAATCACATCCAAGGTTGAAGAAGCTTGAAGAACATGCTAACTAGAACCTGTTTTTTTATATTTCCAGTTAATAAGCAAATATGGGAAAGCATTGAAGGATACTGAAAACTGGGTGAAGGAGCTCAAGTCTAAGCAGAAATAATTTGTAAATGCATTAGCCGATGATGGTGAAAAATATGTACACTTCATGTAAAGCAAAGACGGTTCCTTCTTGTGTCTTGTGAGATGAATGGTATCTGAATAAAGCATCTTTTGACATTATGTTGGTGTAGGATTTCTGTCTCTTATTTTAATTATTTACATTTTAATGAACTATTATTTTACCTATTTGTTTCTTTAAAATTGAAACTAATGATTTATAAGCTGCAAATTACATGAAACAGAGGTGACCCAAATTCAAATTTGGTACATAAACTGAAATCAACATGAACAACAATTTCTGAGCATAATTTCTAAATTATAATTTCCATTTTACAACGCGTTCATCGACATATCCTCAAACCAAAAGGGCCTTTGTAATCAAAATGCAATCTTATAATAATTTGCAAATTGCTGGGATTGGAAGTAGAAGTGCAGCAGCACCTTTAAAAACGTCCAAGAAGCTTTGTCGTCAACCTTTGGCTTGTTTTTCAGCTTTTCTTCTGGACCGTTTTTCCCTAGAGCTTGGAGATGGCTTATATCCAACAATCTCGTTATCTTTCTCGTCCAAGTCCCTAAAAGATTTCTACACATAATTTTATAATAAAAAAACCGAAAATCTCAGAAAGTAATGAACAAACAACATATTAAGATATATATATATATATATATATTTGACCCAAAAAAGATTTTAAAAAAAAAAGAAGAAGAAGAAAAGAAAGAACATAATATTAAAGATTTATTGGATAAAAGGGTACCTCGCTGAGCTCAGCAAAGCTCACAGCATAGAAGGTAACAGCTGCAGCAGCTACAATCCCCAAAACTGGAAGAGCTATCTGCTGTATCCCATTCATATTTCTCTTTACCTCACAAATCTCTCCTTCGTTGCTTCTTTCTAAATTTTAAAGAATATCTTCTTGGTGGATAAGGTGCATCATTTCCAGGTGTGTTTTCAACGGTGGATATAAGAACAACTCAGTGGACCACTCAAGCAACTACAGTCAAGTTTAGCCCAACCATTCATTTTGTTAAGCATTCTCTTCGCACAGCCCACTTGTTGAGCTGCTGCCACTGGGCCATATGTATCCATGTTCTTCAAAACATTGGACTAAGATTGTTTCATACTGCCAAACTTTGTTCACTTTATGATTTAAACTACGGAATCATAACTACGGATCGGAGAGAGATTCGAACTTAGGTGCAAAGCGGCTGACACACTATCTAAGAACTACCCTAACCCTATGAAACTCTAAAACACTGTAACTCGAACATCAGCAATCCTTTGCCATTTACCATCGGAAATGACCATATGCTTAGTAATTTTTTTTAAAATGAAGCAGAGCTATATACACATTTACTTACAACGCCTATACCTATACACTCTAGAAAGTACCAATTTAATATGAACCAAACAACCACAACAGACCTAATTAGGCAATTCAAGTAGCACTTTGCTAAAATTTAAGGTTGTAATGTCAAAATTGGCAAAATCTGTTTGAAACTGCAAAATGAAGGTAAAAAAGTTATCCTATTTGATGATCAAGATGCAACTTCAGAGTACTTTCAGGTTTGATACGCAGAAAAGTTCCAATCAATGTTTTCCCTGATCAATAAGAAGAGGATAAAAAAAAAAGACAGCATCCTTGTACCCAAAAAGAAGAAGAAAGAAAAACCCTTTCCTAAGTGTCTTTATGTTCTGTAATGTTTGGGATCTTCTTCTTCGCATACTCAGAGTACTCATCAGGATCCATCAGATTATTGAGCTCATCCCTACTGCTCATGTCCACCTTCATGATCCATCCTTTTTCATACGGGCTCCCATTGACCTAAAACATCCCAATTACCAGACAGAAATTAACAAAGCAAGATTAATAACACTTATAATCAATGAGATTAGCATAATGTTAATTAATTCTTACCAAACCAGGAGAGCTAAGAAGCTCTTTGTTCACTTCAACTATGTTGCCAGAGACAGGAGAGTTAATGTCTGAGGAGGCCTTGACACTCTCAACACTCCCAACAATGGTGCCTTGTGCAACAGCAACACCAACATCAGGCAGCTCCACATATATAACATCACCCAAATGTTCCTGAGCATGTTCTGTTATTCCCACACTAGCCAATTTCCCTTCATCTTCAACCTTAGCCCACTCATGGGACTTTGTAAACTTCAAACCCACCACAGCTACATTAGACACAGGACATAAATCTTAGAATTCATTTGAAAATTATGAGACTCTGCAAAGATAAATCATGAATTTTGAGACTAGGGTTTTCAGAATTACCAGAAGAAAAGCCTCTACAGGGAACAGACACCCTCAAAGACAAAGCAGCACTTGTTGACCAAACCCTAGTCAATGCCATGTCTCTCTTTGTCGGGGCGTGTTACTTCAACCTGGTACTTGCAGCCCTCACTTCTCAGTGATCACAGGTGGTTTTATGGTAATTTGGAATGTGGCTGAGTGCTGTCAGTTTTGAGTTCTATGCTTCCCAGACCAAGAGGACACCTGTGCAGGAAATCTTGTGTGGAGGCTGACGTGTCAACTATTGGTGATGGGATCACTAATGGCTCCATCCACTGCCATGATTTAAGTGGTAAAAATGAAACAATTTTGACTTTGTGGGTATTCCATATTCATGGTACAAAGCGATTGGGAGAGAGAGAATCGAACTTACGACTTAAGATAAAAGAATAAATTATTTTATTCACTTCAGCAACAAATCTCGTCTTTGCCATAGTCTTACTTTTATTTGAATGTGAATGCGAAGAACGAGAATCTCTGAAGAGGAAGAAGAACAAGAAGAAATCTTTGAAATTGGAGAATGTGTTCATTGAAATTTTTTTAAAATTAACAACAGCTAAAATTCAATAAATTTCAGAAATTAATATTTAATTAGTCAAACATTCCTTATAGGAAAATTTACTATTATATATAATATAGGAGCCTAATTATAAAAATATCATATATGAAACGGATTTTAGAAACACATCTAAAACTCATTTACTACATAATAAAGAGGCTTCTAACTTCTTATAAATTACAAAACTACCATCGATTTATTAAAACAAACTCAACCCCAAAACCTCATAAAAAATCCGAAACACTCGATAGAGCATCAAAGTAATTTAATAATCAAAATTAAATTAAATAGGACTAGCTATTATTTTTTGAGTTTTTTGTTTTGTTTATTTATAAAAATTAAATGATGTAGAGTTTATCATCATTAATATTAAGAATAAGTAAACTTCATTAAAAGTTTTTCAAATTAACAACAGCTAAAATTTGATAAAACGCAGAAATTAATATTCAATTAGTCAAACATTCATTATATACATGTTCGTTTCTGATGAATGACCAATAAGAAATGCCGTCTTTCTTCTTATAAATCGGCCAAATTAAGAATTTGTGTAGTTGGTTTACCTGGTTCCAATCCAACTTAGAAGTCAAAACAACTAGTCAAAGGTGCATGCATGGCCGGCTATGATGTCAACTTTCTACTCCAACAATTTGAAACTTTATATAAATTCAAAATACGATCCTATATTTTTCTAACTTAATTTTGCCTAATCGTTTTTATTATTATTACTGGCAAACTTTTTTCAAAGACTTAAATGCAAAAATGGTGTTTTACTTATTTGGTCAATTTAATCCTAGTGTTTTTAATTTGGCCGATTTAGTCATTATGGTTTACTCATGGGATCAATTTTGTCAATTCTGTTAAATTAATATTTAAAAAAATTCATAAATATTATTTAAACTATTAAAACTCTCTAATTATTTATAACTAAAAAACCCAGAAAATCTCAATTTAAAAATGAAAAACATTTTTAACAACAAAACAGTTGACTGATTAAATCGATAATGTAAAAAAATAAAAATAAAAAATAAAAAATAAAAAAAAAAACCAAAAAACAACCCAGCTATGAGGTAGGGAATGGAAGATGTACACTGGGAAGGAGGGATTGATGAGAGAGAATTGGCCAGTGGCTTGGATTGCTCATGGTGGTTTGGGTGGTGGCAGTGGCTTGAGAGAAGAATAGTTATTTTTATTAATTCGCTATTGTAAACTGAACTTAAATTTTTAGAACAATTATAAATTTTATTTATTAATTTTTAAAACTTTAATGAAATTGTTTTAACGGCAGTGTAATGGATTAGACAAAATTAGCTAACGGAATAAAACATAAGAACTAAATTAATTAAATTGAAAACACAGAGATTAAACTGACTAAACAGGTAAAACACAAAGATCATTTCTACATTTAAGCCTTCTTTAAAACAACCATTTACTTTGAAGTAGGTGGAGTTTAGATCAGAAGATGATCGTTCCTTAGAATCCTAGCACATGGTAATGTCCCTAATTAACACTGTGTGTTGCAAAGGACCCACTAGTGTAGTGGTTTGGAATATTTATTCCCTCAGGCAAGGTCCTGGGTTCGAATCCTAGCATCTGTGTTGTGTGTGTGAGTTTAATATGCTATCGCCCCTTTCAATAGGAAATGTCCTCAAAAAAATAAACAAGTAAATAAATAACAATGTGTGCTTTTATTGCTCTTGATTTGTTCTTCCAAAATGTAATCAGAAAATCATATTGCAATTAGTTTTCATATGCATAATAATAGTCCTGATCTCTTGGACTACAGGGGTCCAAGAGATTTGTGGTCACTCACCGTTGAATGTAAATTCAACGGTTTACTCATTCTTGCACTCATTTTAAAAATTTTTTTTGAACCATTGGATTAATATCCAACGGTGGGTGACTACAATTTCTTGGACTCCTGTAACCCATTTCATATTCATATTCTTCCAAAGCTAACATGTTATTGTCTTAGAAAGTTGAAACCGAAAGGTTAAAGCTTTAAGATGCATTTGTCATTTTCAAAGTACTTATTTTCTGCACATCTTTGTTTGTTTCTGATAGACTATACCTAAACCAAACATTTCCATATGCACATAACGTCTGTCAAACCAAACAGCTAGGCAAGAAATCCAAATAACACGATTCCACTAGCTATACCTTCTTCAACATATGTTCATAAAATAAAAATTCCACGTATATTCATGTTAGGAGCGATTTTTCTGTTTGGCTATTGTATACGGCAACACACTTACATAGATGGATCACATGTGAGATTAGGTTGGATCAAAATACAAAAAGTCCGTTTTTTATAAAGACGTTCACACAACTATATGATTCGAACTGTCGAATATAAGAATTTCTCTTTACATTAAATGAACAAAAATAAACATATTTTATGTTATCAAACTATAAGTCTCATATTCATATCATAATTTGGATTCATTGAAGGTGTCTAAAAAGAGAAACATATATGGTAGACCAAGCACCTAAAATTTGTATAGGACCCGTTGAAGAAAGTGGAAAAGGTGGCTGAACAGACCAAGCAAACCCATAAGCCAAATTGGAAATTTTATTTATTAAAGCTAATAAACAATGATGCCAAAGGGGAGGAGAGAGAGCAAAATGTCTTAATCGACTAAAGAAAGACAGAGTTGTGTTGGCACGCCTAGATGGGCGGTTTGGTCGGTCGCCTATGGCCGCCACTCTCAGACCAAAAAGCCACCATTTTTTTTTCTTGCATGGCAATGACGAATTAAACCTCATTTATGTCTTATTTCTCACAACTAGCATTCTTGGGATTCAGAAATTCACTTGATCAAAAGAAAAGGAGAGACAATGAGAAATTGTTGTAGCAATTTCATGTTACGCATTTACAGCATCAGTTGAGAATGTAGTTGATAAGTGAAAGAGAAAACAATTGAATTTACTTCTAACTCTTGAGTAAAGAGTTCGTAGTTTATAGTAGTTAAGATCATTCACTTATGCATCAAATAATGTACCAAATTCAATCTAGAAGCCTAATACGCATAAGACATATACAGAAAATTCGAAAATCGAAACTAACTGAGATGATGAAAGATATAGAAAATTGGGTCGATTCCAACTAATGTACCAGATATATAGATTACCCTACTCTAACTAAAACTTAGGAGCCTAATATACAGAGCATTCAAAATGGGCTCCCTAAGCCACCTCCTTAAATAAATTTTAGGGAGGAATTGTAAAAATACAACTCCAACCATTCTTCATATCCACCTCCTAAAAGAGTTGATAAGTCTCGAGTAAAGAGTTTGTAGTTTAAAGTAGTTAACAACATTCACTTATGCATCAAATAATATACCAAACTCCATTGAGGAGCCTAATATGCATAAGACAAAACCAGAAAAATTGAAAAGCGAGACTAACTAAGATGATGAAAGATATAGAAAGTTGGGTCGATTCCTACTAATGTACCAGATATATAGATTCCCTTGCTCTAACTAAAATCTAGAAGCCTAATATACATAAGATGTAAGAACCAAAACCAAAATATCTAAAAATTAAGATTTCTTTATTTTAGCCAAAAGACGATTTTGCCCTCGCTTATTTTAATGGGGAAAAATTTGACCTTTTGATCGGAAAAGAATTTGAGAATTCCGCTTGTGCCGTTGCCTAGAGCACGGCGAAACGAGTCCGTAGACACGGAGTAGACCAGAATCGGAGTTCTAACGAAGAAATTACGAGCAAAATACCGCGAAGGGCAAAACGATAATTTGATCAAAAGTCAGATTTTTTATCCCTTCTCTCTCCTCTCCCCCGTCATTTCTCTCTCTTCTCTCCCGACTGCACAGCCCCGCACGACCTTCCCTCCTTCCAGCAGCTCCCGTCGCCACCACCGGCCAGCTCGATCTCCGGCACCGGTGCCAATCGGACAGCCGTTCGCCCGCCGACCTTTCCCGACCAACCCCAGCCACGGGCAAGCCGGATTCTGGCCGGAATCGGCCATTCTTGCTGTCGGACGTGTTCAAACTTCCAGTTTGAATATCTCTCTCGTTTCTTCACCAAATCTTTCGAGTGAGGCACCAGGAGTCCAGCTAATCCACAGGAGGGACCTTCAAAGGGTCCAGCTAGCTCGGACCAGCAGTGAGTGGACTTTTCTTTCATAAAAAGATTTTATAATTATATTTTATATTTGATCTTGAATAAGTGGTATAGTATGAATTTTATTGTGAAAATACCTTTATTGTTATAAAAAAAATTAGCCAAGCAACAGATTTGAGGTTTTGAGCCAAAATAGTAGTTTAGCTCAGATTTACCAGAGTTCAGAGAATATCAGATTTTTATCAGTGATAGTTAATTTAGACCACCATGTACCCACTTTCTATTTGGTGATTACCCATAGTTGGACCGATGTCGACGGACATCCAGTCCAATTTCAGTTAGTCAGTGCACTTGACTTGCCTCACGAGTTTCGGGGACGCTCGAACAGTGAGTGCCAGGATTTGCGGCTCGGCAAACTTGGTGTCCCGAGACCTGCCAGGATTTGCTGCTCAGCTGACTCTGTGTCCCCGAGACCTGCCAGAATAGCGGATCAGGCTGACTACAGTCCCCTATATACTGCCTGAACGACTCGAGTTGACTTGGTGTCACCGAGGACCTGCCGGCGGATCAGGCTGATCATAGTCCCCTGATTTCGCCAGTTTGCGGCTCGGGTAGCCTGTGTGACGCCTGAGACCTGCCTGGGAATTGACGGTTATTACAGGGGTGCAATTAGGTGGCAGTTTTAGAGATTTCTTTTAAAAACTTTTCAGTGCAGTTACTGTTTCATTTATTTTTATTAGTATCTTCGATGTTCAACATGTGTTGCACTGTTACATTTGTATTCAGTTATGTGAGCATTTATATGATTAGATTTATTTGTAATTAATTAAATATCTCGAGCTTGATTATGATTAAGTCATAGTTTTTTTATATATCCCTATGTTTTTCAAACGGGGGTTATTATTTTCTCAAATGTCTTTACGAACATGATTTTTGTCCACTCACAATTTTAACTTGTTTTTCGCCCCCAGGCTGTAGAAGAAGGAAGGAAACCACTCGGGCCATCATCCTAGCTCCCAGACCCACCACCAAAGTGTAGGAACTCATTGTAACTTTTTCTTAAACCTTGTAAATTTGTATAAACATGCTCTGTTATCTGGTTGAACTTGAGAAACTAGAGTTAAAATCTATTTGTTGAATTAGTCTGGCCGTTGGTAGGATTTTGGAGACTGTTTGACAGGTGGAAGATTTGGGTTTGGTCAAAATACAGGGGAGGCTCTGCCGAATTTTCGGCAGAAGTATGAGGAAAATTTTTAAAAGAATTGTAAAAGGAAAGGGTAAAAAGGTCATTGTGCCCGGCATTCTCCAGGTGTCGGACACATACAGGATTCGGCTAGGTTTTCAAAGCAGAAATTGGGTCAGGTCCTGTCATAAGACCCTATTGTCATTGGCGGATCCGGGAATTTTTTTGCCGAGGTGCAATTTTGAAATGCTAAAAACTCTTTGTGGATTGAACATCTAAGGCTTTTTACCTAAATTGACCTTAGGTCCTTTCATGCATTCATATCATAATGAAAAATTATTTTATGTAAAAATATTGACTAATTATGAAAAAAATATTTTTCAGAATAATCATTTTCTCAAGATAATTTTTAGCGGCTTTTATTCCTTACACATCAAATAAGAAAACTTGATTTTATGGGATTTTAATATGAAATATATATTGACCTAATGAGCCATCATTTTTAGCATAAATTTTATTTTGCACTAAAACCGATTTTTCATATTTTGATTTGGTGGGAAATTGATTTTCTTGTATTTTTATTTGAATCCAAATGGGGGGTACTTCCTTATTTACATTGTAAACTTAAATTAATCAAGTAAAATAAAATAAATGAAAGTAAAAGAACAAAGACATTTACTTAAATGCTGAAAATGGAAATAAAGTAATCTGCACCACTACCAGCTGAGCAAAGGGGCAATTTGAAGCACCTACAATAATTTTTCCGACAAAAGGAGGTGCAGTGTACCTTCTTGCACCCTAATAGGTCCGTCAGTGCCTATTATATTGAAATTATCACAATATATTTCTCTATTTAAATCTCAATTTCAAATTCCTAAGCCTAATATTCTGTATCGACAACATGGATTTTCAAATCAATAGGTTTCAAATCTACAGATTTGAAATAGATGAAGAAAAAAAATTCCAGCAGATTTGAAAATCCAAAATATATATTTAATTATCTTTAAAATCCAGAATATGCCAAAAAAACAAGAAGAAAATAAAATGAAAATCCATATAGATTTTTTTCACCATAATATTATGTCTTTGGTTGGCATTGTAATTAAAATGAAATCGGAAGGCAAGAGTTGCGAATACAGCAAAGTTGCTACTGTCCGATTGCCAATAGGCGGCCCCACCTTGCTGTCCCATGGCACTACGGTGGACCCCACTACCTCCTCACTCATATTTATATACTTGGAATCTCTCTCTCTCTCTCTATAGCTCCTCCTCTGCCTTTTCGTCACCAGCTCAGCTCCTAATCACTCCCATTTTTCGTTTTCGCGTTTCGAAAAAACAATAAAAACGCTTCACAGAAATCTGAGGGAAAAACCAATCAGCTTTTATCAGGCAAGCGATCAATCTTTCCTTATGCTCTGTCTTTTCTATTTGTATGTATGCATGCTCTGTTTTTCTAACTTGGTTTTCATTCTTTGAATTTGAACTGTTTTCTGTTCCTCTGTGTTTCATGCTTTACTGAATGGCCTAGTGTTCTGTTTCTGCTTTATTATTATTATTATTTTTATTTTTTTTGTATACATGGTGATGTGATCAAGCATCAAGCTGTGATCTTTCTGTGATAATGTTATCTGCCATCTGGGTTTTATTTAAATGTAGTTGAAAATTGAGAATTTGTGATTTTGGATGAACAATTCATATGAGAAATTCATGTGTTTCTGATATCCAAGTTTGAGTCTTTGAACTCTTTGGACAAAACCCATCTCAATGATCATAATTCTTTCAGCTTCTGTTTGCTGGTTTGCTGATCTTTGGTCATTTTCTGCTTCGTCTTCATTCCTTATAATTTACTGTTTTTGATGGCTTTGAAACAATCTCATCCCATCACTTTGATCACAATTGTTTCACCTTCATTCCATTTGCTGATCCTTTGGTCTTTGATCATTTTTTTTTCTTTTTCTGTTTCATCTTCTTTCTGTTTTCACTTGATGATCAGTGAAATGAAAGCTGAAGGAAGTTCATCTGTGATGCAAATCTTGAACTAGAGAGTCAGAGGCAACAAACCCAGTTGGGTTAGTCTTTTGGTTTGACCAGTCTATATGGCTTTGAGATCTTTGTAGAACCAGAATTCAATCCCTAGATAAAATATTTCCGTTTTATTTATTTATGTATTTGTTTATTTGCTCGGGCGTGTTAGGTGGAAGAGATTTTATTCGTCAAAAGCTCTTTAGATCGCTATTTAAGATTAATAAAGCATGAATTTATTGGTAATTTAATATATTTGATGTTTTGTTTACTTGGATTCCAGCTCTTAAATTGATTTTGCTTTTTTATTTTATTTTAGTAAAAGTTTATTTATTTATTTTTAAATATATGAAATGTTAATGAATTAGTAACTGCAAAAAAAAAAAAGATGCAATGCATATTGTTTATATCAAAGTTGATGTTGATGATTAACCTTAATTAGTGGCCTTATTTTTATGCATTTGTCAGTTGAATGATAATTGATGTGGCTCTTTTATGTTTGTCTTTGTGTCTAATTATGGAGCCAAAGATGGCGATGAAGGCTCTGTCAAAAATCTAAAATAGGGAAAAGAAACTTAAGGAAGAAAATGATGGCAAAGCTACCTGTCCAAGCACCTTTAACTTTGAAAGAATCTTTTTTTATAATTATTATTTATAATTATCCTATTTTTTTCTTTCTTTTTGGTCATAAACTTAGAAATGAATTGCCAATATGGTCTAGGCTAGTGGAAAATTGCTCTTTATTTGCAGACCATTGGTCTCGGGTTCGAACCCCATGACAGATTGATAGTGTGTCTGGGTGAAAAACCTCATTCTCCTGGTAGCTTAGACTATCACTTGTATTAAAATAAAAATAAAAAACTTAGACGGGAACTTAAGAAAGATGGGGACTTGTGATTTGTACAATCAAATAAAAATTGAAGGATGGACTGCCCATCTTAGTTGTGGGCTCCACCCACAATGCTTCACTTTTTGTGTATGCTAATCCAATGGTCCAGATGTCACTAGAGATTCAAAGATGTAGCTTTTTTTCTCTCTCTTTTTTTTTTTTTTTCAATTTTTAAGCCATGAAAATGATGCCACCTCTGTATTGAAAATGAAATTCTTAGAAGATGGAGTTGAAAGACCTTGTCTTTGTGTGTAACAACCTAGCTTGAGTGAGGAATTATGGGGCCTACAGACTGTATGGTTCCACATGATTGATCATCCTCCTCACTAGTTAAGTGACAAATATGACAGGCAGTCAGCAGGTGATTTTAAATCCACCAAATTCTAATTCTTCAAAGAATGTGATCAACCCTAATTTACAATTAAATTAAGATTTTTCCCTGTGATTTAATAATCTAATCTCCAATTGATTTGAAAAGAAAAAAAAATGTTTTTATTATCTAATAATTTATTTTTTCTTGGCCAGTAGAAATCTAGAAATAATTGCATTAACATAAATGAAAGAATAAAATATGTGCCATGATACTGATGGGCCACCACAATGATTTATGGTGGGTACCCACTTTGGGTGCCACGTCAGGTGGGTTGTCTTTGTCCGGCACACAATTTACTACCACAGCTAATCCGGAATGGAATGACAGAATTACCCTCGTAGCTTACCTTCCTTGTTAAGAAATGTCTTTGTCATCTCATCTCATGTGTATTTTTCTATTCACATTTTGTTGTTGCAAAGGCTTCACGTAAAAGACTTTTCCAAGAAAAAGGAAGTCTAGTTATTAAGATGATTCTTTTTTATTTTTTTCCTTTTTTGAGAAGTCTGCATTATTGCAATAAGTTGATAACATAATAAAGTGGATGATGAAGTTTTTTGTAAATCACAGAGACGCAAGTGGAGTAGGTCAAAATTAGGTGCAATATGGAAGAAACACAAGTGAGCTCAGAAATCCCAGTGAAGGCATTTGAGGATGCCGAAACAACAAATGCCGAAGCAATCAAGGTAGCTGCAATATTTTGTTCTGTAATTTAAACCCTTTTCTTGGCTAATTTTTTCAGACATTGATTAATCTGCAATCATTCACGTTAAGTCCTTCATGGGATCATTTGATTTTGTAAAGTTTTTTAAATAGATGTTGAATGTTGATTATGGTGGTCGTAATGCAGGTATCGAATGGGGACTTGCCACCGGTAGAACACGAAGGAAAGAAAGAAGAAGAGGAAGCAACTTTTGATGGAGAGTTCATAAAAGTTGAGAGGGAATCACTAGATGTGAAGGATGGTTCTCATGCTGCTGAACCAGCATTGGTGGAGGACAAGCCATCGGTTATTGAGAGAAGCTCAAGCAATTCAACCAGAGAATTGCTGGAAGCCCGGGAGAAGGTGAGTGACCTTGAGCTTGAAATTGAAAGGTTGGCTGGTGTGTTGAAACATTCGGAATCGGAGAATTCTGAGCTGAAGAATGAGGTCTTGCTTAGAAAAGAGAAGCTGGAAGAAAGTGGAAAGAAGTATGAAGAGCTTGAACTCAGTCATAAGAAATTGCAAGAGCAAATTGTTGAAGCTGAGGAGAAATACAGTTCACAGCTCAATGTTTTGCAAGAGACGTTGCAAACTCAGGAAGAAAAGCACAAGGATCTGGTTGGGGTGAAGGAAGCATTTGATGGTCTCAGCCTTGAGCTTGAAAGCTCAAGAAAGAGGTTGCAGGAACTGGAGCAAGAGCTGCAGAGTTCTGCCGGTGAGGCACAAAAGTTTGAGGAGCTGCACAAGCAAAGTGGTTCGCATGCTGAAACCGAGACAAAGAGGGCCTTGGAGTTTGAGAAACTGCTTGAAGTGGCAAAATTGAGTGCAAAGGAGATGGAAGATCAGATGGCTTGCATACAAGAAGAACTCAAGGGCTTGTATGAAAAGATTGCTGAGGATGAAAAAGTCAAAGAAGCACTCAACTCTACTGCTGCTGAGCTTTCTGCTGTCCAAGAAGAGCTTGCTCTATCAAAGTCCCAAGGTGTGGATTTGGAGCAGAAACTCTCTGCCAAGGAAGCTCTTATAAATGAACTGACTGAAGAATTGGGCCTGAAAAAGGCCTCAGAATCTCAAGTCAAGGAAGATATTTCCGCTCTTGAAAATCTGTTTGCGTCGACTAAAGAAGATCTTGATGCAAAGGTTTCTGAATTGGAAGAAATCAAGTTGAAGCTGCAGGAGGAATTGAGCGCCAAGGAATTGGTTGAAGCTGCACAAAAAACTCAGGAGGAAGAGTCCTTAGTTGTACAGGAGAAATTGGCAATAGTAACCAAAGAAAAAGAAGCTCTGGAAGCAGCTGTGGCAGATCTCACTGGTAATGTACAGCTGACGAAGGATTTGTGCAGTGATCTTGAAGAAAAATTGAAGCTTTCAGAAGAGAATTTTGGCAAAACAGATGCTCTTTTGTCTCAAGCTTTGTCAAACAATGCAGAGCTTGAACAGAAGTTGAAGTCGCTGGAAGAGCTCCATAATGAAGCAGGAGCTTCTTTTGCAACTGCCACTCAAAAGAATCTTGAGCTTGGGGGTATTATTCAATCTTCAAATGCAGCAGCAGAAGAGGCAAAATTGCAACTGAGAGAGCTTGAGACGCGCTTTATAGCAGCAGAACAAAAGAATGCAGAGCTTGAGCAACAGGTAAATGTGGTAGAGCTGAACAGAGGAATTGCTGAAGGTGGTCTGGAAGAACTCTCCGAAAAATTATCTGCACTCAGGACTACACTGGCCGAGGTTGAGGAAGAAAAGAAACAGCTGAATGGTCAGGTGCAAGAGTACCAGGAGAAGATAAGCCAGCTGGAATCTTCCTTAGACCAGTCATCTTTGCAGAATTCAGAGCTTCAGGAGGAATTGAAGATTGCCACAGAGAAATGTGCTGAACATGAGGGCCGGGCCAGTACACACCATCAGCGAAGCTTGGAACTTGAAGATTTATTCCAACAATCTCATACCAAAGCGGAGGATACTGGTAAAAAGGTAAGTGAGCTGGAGTTGTTACTTGAAACAGAGAAGTTCAGAATCCAAGAACTTGAGGAACAAATTAGTGCATTGGAAAAGAAATGTCTGGATGCAGAAGCAGATTCAAAGAATTACTCCAACAAGATATCTGAACTTTCTTCTGAACTCGACGCATTCCAAGCAAGAACATCTAGCCTTGAAGTTGCACTGCAAGCGGCCAATGAAAAGGAAAGGGAGTTAACAGAAGCCTTGAATGTTGCTACAGAAGAGAAGATAAGGTTAGAGGATGCATCAAACAATTCCAGTGAGAAGCTTTCTGAAGCAGAAAATATATTGGAAGTCTTGAGGAATGAATTGAATCTAACTCAAGGGAAATTAGAAAACATTGAAAATGATCTTAAGGAGGCTGGAATCAGAGAAGGCGAGGTCATAGTGAAACTCAAGTCTGCCGAGGAGCAACTGGAGCAGCAAGGCAAAGTAATAGAGCAAACAACATCCAGAAACTCAGAACTTGAAGCACTACATGAATCCCTAGTGAGGGATTCAGAGATCAAACTCCAGGAAGCAATAGGAAGCTTCACTAACAGGGATGCCGAGGCAAATTCTCTGCTTGAGAAACTGAAGATTCTTGAAGATCAGGTGAAGGTTTATGAAGAGCAGGTTGCCGAAGCAGCAGAAAAATATGCGTCATTGAAAGAAGAACTGGATAACAGCTTGACTAAATTGGCTTCTTCAGAAAGTACTAATGAAGAACTGAGTAAACTGATCTTGGAAGCAGAAAACAAAGCTTCTCAGTCCCTCTCAGAAAACGAACTGTTAGTTGACACAAATGTTCAGCTGAAAAGCAAGATTGATGAACTACAGGAATTGTTGAACTCTGCTCTGTCTGAAAAAGAAGCCACTACAAAAGAGCTTGTTGCCCATAAGAGCACAGTTGAAGAATTAACAGATCAGCACTCAAGGGCCTGTGACCTTCATTCGTCTGCTGAAGCCCGCGTTGCGGAAGCCGAAACCAAGTTGCAAGAAGCCATTCAGAGATTCAGTCAAAGAGATTTGGAAGCTAAAGACTTGCTTGAGAAGCTAGATGCTCGAGAAGGCCAAATAAAATTGTATGAAGACCAGGCTCAAGAAACATCTTCAGTTTCTGAAACCAGAAAAGCAGAGCTGGAAGAGACTCTCTTGAAGCTGAAGCATCTGGAGAGTATTGTTGAGGAACTGCAAACCAAGTTAGCTCACTTTGAAGAAGAGAGCAGAAAACTAGCTGAGGCAAACATAAAACTTACAGAGGAAGTGTCCATATATGAGTCCAAACTGAGTGATGTAGAAGCAAAAAATTTTACTGCCCTTGCTGAGAAGGAAGAGACAGTTGAACAACTTCAGGCTTCAAAAAAGACTATAGAAGATTTAACGGAGCAGCTTTCTTCAGAAGGGCAGAAACTACAATCTCAGGTGTGAATCAAACTTTTTGTGATTATTATGCTGATATTATATGATGCTTTCCTGTCCCCATGTATGCTCTATAACTACGTATTTTTGCTACAGATATCTTCAGTTATGGATGAGAACAGCCTTCTTAATGAATTGAATCAAAATATTAAGAAGGAACTCCAGCAAGTGATATCCCAGCTCGAAGAACAACTCAAGAAGCACAAAGCAGGAGAAGATGCCTTAAAATCTGAGGTTGAAAATCTCAAGGCTGAGATTGCTGAGAAGTCTTTGTTAGAGAAGTCTCTCAAGGAGCTTGAAGAGCAATTGGTGAAAACTGAAGCTCAACTGAAACAAGAGGTAGAACATTATCAGTTTCAATAAAAAGGAAATCTAGAGAATAAGCTCTTATTCCGCATTCTTTAATTTTTCTTTTTCTGCACGGCGGGTGGGGGTGGTGGAGGAAAGGGTTGCATTTATCTTTTAAGGATTTTTTCTGACTCAGACAATGAACTGTAGGTTGAAAGCGTTAAGTCAGTTGCTGCTGAAAGAGAGGCAGAGTTGACTTCAAAATTGGAGGATCACGCACATAAAGTCCATGACAGAGATTTATTAAATGAACAAGTTGTAAAACTTCAGACCGAGATACATATTGCGCAGGCCACTGTTGCTGAAAAGGTAAGGCACCAGTATTATTTAAGATTTCTTTTACTTCAACTGTATGATGGTGAATAAGTTCAAAGTTAAGAATTGTGGACTGTTCATATCAATAGTAGCATTATGCATTTCTAAATTGCAGGCTTTTAATATTAACGTTTTGTAAAATGATCCATGTTTTAATTCCCTACTCAACAGAAAGAAGCAGATTCTCAAAAGGATCTGGAACGAGAGGCATCATTGAAGCATTCTCTTGAAGAACTTGAAGCTAAGAATAAAGAAATCACTCTTCTAGAGAAGCAAGTCAAAGACCTTGAGCAAAAATTGCAGCTAGCCGATGCCAAATTAACAGAAAGGGTTTGTCTATACCTATATCCCTACTCACTTTATATATACTACTACGGTACAAAATGCAAACACATAACACACAAATTATGCATGCTGTACGCTTGTTCGAAAGTAGTTGTCGAATTTTTAGGACTTAACTGTCCTAAAAAACTTGTGGGAAATGGAGACGTCAAACCATACTAAAAGGATTTCAACTCACTAGAATCATGAAGCTAATTATTCCAGCAAACAATTGTTTAAAAGATATGTTTAACTCATGTTGCAGGGTGATGCCAATGTAGCCGGATTGGAAGTGAAATCTAGAGACATTGGATCAACCATTTCAACTCCATCAAAAAGGAAGAGTAAGAAAAAGTCAGAGGCAGCACTTGCTCAAACTTCATCATCTTCAGAGATCCATACTCATACTGCTGAGGCTTCCCCTCTGATGAGCATTAAGTTCATTGTGGGAGTGGCTGTGGTGTCTGCCATCATTGGCATCATTCTCGGGAAACGATACTAGATTTGCTACTGTGGTTTTTGGTTTCGCCCCTCAGGTGTTGGTGATATTTTTTTTCTTTAATTGTTTCGGTTGGTATAAATTATGCACAGAAGATTGAAGGCTTGGTTTTTGTGCTTTCAAGCTTAGTTTTTGAGGTTGTTGGTCAGGGAATTTATTTTAATGCCTATACCCTTGCCTGTTTGCAAAGCAAAACATAGTTGAATCATGTATTATTCAAGTTTGTATTTAGTTTTTGGATTGGCTTGCAGATGCTTTCACAAATATTTACAGCTGCTACATGCGTGTCTGAAAACTTGTATGTTTACAGCTTGTTTTCTTTATGAGTTTATTGATAGGCTGTAAGGCCGATATTTGGCACGCCCCCCATCTAAAAATCAGTGTGCAAAGCTGTGTCATGAGTTGGTCGAGGAGCCTCTACAAAACATATTTCTCCTTATGAAACATAAAGAAAAAAAATTCCAGGGCCAAAGAGAAAAAGAAAGTAAAAATAAGCTCGAGTGAAGGTAAATATAAAATGACAAGTAGCATGATGCGCATTGCCTTGAAGATTTGAAAAATAGACAGTTTGGATCGTAGAAGAAAAAAATTCGTGGGGGAATGCAGTTTTCTATCTAAATGCTTAACTGTGTTTCCAAATAACACAAAACTAATTTTATTGCTTCAAGTAATAATTCATCTCTAAAATAGATAGTTTGGATCGTAGAAAAAAATTCATGGGGGAATGCAGTTTTCTATCTAAATGCTTAACTGTGTTTCCAAATAACACAAAACTAATTTTATTGCTTCAAGTAATAATTCATCTCTAAACTAAAATTTCACATATCATCGTGAACCGATGGTTAGTTTCATCTATAAGCACGTTGATGTTGAATTAATTCAGAGAAAATTTGAAGGTATAACAAAATGTTATACGCAGCTTTGGCACTTTCCATTTTGTGAATCACGTGCACATTATAAATATGATTACATTTACAAGGGCATATCTGAAAGTACAAAAACTTCAGCATTCTAGGTTGTTAGTTGCAAAACTCTATTTTTCTTCCATGAAAGCTATCTACATGTAATTGTCTGCTGCAGGAACTTGCTGAACCCATCCACATCTGTGGGGGGTAACCATGATGTACCTTTTTTCTTCTTAGAATTAGCAATAGCATCTTGGGGTTCCACCGCTTCTGCAGTAATGCCATGAAAAGAACATTATCTTTCGGAATCGAGCAGTATTTCTGGACAAACTACTTTGTTACAGTACCTTGCTCGTCTAGATACTTGAAGAAAGTGAAGGAGGGATTATATTGGACTCAAAAAATGATTTGTGTCATTGCATTCCGTCGTACCGGCTTACAACATCGTGTTCAACATTCCCCTTTAACCACTTTCAATCTGATAAAGATCTCGTTGTCATCAAACCCTGTGCATCAACCGACATTCTAGTTCAACTCAAGACCAAAAAAAAATTAATATTCATAATTCATAATCCATACAAACTTAGCTACCTGAACCCAAATCTTCAGCTTCATCAACTGAAAGTTCTAAAAGCCTTGTGTTACAAGAGGGGGGATCAAGTGTCATCCAATCAGGATTTTCATTGTCTTCTAGGGGCATTTCCGTCTCTGTCACCCAGTCTTCGACAATGCTATTGCGGTCAAATGATATAGGACCCACATTTTCCTGTTCTTTGTGCTTGTGAACCCTAGAAGAAAGCAATTAGCAAAAGAGCTATTTTCTTTTACCAAAGAACATTTGGAAAATACCGATATACAGAACCTATTGTTTCTACTTACTTTTGTTTTAGTTTCAGGTTGTATTGAACAAAAACAAGATCACTGAGCCGTTGACATTCTAAGCTGTTCCTTGTCTTGTGCAACTGTTCAAAAGGAATTTGATTCTCCTGACCTTGAACTATGCTGCAAGTTTGACTGAGAATACGAATTGCCAAGCGCGCAAGGTTTGGGCAACTACTACCATACGTCGACCACCATTCAGCTTAGACAAACAGAACGTTTAAAGAAATTAACCGAAAGATGCCACAAGATCCAAACTCTATGCAGCACAACTTCAAAAAAGGAGGCTCGTACCAAAATCTAATTTAACACCAGAATGACTGACATAGGCAATAGTCTGGGCACTTTTTTAAGCATTTTATCACATTTATCATTCTATTATTTTATTTTATTTTATTTTTAAAGAAGAAGTTAAAATATGGTTTGATCACCTTTCGTCTGTATGTTTAGCCAACTAAATAAAGAAATCCTGTCACCCAAAATAACAATGCACTATAATGAAAGATCCTCACCAGGAAGTAGATTGTCTCTAGCTCGAACTGCCAAATTCCTCCCCAAATCTCCAACAGCATTTTTGTACAAATTTATCTCTTTGATAACTTCATCTTGGATTTTTATATCAGGAACCAATCTCTCTATGCAGTCAAACATCCTTGATATGATCTCATTATGCAAGTCTCCTTTGACACTATAGAAAAACTTGGGATTAAGGTAAAAACCTGCAGCATGAAGAGGAAGATGCCATAACTTTTTCCACCTGTAATCGATAATATCCCAGTAGACCATGTATTCTTCTCTCTTGACAAGTTCTCTTTTGATTGTTTCTTTTGCTCGATATATTCCTGCAAAAACATATCCCATTGCTGCCCTCTTCTGGCTACCAACAATTCTCAAAACTCGCAAAAGTGGGTTTGTTAAATGTGTGACCAAAATGCACGCAGACCAAAATGAGTGATTGCTTAATATATCTAGCACTGCTGATCCTTCTGGTGTTTTGGAGTAGGGGCAGCACATCCATTCTTTTGAAGTAACCATAGACTGCAAATTAAATTTAAGGTCAGCCATTTGCTTCAATGTCGTAAAGTTTGTAGCAAACCTAGTTACTCCCAGCCTCACAATGTCATTACCAAAAGTATACCTTCTCATCATATTCAAAATGACAACATGTTTGTAGATAAATCTTGTAACAGATCTAGCCTGTTCAATTACAGAATTTATCCACTCAACTTTTCCAAAATCCTCAAGGATCAAATCTATGGAAGTGGCGCCACAGGGAGACCAGTACAGGGTAGGGAATGTATCCATCAACCTCTTCCCAGCAACAGCAAATTGCTCTTCAGTATTTGTAATGACTTGCAAAACATGCCCAACTCCAACTTCTTCCACCACTTCCTTAAGAAACTCGAATAAAGCATCTGGGGAAAAAATAAAGTAGGAAGCATCCACAGATTTCAGATAGATTGTTCCTTCAGGGCATTGCACTGCAAAATTTAGCAAAGTTTTACCCTTTTCAGAACTCCATTGGTTGACTAAAAGGGAGCAACCAGTCCTTGCCCAAGTTTCCATGTGCTGATGAATATCACTCTTCACCTCTCCAACTGCATTCTTCAATATCCAATCCCGAAGGTCATCATATGAAGGTGCTATAGTCCCCTTTCCCCCAGAGACAATAGCATCAATCATTGGCTGGAAATAAACCGAGTTCTTCACCACATCCAGGGGAGCCTGAATTTCATATAAAAACCGCCCTATTGCCATATGAATTTGTTGATTGCCGACCTCTTTCACTTCATAATTATTGTTGACAGTTCCAGCATTGGCAGCCCCAACAGCACTTTCACCTCTCACCCTCTTCCTTACACTCACATTTGTATTACTTATGCCAACTTCTTCTTCATTTTCCAACCAATATGAGTTGGGAAAACCAGTTGATCTCCCTTGGGTGTCTTCAGAAAAAGCACTACCTACTGCAATAGGAATAGGAGCTGAAACATTACTCAATTTCGTAACGCCATCAACAGAACCAGAACCAGTATCTGCAGAAGAAGTTCCACCCCTCCACCTCACTCTTCTATCCACACTCATTCCAGCATCTTCTTCTTGATTCACCGAAAAATTCGATATGGGCACTCCAGCTGATCTATGCATTGCAGCATTACTCCTATAAGAATTGTCTACTTCAAGGGGTACATTAGTCAGATTACCACTCAACCCAACTCCATTCCCACTCATTCCAACATCTTCTTCTTGATTCACAAGCGAATTCGAATCGGGTCCTACCATCAATTTGCACTCCCCATTTTCAGCAAATGAATTGTCTAATTCACTAGGACTGTGATGTGGGTTTGTAACAATTTGACTCTTCCTGTGCCTAAACGCTGCAATCCCATGATCTAAACTCTGTAACATGGAAAGACGAACATCTGGTGGGGTTTGGTCACAAGTAGGGCCATTGCCCTTTCGACCAGCAAGGTGGGATTTAAGCCTGTTAATTCCACCACCCTGAAACACTTTGCCACAATATATGCACTTCTTCAGCTCAGCCTTAACTCCATTGGGCTGGTCTTTGATGAAAAGTTGGCAGTGTTTCCATGCTGGGTCTTGTTTGTGTGGAGAGACAGCGACGGGCTCAAAACCCTCTAGAGATATCATCCTAATATCAATCAATCAATCGCTACCCAGAATGCTTCATGCAATATATAAACTGAGAAATATGTTACATTTGGCAAAAGAATTCGAAAGAGAAGAGGGAGACGATAAACTTACTTGTCTTGGTAATTTCTGTCAGTCTTCGGAGGATTTTGGGAAACACAGAGGGGAGAGAAAGAGGGCTTTGTGTTTTCTTTTGTTTAGGTGGGGGAGAGAGAGAGAGAGAGACCCAAGCGTGCGGGCTTTTGATGGATTTTGGTGTTAACATAGAGGTCAACCGGTTGTGAAGTTGTGATTTTCATTTTTTAAGGGCGTTTCAGAGTAATTAGTAAGTAATAAATGCATAATTTATTAAAAATTCATTTACATTTTATATATAAATGTAGGCCTGGCATTTTAGACCCAAAAATCAAAAAATTGCAAATGCTGACCGAGATTTTATTGTATTTAAACCGACTTATCACGAAAACCGACCACAACATGCGGTTTATAAAACCGACCTCAATATGCGGTTGCGGTTGTGGATCCACATATCCAAATAATGTTGTATACCACATACTGCAATATAATTTAATTAATTATTAAAATAAATACCTATAATTATTTAATATTAACTAAAAAATGGTAGGACTTTATCATTTAGGTGGATCTTTCTCTCTTCTCTCTTCTCTCTTCTTCTTTTCTTCTTCTTTTTCTTTTTATTCTCTCTCTCCTTCTCTCTCTCTCTCTCTCCCCCCCCCCCCTCATCTTTTTCCTCTTTGTAGGACTTACTTAGGCTTTGAATGTATTACTAATGAAGTGTATTCTCCACCAATCTCTTAAAGTTCCCTCTATTGCCTTGAAGAAATATCATTTGAATATTTAGTGAATTAATATAACTTAATTAGTAAATAATTAAACTACAGTAGGAACCTGGGTTTCAATTAGTATTGCAAACTGATCGATTATGGTGGTAATTTTGTTAGGTTGTTATTAGTGGGTTAGCAGAGATAATCTCTAGCTTGCAATAAACTATTTAGTTGATTAAGGTGGGAAGCACTCCCAAACCCAAACTGTAACACCCCGACTCTAAATTAAATTCCTAAATTAAATTTCTTAAGTTAATTAATTTTGAATTTTCGAATTTACCCTTGAGGTAGGGGTAAATTGGTCATTTTCTTACCCAGAAAGAGTTTGGAGCAATAGCTGGTATTTTTGGGTAGATCGTACTGAGATGAGTCTGTAGACACACAGTTGGCTCGATTCGGAGTTGTAACGAAGAAATTACGATCAAAACATCGACAATGGCAAAATCGTAAATATTTCGAAGTTGGTTTTTAAAAAAACCATATTTTCCCCTCTCTCTCTCTCTCTCTCTCTCTCTCTCTCTCTCTCTCTCTCCTATCATGAGCAGCCCTCCCCTTCGAAATTTTTCTGCACAACCGTGGCTTCCAAGAGCCACCGCTGCCACCACCGTCAACGACAGACCTCGAGACCGGTTTTATTCGAACCGCCACCTCCTCCTCTTCTCATCCCACCTGGTCTCCGCCGCCGTCAGCCACTCTAGCCGTCGGAATCTGCAGAAAACTAGCCGGTTTTCACAGATTTTCAAACCGATCGTTTTCTCTCATTTCTTCTCCAAATTTGACAAGTAAGGTATGGATTTCTACCTATTTTCCATGCTCTAGCTGATGGTTGAGTAGGATTTCCTTAATTTTGAGCCTAGGATAGTTTATCTTTGATTTGAAATTCTACCGATTTTGGGAGTTTGTTTTCGGCCACTTCCGGTCACTTTTTAGAGTAGGCCCAAGAACAAAAGTGACTCCAAATAGGGTGTTGTACCTAGGGTAGGAATCTTGAGCCGATATGTTGAATTTTTTTGACGAAGCTTTATCGCTTTGGACACCCACGTGCTGCCGGCGCGTGGGCTCTGTAGCAGAGGGGCATTATTGTTCCAATGCGATCTCCGGGTTGTCACGAGTGCTAGGATTTTGCGGATCTCAATTCAGACATCGTTTGACTATCGAACGAATTTTCGCATATTGTGCGTTATTTGAGTTCGATAGGTTCTGACCATTGGATCGTTTCCCAATTAAAATATGTTGTTCTAGGTATTCCTAGGATCGTGTAGGACTTCACGGATCATGAATCGGAGCCCCGAATGTTCCAATTCAATAACTTAAAGTTTATGTTTTACGATAACCGTCTGATCGTGAGCGATCTAACCGTCCTTTTCAGACCAAACTTACGGTGTAAGATCCCACATCAACCAACGGAGAGGGGACGATGTGCCTTATATGTGCACACCCACATCCATCTATCACGAGGTCTTTTGGGAGCTCACTGGCTTCGGAGTCGTAGGAACTCCGAAGTTAAGCGAGTTGGGGGCCAGAACAATCCCAAGATGGGTGACCCTTGGGAAGTTGCTTATGAGATCCCAGAAACAAAACCGTGAGGGCAGAGAGGGGGGCCCAAAGCGGACAATATCGTGCTACGACGGAGCCGATCCCGGGATGTGACAATTTGGTATCAGAGCCACTCTGCCGTGTGGTGTGAGTGTGCCGACGTGGACGTCGGGCCCTTAAGGGTGGTGGATTGTAAGATCCCACATCAACCAACGGAGAGGGGACGATGTGCCTTATATGTACACACCCGCATCCATCTAGCACGAGGCCTTTTGAGAGCTCACTGGCTTCGGAGTCGTAGGAACTCCGAAGTTAAGCGAGTTGGGGGCTAGAACAATCCCAGGATGGGTGACCCACTGGGAAGTTGCTCGTGAGCTCCCAGAAACAACACCGTGAGGGCAGAGAGGGGTGCCCAAAGCGGACAATATCGTGCTACGGCGGAGCCGATCTCGGGATGTGATAATTATACTGAAAGGCCCCGCTCTGAATTTTCCAAAACTCGAGGCGAATCCTGTGGAATTCCCGACATCATCCCGATGTCAGGCCCACTTACTAAAGACCGAGATTCGCCTCGGGTTTTGGAAAATTCGGGGCGGGGCCTTTCATTTGGTATCAGAGCCACTTTGTCGTGTGGTGCGAGTGGGCCGACAAGGACATCGGGCCCTTAAGGGGGGTGGAATGTAAGATCCCACATCAACCAACGGAGAGGGGGTGTTGTGCCTTATATGTGCATACCCGCATCCATCTAGCACGAGGCCTTTTGGGAGCTCACTGACTTCGGAGTCGTAGGAACTCCGAAGTTAAGCGAGTTGGGGGCCAGAGCAATCCCAGGATGGGTGACCCACTGGGAAGTTGGTCGTGAGCTTCCAAAAATAAAACCTTGAGGGACAGAGAGAGGGCCCAAAGCGGACAATATTGTGCTACGGTGGAGTTGATCCCAGGATGTGACAATTTGGTATCAGAGCAACTGAAAGGCCCCGCCCTGAATTTTCCAAAACCCGAGGCGAATCCTGTGGAATTCCCGACATCACCCCGATTTCGGGCCAACTTACTAAAGACCGAGACTTTCTGCCGAAATTTCGACAGAGTCTCCCCTCTAAATTGGACATTTCTCAAAATTTCAACATGCATAAAAACGCATTTAATATCCACAACTGGCAGCATGTACAATATAATTTCATGCAATTCGCATAAACGGCATTCGGCCTTCAAATTCTTCTCAACTACCAAGCATGCTAGCAAGTCCAACCATGCCTTAAACAAGGCAAACGATAAATTCAAATATAAATTACGACTACTAAATTTCAACATACATCATCTAACTTTTTCAATTTCAACCTACGAGGTTTTAACCTCCTAACACAATCACATCTATGTCCGTGGCTGCACCTAATAACCTTAGGCTGCCTACGTACACTCCCTAAGGGATCAAGCCACACGTAGTTCTTCCATAAAACCTAATTCTACACATAGGCAATACCTTATTTCATTCCTTTGTATTTCACATAATCTCCTCATACATCGGTACTACCAACGCCACGTATGGGGCATGTCAACACGCCGGATGACCTATGCCACGTGGGACCATGCCATATTATCACAATATCTCCCCATACGCCGGTACAATAAACCCCACGTATGGGGCCTGTCAACACGCTGGATAACCTACGCCACGTGCGACCATACCATACTATCACAATATCTCCTCATACGCCGGTACAACCAACGTCACGTATGGGGCCTATCTCAACGCCAGATAACCTACGCCACTCGAGACCTGAACATCATATCACAATATCTCCCCATAAGCCAGTACAACCAAAGCCACGTACGGGGTCTGTCGACACGCCGGATAACCTACGCCACCTGCGACCTCAACATATTATCACATATCTCCTCATACGCCGGTACAACCAACGCCACGTATGGGGCCTGTCTCAACGCCAGATAACCTACGCCACGCGAGACCTCAGCATCATATCACTTATCTCCCCATACGCCGGTACAACCAACGCCACGTATGGGGTCTGTCCGCACGCCGGATAACCTACGCCACGTGGGACCTAACTTTCACAGGGTGGTATTTGTAGTGTGACCAAAATCCGGGGAGGTACCTAAGGTAGTGCGTATAGCACTTCAAACTGACATTCTAGACTCCTTTTATACCTTACAAACGTAGATAAATATATAATTTACTTCTAATATTGTGTAAAACTCAACAATAGTCTAGCACCCGATAATCCCCTTGGAAAGGTGAGATTGCTCCAGGAGACTCACGGTCAACCAAGGATCAAACTACCTTAACCCTGGTCAAACGGGCCTACAGGGCCCACAACCTCCAAATTCCAATCCGAAAGTTCCTATGAGTTCTATAAGGTATAGGACACTCGTCCAGTAAGTTTGGTACAGATCGGACGGTCAGATCGCTCACGATCGCACAATCTGACGGTTATTATAAAACATAAACTTTACATTATTTAATCGGAACATCCGGGGCTCCGATTCACAATCCGTGAATTCCTACACGATCCTAAAAATACCTAAATTGACATATATTATATTTGAGACCATCCAACGGTCCCAACCTATCGAACCCGGATAACGCGCAATAGGCGATATCCGTTCGATAGTCAAACGACGTCCGAATTGAGATCCGTGAAATCCTACGCACTCGTGACAACCTAAGGATCTCATCGAGACACATTGTAACTTTTTCTACAGTGCCCACGCGCCGCCACACACACCGGCAGCGTTGGGTGTCCAAAGCGATTACGCATCGCAGGAAAATCTCAAAACCACGGCTCCAAATTCCTACCCTAGGTATAAAACCCTATTTGGAGCCACTTTTGTTCTTGGACCTACCCCAAAAACTGACCGGAAGTGGCCGGAATCACTATCCCAAAACTGGCCGAATTTCAATTTGTAAATCGGATTACCTACGCTAAGAATCGATCCAATCCTACCCAACAGGCAGCTAGAGCATGGAAAATAGGTAGAAATCCATACTTTACTCGTCTGAATCGGTGGCCGGATGAGGGAGAGGGCCGGGTCATGACGCCGAGCCCGAGCCGGTCCTTTTGGCACCGGTCCCGTCCGCAACCACGGCCAGTGGCCGGAGATTTTAGGGGAGAGAGAGAGAAACCGTCGGGGAGAGAGAGAGAGAGCACGCGAGAGAGAGAGAGAGAGAGAGAGAGAGAGAGAGAGAGAGAGAGAGAGAGAGAGAGAGAAATCTGATTTTTATAAAAATCCCATTTTGAAATAATTACGATTGTGCCACTGGGTTTCTTTTGACCATATCTCTCTCGTTACAACTCCGATTCAAGCCCACTACGTGTCTACGAACTCATCTCAGTACGACCTTCCCAAAAATACTAGTCACTGCCCCAAACTCTCTCTGATTAAGAAAATGACCAAAATACCCTTATCTTAAGGGTAAATTTGTAATTTCCCTTAAATAATTTAAAAAACTTAAATAAGGGGTTTAATTTGGAGTCGGGGTGTTACATATGGGACACGTGTCTTAAACCTTGTGAAACCCTTTGGAACTTCCAGTTTGTTCCATTCCTCGTACACTCGCTAGAAACCCGAGAAACTAGGATTTTAATTCAAGTTCTCGTTCGAAATACTTTGTATTAATCTCGTATTCGTATTTTGAAATAGGCACTCCGACCACGCATACGTAGCAGGCGGGACCCTCTCAGGGTCAAGTGTTGTGGGACTACTTGTGAGTGGACTTTGTTTTCAACTTATAAGCATGGTTTTATAATGAGAATTTTATGCATATGAATTAAATAGTTATTGAAATGCATGTTATATTTAATAGTATTGTATTGGTAATATATTTTGGGTTTTGACATATTTGAGTATCTTGAGTATGTATATATGGATTTTGAGAATTTCTATATATGTTTGGCTATGTGTGGGGTATTTGGGTTGTTGAGATGAGATTGTGGAAAGTGATGAGTATAGAATGTCAGTTTGGAGTGCTATAAGCACTACCCTATGTACCTCCCCGGATTTGGAACTTGGATACGAAAACTTGAGATACTTGGAAATGTCGGAACCCGGGGGCATCCTTGACGGGATGTTGCTGTAGACCCTTGATTGGGTAGTCCGCGCGCGTAGGACTAGTCATAGACGTACGAGTTTTGAGGGTATCGGTTGTACGTGCTGGCTGAGAGTTAGTCCCCCAGTTAGACGGCTCGTTCCCTAGTTACATGGTGAATTGAGGACTCTTCATGAGGACTCTGCCATGGTGACTAGTCAAACAATTCCCCGGTTGAATTGTTTCTCTGATACAACTAGGTGTTGGTCATATTTATATTATATATATATGTTGGTCATATTTATATATTATATATATATAACTATTCATTCATTCTTGTTTTGCGGTGAGGATACTTCCTTGCCGGTCGTGCCAATGGGTACGCTTTCGAGAGTTTAGTTTGGGACTTATAATATTTAATTGGTGGGTTTGTATAGTGTTCTGTTTGGATTTCGGACTTGGCATCCGGTATTAGTTTGGTTTTGACATATATTTAAATATTTATTTGATTATGATGGTTTGGGATGCATTTGGATTTCTTGCATGGTTTATTAAACAGTGGGGTTATATTATGTTGGTTTACACTGAACTGAACTTTATTTTTGTCCACTCACATTTTTCTGTTTTGCGCCCCCCAGCCAGTAGTTGACTGAGCTCCGTAGCTGAGCCGGATCGTGTGCTTACGAGCCTTGAGCCTTCGTAGGACTCCTTCATTCATTTTCCCTTGAACTTTGTTTTTGTTGTAATTGAATTCCTTAGATATGCTCTGTTATCGCCCTTGCTAGGGTTTGATTTATGAGGCTGGATGCCTTTGTTATAAACTGTTTATTCGAAAAGCATGCTGCTGGTTGGGTACGTTAAACTGTGAATTTTGAGCAGGTTGAATTTTTGGGAAATGTTCAATTTACAGGGGAGGCTCTACAAAATTTTGGTACAAAGTCTCGATATTTAGTAAGTGGGCCAGACATAGGGTTGAGGTCAGTAACGAGACGGGATTCGCTCCGGTTTCCGAGAAATTCCGTGGCGGGTCCTGTCACAAACCCTAGCCGTTCTCTCCCTCTATGAGTCCTAAAGGAAAATTCCATATAAGGGGGAGAAGGAAGAAGCCTCATTGCCCCTCATCTTCTTCCTCTCTTCTCGTCTTTTCCTTTTAGGTTAGTGAATAAGTCTACTGGGGTGTTTTGAATAAAAAGCCCAATGTGGTGGTTTTTTCTAAGCCATGGTTAGATTAAAGTTCCCAAACACTCATTTTACTTTATGTTCTCAATCAAATCCTACTCTCAAAACTTGCTCCCTAACGCCGCTTACGTTCTTTAAATTTGATTCTATATCGTCTTTGACGGAGGTTGCTGCAAATCACCCAATTGTTCTTTGGAAAAGTTGTTGTTTTCGTTTATTTGTTCACTTTTATGCACATGTAGATAGCTGAAAATCATATTTTCCCCAGATCTGTTACGGATGCGGTGGTGGTCGCGACCGTACTTCTTCAAGTGGTGGTGCTAGAGTTCGTTTAGGCTCATGAGTTGATTTAGGGTTTTAGTTACGTTGGGTTTGTGGGCTTTGTTTGGGCTTATGGCTAATTGTGGTTGACAGGACCCGATCCCAATTTCGCTTTGGAATTCGAACCAAGTCCTGTGCGTGTCCGACACTTGGCAACTGTCAAGCACAAATGACCATTTAACCCTTCCTGCTACAGTTACTATTAAAACTTTCTTTGGACTCCTGCCGAAAATTCGGCAAAGTCTCCCCTGTATTTTGACTAAACCCCAAATCTTTCACCTGTTAAATAAGCAAATAAATTCTCCCAACAGCCAGAAATGCATCCAAACAATCATTCACCAGTTCAAGCTTTCCACTAAAACTAGATATCAGAGCCTTTTCTATTAATTTACAAGATTTCAAGAACTTTTTAAAATCAAATCCTACGTTTCTTGGCGATGCGGAAGCTAAGAGTGGCCCGGTGGTGGATCCTGCGCACTTCTATGGCCTGGGGGCGAAAAACAAGTTGAAAAATGTGAGTGGACAAAAATAATGTTCGTGAAAACAATTTAGAACATAATAACCCCCGCTTAAAATAATTCGGGACGTAAATCTATGGTTCGACTATATGCCAAATACGAGGTATTCAAATAAACATGGATAAATATAGTTATAAATACACTCGAATAACTGAACAACCATGTAAAGATATAAAACATGCACAGATATCGAGAAATCTGATATAAAATAACTGAAAGCAATAGTTGCATAAAAATGCTCAAAATCCTTTTAAAACTACCACCTAAATGTACCCAGAAATATCCGTCAATTCCCTGGCAGGTCTCGGGCGTCACGCAGTCTACCCGAGCCGCAAACTGGCGAAATCAGGGGACTATGGTCAGCCTGATCCGCCGGCAGGTCCCGATGACACCAAGTCGACTCGAGCCGCTCTGGCAAGATACAGGGGACCGCAGTCAGCCTGATCCGCAATCCTGGCAGGTCTCGGGGACACAGAGTCAGCCGAGCCGCAAATCCTGGCAGGTCTTGGGACACCAAGTCTGCCGAGCCGCAAATCCTGGCACTCACGGTTCGAGCGTCCCCGAAACTCGTGAGGCAAAGTCAAGTGCACTGACTGAACTGTAAACAGACTGGATGTCCGTAGACATCGGTCCGTCTGAAGGTAATCACCAAATAAAAATGGGTATGTGGTGGTTTTGAAATAAATTCCTTTAGAAAAATATCTGATTAATAACTGTAAATCTCAAATTGTGCTACTGTCTCATCTGATTCCAACCTCAAACTCTGTTTCTATAACTTGTAAATAAGCAGCACAGACTTATAGAACTATTACTGTACTAATCATGTTCGGAACCATAATAAAACTTACTCAAGATCAAATAAAGAAATTTATTCAAATAAACTCATTTATAAAAACTTATTTATATAAAATCAATATAAAATCATTTATGTAATTCATCCGTATAAATCATCTATATAGCTTATTTATATAAAATCAGTTATGAAAGAAAGTCCACTCACTGGCGGTCCGAGCTAGCTGGACCTCTTGAAGGTCCCTTCTGGACTCAGTCTGACCTCTGCTGCCTGATTAACCAAGGATAATAAATTAATAAAACTGTTCAATAACATAATTAAATTAAATACACTGTCCCCGGCTCCTAAAAATACGTGCATTCGTTTTAGAGTTACTCATGTGCCCACTTTAACTTTTCAGACAATTAGAACGGCCTTAAGAGACTCGAAGCCTCATTAAGCGATAAGCTGCCAGACCGGCCGATCCGGGACCCGTGGGGTCCACAGTCTCCGAGGCTCGATCTGGGCTTCTCTGAAGGTTCTTCATAGAGAAGGAACCATGTTCCGCAAGTTTGGTCCGAAACGGACGGTCGGATTGGCCAAAATCGCGTTATCGCTTAAAATTCAAACCCTAGCCCCAGGGTTCGCGATTTCGGAGTATCCGGGACTCCGATTCGCAATCCGTCGAATCCTATACAATCCTGGAATCATGTAGTACGACATATCCAAAATTCAGTGCGATCCAACTATTTGACGACACTGCACCCAAGGATCGCGCGATATGAAAAATCCGTTCGGGGCTCAAACGGACTCTGAATCGAGATCCGCAAAATTCTACGCGCTCGTGACGACACGAGGATCACAAAACTACACAGGGTCACTTTACCACTCTCACCCACGGGCCGCCACACGTGCGGGCAGTTTGGGTGTCCAAAGCGATACCGGGTGGCCGAAAAATCTCGGAACCAAGACTCCAAACTCCTATCTTAGGTAAAACACCCCATTTGGAGTCACTTTTGTTCTTGGGCATACCCCAAAAAGTGGCCGAAAATGGCCAATCACGGCGGCCGAAGTTCGACCGATTTTCAATTCGAAAATCGAGTGTTCTAGAGCGAAAATCGATCAAAACCCAGCCAACCATCAGTTAGAGCACGAAAAATAGGTAAGAATCCATACCTTACTCGAACGATTTGGTTATGAAACGAAGGAGATCGAAGAAGATGAAGTTTGGGTGAAAACCGGTCGGAAAACTTGATTTTCCGACTAGTTCCAGGTGGCCCCGAGGCGGCGACAGGTCGAGGGAGAACGGCGGCGACGAGACGAGTCCAACCATGCCCACGCCGGAGATCGAGCCGGCCCGTGGTGGCGGCTGTGGCGTCGTGAAGGAGAGAAGCCGCGCGGCTGGTAGCGCGAGAGAGAGAGAGAGAGAGAGAGAGAGAGAGAAAGGGATTAAAAAATCTGACTTTTTTCCAAATTACCGTTTTGCCCTTCGCGGTATTTTGATCGTCTTTTCTTCGTTACAACTCCGATTCGGGTCTACTCCGTGTCTACGGACTCGTTTCGCCGTGGTCTACGCAACGGCGTAAGCAAAATTACCAAATTCTTTTCCGATCAAAAAGTCACCTTTTTCTCTATTAAATAATGCGAGGGCAAAATTGTCTTTTTGCTAGAAGATATTAATCCTACTTTTAGATATTTTGTTTTTTTTTTGAATATTTTATTTTGGGTTATTACAGTGGTGATGTGAGCTAGTAGTTTTAGTATGGCTTTTCTCCGCATTAGTTTTGCTTTTAGCATGTTAATTTGTTGCCCTCTTAGGATTAGTATTTTAGATGTCTTATTTATATCTTTGATTGTACCGTTGAAGTTTATCTAATGAAGTTTCTATTTGATAATATATATATATATATATATATATTTAGTTGATTAATTGTGCATTAGCAGGATTGTGGATTGTATTGGTTATTTTTAATAATAAAGTTCATTCTCTCCGTATATGGAACCATTGACAATGATAAAATGTTCTGCTTATTTCAACAGTATTTTTAAGCATGAGCAAGCTCTTTTTTTGTAATAAAAAGTTCTCTAATGTTATCACTGGTGGATCCAAGAATTTTTTAGTGGATGTGCAATTTTGAAAGGCTAAAAACTCTTTGTGAATTGAACATCTAATCTACATTGACGTTAGGTCCCTTCATGCATTCACATCATACATGAAAATTTGTTTTATGTAAAAATATTGACTAATTATGAAAAATGGTTTTTCGGAATAATTATTTTCTCAAGATAATTTTTGGCGGCTTTTATTCCTTACACATCAAATAAGAAAACTTGATTTTATGGGATTTTAGTATGAAGTATATATTGACTTAATGAGCCATCATTTTTAGCCTAAATCGTATTTTGCACTAAATCGATTTTTCATATTTTGATTTGGTAGGAATTTGATTTTCTAGTATTTTTATTTGAATCTAAATGGGGGGTACTTTTTTATTTACATTGTAAACTTAAGTAAATTGAGTAAAATAAAAATAAATGAAAGTAAAAGAATAAAGACATTTACTTAAATGCTGAAAATGAAAATAAGGTAATCTGCACCACCATCAACTGAACAAATGAGCAATTTGAAGTACCTACAAAGATTTTTCGGGTAAAAATAGGTGCACCTCTTTGTGCCTTAATAGGTCCGTCACTGAATGCTATGTTGTTCCCTATACCGATTGTACCGATAATTACGGTATACCGCAATATATCAGTCGGTTCATAATTCATCTTTTTACCATATCATAATATACCGATCGGTTCATAATTTCATTGAAAAATTGCGGTAACCAAACCGCAACCATATGCAGAAAAATTGCATAACTTTTATTTATAAAAAAATACTTTTTTTTCCGTTTAAATTAAAGTTTTCTAAAATGCAGGCTGGCCCAACTTTCATTGGTTCATACATTGGCTCAATTTCTGTAAGAATATAGTTTGGACTTGGTTGCTATTGGGCCTAGCCCTCTCTAACCTCAGCCTGGCCCAATTTTCTTTGGTTTTGGAAACTCAATAAGCATGAGCCATGTTATGTTTGCACGTTGAAATGTAGAATTTTAAGACTAATCAATTTGATCCAACGATTAAGAAATGAAGTCTCATCTAAGGGCCTTAGATTAAGTCCTCATTATGAAATCACTCAGTGTGAAAGACCCACAAACAATCGGTCAAATAACGAGCAAAATATATATTTATATATATTTATATAAAAATATTTGAATGAAAAGTTGAACATACAAATTTATAGGGTCGAACATAGTGGCATTTTGATCTGAAATATAGTTAAAAAGTTAGAATTGTTGAACTTTTAGTTCACAGATCAAACTAGTTGACGAGTCACTAAAGTGGTAAGACGAACATGTGAAGGAATGCTTTAGTTTTGGCTTTTAATCTCTATCATGTTAAAATTCATTAAAGATAGATCTTGAAATGTTACAGAGAGAAGTAACTTTTTCACTTTTGCATAAAAAAAAGGTCTATATCATGTCAGTTTGAACCAATTCATTCCATTCAGCCAACCAGGAACTGATACGCAACAATGAAAGAAGAGAAGGATGGCCACTTCTTTTGTATATCAGAGATTGGTTTGTAGAGATTACAGAAGCACCAGCTTATGCATATCTGAATTTCTGACAAAAGTGAGGTAAGCTTTCGTATTTTAGTCTAGAGTACACTTCCATGTGCCCTCATTTCATTTGTGGGACTATGCAATCCCAAATTGCCCAATCACCCAACCCAGACCAATCCAAGTGAAATTTGTAAGAAAAAATACGTTAGATTGTTATCAATTTTAACAAGTACAGTCCCCCCATTGCACCAAACCCAGTTTGAATTGAATTGGAGTTTAGTCCAAGTCAGTCTTTATGAATTCCGCTTTTAAATGAGACTTGTAACACACAATATGTTATATTGTTATTTATTTTAACGCCTACAATTTCCCCATGGTACCAAACAACAACCATGACTCCATTTTAATTGAAATAACCCAATTCAATCTCAACTCCCACCCACAAAACTTGACCTTAAAATCATCAGCACACCAAGCAGGACAAGTCTTCTTTGTTTCCCTTTTCTATTCTTCCATGTTCGATTGCAACTTTCCACCCAACCCATGGCATAGCATCACCAAAACTTACATTAACTATTCTGAAATGAATTAAATTAAACAATTGTAACTCATTTAAGAACTCCAATGATTGTCACTTGAATTCACCATCTATAGATTAGACCCCATCAGATATGGATCTTTTTCCTTTTTCTTTTTTCTTTTCACATATAAATTTAAATATAAAAAATAAAAACTAACTACATTGTTTTTATCCTTCAAAGAATTACAGCCAAGTGAAAACAAATACAACCACCGATCCCCAACATCATGTGATAATTGGTTTGCCAATTATCAAATTCATCACTCCCCAGTGTTCATCAATCTCACCCCAATAAACAAAGTGGTGGATCATGTTGGTCTCCTTCGCAACATCCAGGCAACCCAATCGCCCAATCGGGTCAAAGTAATTCAATCCAACGGCTGCCAAGCAGAGGCTGTGAGCAAGGAGAGGTCCTTCCAACCTAACTTCAAGCACCCATTTTCCTCAACCAACGTGTATCCTTTCCAGGGAAACATCCCAAGCAGCAAGCTTGCCTGGGCCGCCGGGTTCCCGCCAAGCGAAACGGGCCGAAACCCGACCCGCTTCAACTCATCCCCCCACCTCTCCACCTTCACCTCCCCGGTCCTCTTGGGCCCACCCACGGCCAGAATATTCCTAATCTCGCAGCCAAACAGCTGCTGCTCCACCATATGCCTCTCTAGGCTGTCCGCTCCCAATCCATCCCCAAGCGCGTCAAACAGCGCACTGTAGTAATGCAAGGCCTCCACGAACCTCCCCAAGAAGCTTCCGCTATGGCTCAGGTCCTGCTCGGCGATCGTGATCAGCTTCGGTCTCAGCGAGCCCAGCAATCTCAGCGTCGCCAAATCACTGCCGGTGACGTCGTACAGACAATGGTGCATCCAGTGGACCACTGTGGCCTCGTCCGGTCTCACTCCAAGTTGACTCAGCTCGGTGATGCTTCCGATTTTGCCCTCCAGGGGCCGGAACTCGAAGGGGAGGCCGAGCGAGCTCGCGAAATCTGCAAGTCTCCGCCCGGTCGACTCAAGAAGCTCCGACGAGGATCCGAACCCGGTTATCCGCATTGATCGGATCTTCTTCGACCGCGAGGCTAAGATGTGGAACAATCCTGGCCACTGGAGGCCTTGCATTATATCCAAATCGATGACGTGGACGTGATCCTCGCCGTCCAAGGCCTGGAAGATGGCTTGGTTGGACGTGAAGTGAGAGAATTTGACTAGAGGACTGATGGAGTTGTAGGATTGCAGAGCGTTGAAGATCCGCTGGGACTGAGCTAATGTTAGGGTTTTGGTGGTGAGGGGAGAGTAGGTGCCTAAGCAGGAGCTGATCACGCGCGTCTGAAGCGCGTGCGCAAAATATGCGCCAACTCGCTCCGGCGAAGATCCGAACGGCGAGGAGAGCTCGGCGATCTCCGGGAGGAGGTCGCTGGCTTCGTCGAGGCTGTCCATGGCGACGCACTCGGCGCATTGTAGGAGAAGCCCGAGGAGTCTGAGACCGGCCGACTCGCCCTCGGCGACCGGCTCCGTCTCGCGGTCGTCTGAGGTTTTTTCGCGGGAGAAATTCCGGCCGGAATTGGGGCGCTTGGTGAAGGAGGGGTCTTCGCCGGATGATTCTCCGCCGGCGAGGTCGCGGTCGACGCGTTTGGTCTTCATGGAGGAAGATGAGGAGCTAGGGTTATTGTTAGGGTTCGCGGCGCCGATTGGAGATTGAGGAACTAAGCTCTGAAGCATGACTGGCAGAAGCTGATGAGTGTGTGTAATTGTGGAGAGGGCGATAGAGAATATAAAAGTGAGGAAGCTTTTGAGCGAAAAGAGACAAAGAAAAGCGAGAAAGACAAGCAAAGGCTTGCACAGTGAAGTTTGCAGAGAGGAGGTGGTGTCAGAGAGAGAGAGAGGAGAAAGGATGGTGTTTGGAGAGAGAGAAAATGGGAGAAAAAGAGACAGAAAGTTTGACAACTTTAGAGGGTAGGGAAGAAAATCAAAATAGGATAAGTCCGTCTGGGTTGGGGGATCCGTGTGAGCGTGGGAGTGACACGTGTGGGGGAGATCGCCCTCATTAGGTACTCCGTTTGGGCGTGTCGTTAAGCCCGTTTGTTGTGTTGGGGGATTAGGGAAAATGATAGAATAAAGGGATTGATTGATGGATTGGTTGAATAGATTATTGGTTAATCAGTTTCTTAATCGTATAATTAGCATCATCTTTGGATTCTCGGGACGATGTTTTAGGAAGATTACAAGGGTTGATGGTTTGTTGCTTGTGTTGACATTGATTTGTGTTATTTGTTAATTTTATCTCCCATGTCAAATAAATCAGCATTTGAATATTGTTTGTTTGGTTGGATGCAAACATCTAGACCATTCAAAATTCACAAATTCTGGGAATTTTTGTGGCGGCTTGCAGCTCTACAAGCCAGGGTTCCACTCTCATTATTCATCTTTTTCTTTTTTTAAAGAAAAATAAATAAATACCTACTACTTTGATTACTATAGGCGGAGAACTATATTCATCGTAAAAGATTTTCACTCGTGTGAGTTTTTTCTTATATCATGGCAATTCATATAAAGCCAATGTTTTTTTTTTTTCTTCTTACAGCCCAATGCATTTTTTCAATCAGGAAAAAAAAAACAAAAGATCTATGGCATGCTATACAACACAATGAGATTTGGTTTGCTTGCCAATGGATTCTACTTCAGTGAAAAAAGATCTTGATTTGCAAACGAGCGATCTCAAGTTTGAATCACTATAACATGTTGGTAGTGCTAGTGTATATGTGAAAAAACCCCTCCCCTTGTAATTTAAATCACCGCTTGTATTCAAATTATTGCTTACTCTATAAGCAAAACCTCTTGCTTCATCAAGAAAAGAGAAGTACCGAGTCAAATCGGCTGCATATCTCTGATGTCTACCAAAATAAAATGGAGGAAAGGAATCTATGGTACTCCATTCTTCTTTGTTTCTGTTTTTAATTGAGGGCCGGTTATCTGACTCATACATCAAATGATGTATGTATCTAAAGCCTCTTCTCAGTCAGAACCAAGAATCTACTAAAGCCTCTTCTCTAATTGGGTTTGTCCACCAGACACACAAGACAAGTTTTTTTTAATATAAATTTTTCCTAACGACCGAACGACATTGTTAAGTCTTATATCTCCTTCATAACTGGGGATTTATGAAGGGCAATGTCAATACTGAAAAAGAGCATGGTGGTGGGCCAAAACATGGGGGAGACTCAAAAGCCAGCCAGATAAACCATTCACGTCCAATCCACACACCACTTTAAAGCTTTTTTACTGCAGCACATTAAGTCACCCACCCAGAAAACATCCCTATCGCATTGTCTTTTCGCTTTCTTTTTCTCCAGCCACTACTTCTAGCTCCTATACGTCATGTGCTCTTTAAGGGAATTCAACACTATTCTTAGGTTATTGGGTCATGGGTTGATTCGTAATTCAACCCTTCAATGATAATCCTATGAATGGTACTTGTTCAAAGCCCAATAGCAAATGGTACTTGTTCCAATTTTTTTGGCCATACGTAGCCATCAATCAGAACAAAGATTCGATTAGGCAAGCATACGGAAAATTTAACAGGCACAGCTAATGATCTAGAAATAACCGATCCCACTGCTTTGTTTGCTAACATAACAAACATGCAATCTGGTCCGAGTTCTTGCATGATCAAAAGCACCGCATGAAGTCTAATATTTGCAACATCAAAGCAACAACAAAAAAATTCAATCAAAAACTTAAGTCAAAAGAAAACATCAACAGTATCTGCACCGTCCAGCTGAGCACAACATTCCGTCCACGTCGATGCTCAATTTCGAGAGCATAAAAATTAGTAATAACTAGATTAGCAATACCCAGTCTAAGCAGCATTCCATCAAGACGTCACAAAGCCTCATACAAGGGCAAAGAGGACAAGTAAATTACAGTATACATACAAACACGAACAAGAAGTCCCCTTGAACAACAAAAATCATAACACACAAATCAAACATTTTGCATAAGGTTGGGTCATCTATCACTAACCAGTAACTCGACAAGATCAGCTTAACCCTACAGTACAACTCTTTGAGTTGCTTCATGTACATTTCATTCATAAAAATTTGACAAACTGAGACGAAAGACACTAGCCAAAAAACCAGCAACACTAACGCCCCCATCAAGATATTCATGCTACAAGCCCTTAACAAATTATGGAATCAACTATATTGGCCAACAGTACTCAGTCAATAACTCAATGCACCACATTAAGCTGGAAACTTTAACGACCCGACATATTTAAAAAGCTAAACCCTTCATAATCATTCGAGATTTAAAAAGCATTTCTTTTAACAAAACATTTGACATGACACCTGGGTGATTAGGTTTGTTTTATTACTCAGGTTACAAAATCCAAATGGGAACATATAACTTTCACTTGAGTAGGCAGGTCTATATAATTTGTATACAGGTCAAATGCGTTTAGCATTACCAAGTGACTCTTCAACTGATACTTGAGTATACAGGGCAATTTCCTATACAAAATCCAAATGATCTGGTGCAAAAAGCACACCATCTATGCACAAAATCAGCACATCTAGCTGCACAAGATAGACTGAAATCCAATCTATACGAACCCCAAAACGAAATTGTAATCCAGAAGCAAATCACGAAATACCAATTGCAGAAAATGAACATATCAAGCAACACAGATAAGCAATGAGGATATAAAATCTCAAGTAACATAGTAAAGCAAGAAATGCCAAATTTAACATTTTAGTAATAACAAATCTAATTGTTTAACTAAGCATTAATGCATAAATCCATAAAAAGTCTCATCCACACAGATCCTAAACCATTTTCAATCCAAAATTAACTTGAAAAAACAGAAGACAAAATCAGACCCATTTCCAGCACGACGCCGTTCGAGCTCCCTCAGAACCTGAGCTTGGTGAAGAACCACCTGTTCTTCCCGGTCTTGAACCGCTCCTCGAAGCGCTTCTTAGTCTCCTTCAATGCAGTCACCTTCTTGTCCTTGGTCGCGAAAGCTTCAACGTTGACGACGTCCTTGAGATCCACATCCAGGGTGTAGCGAGTGGGCATGAGGTGCTGGTAGTTCACGAGCTTGACGAAGGGCTTTACCCTGGATTTCTTGGCAGTCTTCTTCGCCGAGTCCTTGCGGATAACCTTGCTGGGATACTTCTTTATCCCCGCAACCAAACAGTGGCCATAGGGACGATCGCGAGTGCCGTCGTCGAAGGCGCGAACGATCACGGCCTTGCGTCCGGCGTAGCGGCCCTGGAGGATGATGATGGCCTTGTTTGGCTTCAGAAACTTAACCATTGTGCCTCTCTCTTCTCTCCTCTCTCTCACTCTCTGGTTTCGGCCAAATGTGGTGTGGAAAAACCCTAAATGAGCGATTATATAGTTATGGCGGCTCAGCGAAACCCTAGGTTTAGGTGGATCTGGGCTGACGAGAGTTTTTGTGTTGGGCTTTTAGGACTTGGATTGGGCTGGCTTACTATTATTTTATTTCTCTTGCTTAATTGGAGCACATCAAAAAATATATAATAAACTTGGAAAATAAAAATGCAGTGTATTTTGTTATTAATTTTGGTAAAAAAAATTAAATCATGAAAATTGTAAAATTATTTTTTTCATTATTATTTTTTTAAAATATAAGCGATAATTTAAATTATAAAGGGAGAAAAGTTTCTCACACACACAATTGATGACGAGTTTGTCTAAACTAAGATGCTATGGGAGTTTAAATCTAAAACTATTGGTCTGCAAGTCAATACCATTTTGTATTGATCTAAATTTGTTAACTATTTTCATTATTACGTTTAAAATACTAAATAAATTTTAAAATTTTAGAATATTGCAAAAATAAAACGGAATTACGATGAAGATGACAAAATGTAAGTAATGGGCTAAGGAAATATGACATTCAGTTTCTGGATTTGGTTTTGAATATGGGAAGGCTTAAAGCTGGGGGTTGTGGATTCAATTGCTCTCGGCCTTTTATGGTTACTATTTAGTCCGAAATGAGTTTTTTTTTTCTTCAAATAGTAAGGTTTCATTCAACTGTCAAAAGTTACTGACTTGAGTGAACAAACGTGACCTTATAAGTTCTAGAGACCCAGTCTTTTGTTTCTTTTTAGCTCTAAAACTTTTATTTCTTTGAAAAATGGACTAAGGGTTGGATAGAATAGAGGAATTGATTGATAGATTAGTTGAATAAAGTATTGACTAATCATCTTTGGATTCTCCATATTTTGGGGAGAAATTTTTTTTTTTTTTTTTCAGGAATAGATACTTTATTAAAATAATAAGTACCATAAGAATGTAAATAAGATAGCACTGAAAACAGTCAATATTATTCAAAACCCAAACATGAGAGATATGAACAAATGTTATTTTGGGGAGATTAAGGAGTGAAAGTTTGTTCCTTGTGTTGTTATTGTCAGTAATAACTATCGCTTTTAAAAAAATCTCAAGTTTTAGGAATAACGTGGTCCTCTATTGTATTTCAATATATTCGACTTGAGAAAAAGTCAACAATCGAACATTTGTTTTTCTTTCTATTTTTTTATACAATTTTGGACACCAGCACCCCATCTACCATGTATTTAAATGGTATGTAAATCCTTTAAATAAAAAAAACAGGTATCTAAATGAAATTTCTCTTTTTTATTCTTATACAAATTTCTGAGGCGGCTTAGTTGATCCATGATTTATCTTTCATATCAAGTGGGAGCAATGGTTAGCACCAAGATTTTTTCTATAACCAATTTTATTCGAACCAAAAATATAACTATAATTCAGTAGACTCTTGTGGGTGGAGGTGGGCCGAACAGAATCATGGCCACCCATAGTTATGGAGAGAGCTTCTATAATGAAGGGTTATGTTGAAGGGATTCAATTTAACAGTCCAATAATAATTTTATACTGAATCGAACTGCTATAAAAGATCCCCTCATTATAACCTCTCATTTATTATGGATGTGATATTTGTTATTACTATGATTTGGGCATCACTAAGCTCACATGAAGCTCGCAATATTATTATTAATTTTGTTTGCTCAGCACATGAAGCTCACAATAGAAGGCCCAAGTCTTGCATATTTAAGGGAACACTCCCTTCATTTGTAACCTATAGTTTGTTATGCACTCTCATCTTACTTTCTCAAAGGCTCTCAAGCCTATGTACAATATAACAACTGTCTACTGTAGTGAAAACAACCATACAACTGTTATTATTTCTTTCAGTTCAAGGGGTGCAATCAAGTAGCTCATTTTCTAGCAAGGCATGCACTTAATTGTAATATTATAGTAACTTGGATTGAAGAGGTTCCCCTCTTACTGGAGCCAATTGTACAAGATGATATTGTTGTACCCTCTTAATTGTTATCAATGATTTCCTCTTTCCAAAATTTTTTAAAAAAAAAAAAAATCAACGTGAACATATCCATTCGGGTGAACCACGATATATCTATAGTGTTTATGAGTGTGTTTCGTGACCTTATCTCACAATATTGATAATTTTATTTAAACGGAATTTGTACAAAGCATATTAAAAAGGGTGGGCAATGGGGGACCAGATATACCTCATGCTCAAAGCATGAGTTTCAAAAATATCAATGACAAGTTTGTCAAACACGCTGGCTTGGTTGCTTTACACTATCAACCGGACCAGATATACCCCATTTTTGACGTCACTTAATATTTGAACATTGACAAGTACAACAGAAAAAGAGCACGATAATATTGTGCATTATTAAGGGATTAAATCTGACCATATACAAAGAAACAAATCCACCATCAACACTACGAAGAAGAGGAACCAAAAAAAAAAAAAGAAAAAAAAAAAGTAGCAGCCAGATATCTGAAATGAATAACAATTATTATAGAACACAAAAAACTAAAAACTAAGAATTGTAAAAATATAAATGATGATGATCAGAGATTTTGAGATTATTGGGTGGACTTGTTTCAATCAAAAGCAAGCATCCAACACAACTTGGCAGCACAGCAGCCCTTTGAGAAGCCATCACCCTTTGACTTGGTTTCTACAGGAACAGAGTTCTGAGGCTCATCTCTTGTTGGGTAGCCTGCAGGAGGTGGAGGAGCTTGCACATGATATTGCTGGGCAGAGTTGAAGGTGGCAGGTAGCTAGCCAACTGAAAGTGGCAAGTAGTTCGCCAATTGAAGGTGGCAGTTTGACAACCGCACCACGCCTTGTTGTTTAACATTTTTTATTTCTTTTAAAAAAGGGGTTGGATAAAACTTTTCATTTACTAGAGACTAGGGTTAATAGAGGCATTGATTGATGGATTAGTTGAATAAATTATTGACTGATCATCTTTCAATATACATGACTCGAGAAAGAGTCAACTGTTGACCATTTGTTTTTCGGGAGACTTTGAAAAAGGCTAAAGGAGAGAGATTTTTTTTAAAAGAAACCAAAATGGACAAAATTGCCCTTTTTTATTTTTGGATTTCCTAAGGAATCCTTTATATTTGCATGTCTTTGGTTTGAAAGTTGAGAGGTTTTTTTGTCTTTTTTGAAAAAGTTTTGACTTTTTTCAGAAGTAAAAGTTTTTTTGTAGCTAAAACCTAAATTTACTTTGTTTTTCCTTTCATTTTTAATGCAATTTTGGACAACAATATTTTTCTCTACTCCATCTACCATGTATTTAAATGTGAAATTTCTCTTTATTTATTCTTAAACAAGTTTCTGAGTCGGCTTAGTTGATCCACGATTTATCTTTCATATCAAGTGGAAGCAATGGGTAGCACCAAGATTTTTTCTATAACCAATTTTTATTCAAACAAAAAATATGACTATAATTCAGTCGACCGTTGAGGGTGGAGGTGGGCCAAGCAGAGTCGTGGCCCAAGCCTTGCTTATCTAAGGGAACTCCCTTCATTTGTAACCTAGTTTGTCATGCACTCTCATTATACTTTCTCAAAGGCTCTCAAGCATGCGTACAATGTGACAATCGTCTATTATAGTGAAAACAACCATACAACAATTATAGTGAAGATAACCATACAACTCAACGTAGACGTATCCATTTGGGTGCATCACGATATATTTACAGGATTTATTTGTGTGTTTCGTGGCCTTATCTCGTTCACCTAATTTTTGACGTCAACAATATTGATAATTTTATTTAAACAGAATTTGTACAAAGCATATAAAAGAGAGTGGGCAATGGGACCAGATATACCTCATGCTCAAAGCATGAGTTTCAAAAATATCAATGACAAGTTTGTCAAACACTCTGGTTTGATTGCTTTATGTTTACTCGTATGATCTTCATATCCAATTGATCATCAACAACTCTCACCTAATGTTTGAACATTGACAAAAGGCTTTAAACTAAAACAGAAAAAGAGCACGATTCTGTATTATTAAGGGATTAAATCTGACCATATACAAAGAAACTAATCCACCACCACTACAAAGAAGAAGAACCAAAAAAAAAAAAAAAAAAGGGGATATCTGAAATGAATAACAATTATTATACAAAGATGATGAGAGTTGGACAATCCGGAACTGTATCCAATCTACATGGTCTCTTCTTCAATATCACATAAAAAACTAAAAATCAACTATGAATTCTATAAATATAAAAGACGATGATCAGAGATACTGAGATTATTGGGTGGACTTGTTTCAATCAAAAGCAAGCATCCAACACACAACAGCAACACAAGGCAGCACAGCAGCCTTTCCAGAAGCCATCACCCTTTGACTTGGTTTCTACAGGAACAGAGTTCTGGGGCACATCTCTTGTTGGGTAGCCTGCAGGAGGTGGAGCTTGCACCTGATATTGCTGGGCAGAGTTGGGAGCTTGGGCAGGGTATGCTGCTGCTACATGAAATTCATCAAACAATTGTCAATAACCATATTCAAAGACATCTTTTTTCTATATTGTTGAACAAAAGTTCAGAACTTTAAGCAACCCAGCAACAAAAAAGACCAAACAAATGAATTTTCAAAGTGTTTTGAGAGTACCAAGTTGCTAAAAACTAGTAATTGAAGTGCAGAAATTCAGTACCTGTGGAATTTGTTGAACTCATCTTTGAAGAAAGGCTGTGAAATTCAAAAGAATATGAGATGTTGGGTTGGGGTTTAGAATGAGAAATACTTGGAAGGTTTTGAGTTACTGGTTTAGAGATGAGAGATGAAGATATTTATAGTAGAGAGGAGAAGCAGACGCAGATGAGAATGGCGAAGAATTGGAGTGGTTATTTCTTAGAAGGTGGTGGCTCATACGCGGGCGGCTAAACCGCGTGGGGCAGAATATCAAAGCCGATTAACACAAGGCAAATCCACATTTATACTAATTAAATACGACCAAGGCTGCAAAAAGGCATATCTCTAATTTATTTTACATAATTAATGGTGATGATCTTTAATCAAGTCGAAATGGTGGCGTGTCTTGTTTGTTAATTCTTATAATACAAGATCTTGACACGTAATTTTGGTTCAATATTTCAACCTTATGTGACTCATATAAAAAATCAGACCCCCAAAAAAAAAAAAAATTCCTTACTTGTTTTATTGGTTTTTAATTGAAATTGCCCATGAATTTTTGTCTGAGTGATTTGAGTGTCATTTTAGTCATTCAATTAATTTTTTCATTTTAATAGTCTTCTGTCAAAATCTGTCAGTGTTGCTGACAAATAATGAGATAACACAGTTATTTTTGGGAAGAAATATCCTTACTCATTACTTTAACTCAAGACACCATTTTTTTTTATACTTAACATTTGTTTAGGCATAATTATTGTTAATTTTTTACTTTGATTTATATAATCATAATAATGATTATGGACATATATCAAGTGTTGAGAAGAGTAGTGAACAAAGCTCAAAAATATCTCTGAACCGAATCCCTCCTCTCAAGCAACTAGACACCGGTAATCACCTGTTACTTAAGAACAAGGCTAGACAGATACCCAAATGGACTTGTATTAATATTGACATGCTGAAAACTCATCAATATTCGTCCTCACAGGCGAGAGTGGGGCAGGTATTATCGCTTAATTAAATTCTTTCCTTTTCAATACAGAGATGGAACGACCTTCTAGTGTTTCCATTCAACGTTAAGAAATGAAGAATAGGAAGGCAAATAGGTCAAGAACTCAAGGCCATCAAGGAATCAATTGAATTGAAATAGAAATATTATTTATTGTAAACCTATTTTTACTTAGGACGCAATGGTTGCTGTATGATTAAAGTAGTTGTTGATCTGCTTTGCTTGTCGGTTGGTCTTCTTCTTATCCAATTCTTTCTGTTTCTGTTCCCACCTTAAAACAAACGATTGTTTTCTGTCGTTTGGTCGATTGGATTATTTTGTGTTAGAATAACAAGGCTTCATCACAATACGACATGTGGCTCAATTCTTGAACCATGTAGATAATTGGGCCTGCTGCAAATAGGACAAGAGTTGGGCCTCACATGCAACCCTTAAGGCCTCTCTTCGGCTGTACCAAATTACCAAACTGTGGCTCTATAAGAGCTCTCATGGCCCGGAGTCCTGCCCAGTGTAATTGTGGGTAGATATCAATAACATCGGTCCAAGGATTCTATAGTGAGGATCTTATATATTGTTTTTGGGTGAGACTCGCATAAGGGCCACCTTCATTATAAAACAATTCTACGTCGGCCGGCTATGGTAGTGTGTTCGTTTTCTTGCACCTAGAGTAAATTTATTTTGTTGTAATTTTGAGTAGTTTAGAATAGTTTTCATGCATATACAAGAAAAGTAGCGACATTGCTATTGTGGGTTTTACTTTCATAGTGCATGTAAGAGATCTTTGCCTTGGACAAGATTAAAACAGCAACAAGTTTCCTAGGCTGTTTTGGTTATTGGCTTGAACCGAAATTGTGAAGCTTTTAAACACTTCAAATAAACTTCTTTTTTATATAAGCGATAATCTAAAATATTTTAAATTACTCTAAACTACAAGATATGGGAATCGAACTCGACAGACACACTATCATGATTAACTGATCTGAGCTAACCAACATCATCTTCTTCAAATAAAATTTGGCTTATGAATTATAGCTTGAGATTTAAAAAAAAATAGAAGATGATAAAAGGACCTATCTCTGAGGCTCTAACTGTAAGTTTGCAGCAAAAGATGCACTTTTCCCCTTTGCCTTTTGCATTCGTTGCCAAAAATACAATCCTATTGGTAAATTAATAATTAATTTGATTTGAACTAATTAAGGTTGAGGTTTACAAGTCACATGCCAATTGTATCCCCAGATACACTTTTATGCAAGAGACTTCTCGTGCTATTCTTCTTGGTGGGTGGGTAGGGTTTGAGGTACAACCCACAGTCAGCTACAACTTCTTTGCCAACATTACGTACGTTGCCATGCCTTTCATGATAAACACGTTTATTTTTCATCTTCTTTGTGGTGGAGACAAAAAAGACATCTTAAATGTAATAGTATGGCGGATGGACCGCATGGTACATTTGGCATTTTGCCCCAAGTTTAATGCCTCCTACTTTATGTCTCTTTCCCTTCTTCCCTGAAAACGAGAAAAGTGTGCTTCAGGTAAGCCTAATACTAAGAGCATCTCTAACAGACTCTCTATCCTCTCATTCCTAGCTATTTTGGCTAAAAAGAAGGAAAATTCTTCTCTAGCAGACTCCCTACTTGGCTCTCTATTTTGGAGAACCAACTTTTGGATCTCTACATGAAGAGTGGGCACTCAAACTGGCGAATCGGAAATCCGAGCCGAACCAAACCGGAAAAAAATCAAGTTGACCAAAAAGTCAACAACTAGTCAAAAATCAAACTGGACCGGTTTGGACCGGTTTGGATCCAGTTCCATGTCTTCAAAAATCGAACCAGACCGAACCGAACTGGTCAAATTTAAAAAAAATATAATTTTAATATATATATTTATATTTGATTCTATATTTTTAATTTGACAAAAAAAAAATTAATATTTATCCAAGTTCAATTTCAAAATATCTCTTTTTTCTAACTTTAATATTTATTTTCATATGAAATTGAATAATTTGTTAATTTTCAAGTAAAATAATAATATTTCAGTTGAGAATTGTATTAAAAAACAATTTAAAAAAATAATTTTTATAATCCGGTTCAAAACCGAACTGGAATCGGAAGCAGAGCAGAACCGGTTCAACTCGAACCGGACAGTTTTTGAATTTTTTTAAATTAAAATCAAACCGGACCAAACCTGATGAATAGTACCAAATCGGTTCTAATTTGAGACAAAAATCGGTCCAACCCG
>NC_047652.1:17326892-17339969 GCF_902201215.1 Prunus dulcis
GCAGCACAGCAGCCCTTCCAGAAGCCATCACCCTTTGACTTGGTTTCTACAGGAACAGAGTTCTGAGGCTCATCTCTTGTTGGGTAGCCTGCAGGAGGTGGAGGAGCTTGCACATGATATTGCTGGGCAGAGTTGAAGGTGGCAGGTAGCTAGCCAATTGAAAGTGGCAAGTAGTTCGCCAACTGAAGGTGGCAGTTTGCAAACCGCACCACGCCTTGTGGTTTAACACTTTTTATTTCTTTTAAAAAAGGGGTTGGATAAAACTTTTCATTGACTAGAGACTAGGGTTAATAGAAGCATTGATTGATGGATTAGTTGAATAAATTATTGACTGATCATCTTTCAATATACATGACTCGAGAAAAAGTCAACTGTTGACCATTTGTTTTTCGGGAGACTTTGAAAAAGGCCAAATGAGAGAGAATTTTTTTAAAAGAAACCAAAATGGACAAAATTGCCCTTTTTTATTTTTGGATTTCCTAAGGAATCCTTTATATTTGCATGTCTTTTGTTTGAAATTTGAGAGGTTTTTCTGTCTTTTTTGAAAAAGTTTTGGCTTTTTTCAGAAGTAAAAGTTTTTTTGTAGCTAAAACCTAAATTTACTTTGTTTTTCCTTTCATTTTTAATGCAATTTTGGACAACAATATTTTTCTCTACTCCATCTACCATGTATTTAAATGTGAAATTTCTCTTTATTTATTCTTAAACAAGTTTCTGAGTCGGCTTAGTTGATCCACGATTTATCTTTCATATCAAGTGGAAGCAATGGGTAGCACCAAGATTTTTTCTATAACCAATTTTATTCAAACAAAAAATATAACTATAATTCAGTCGACCGTTGAGGGTGGAGGTGGGCCAAGCAGAGTCGTGGCCCAAGCCTTGCTTATCTAAGGGAACTCCCTTCATTTGTAACCTAGTTTGTCATGCACTCTCATTTTACTTTCTCAAAGGCTCTCAAGCATGCGTACAATGTGACAATCGTCTATTATAGTGAAAACAACCATACAACAATTATAGTGAAGATAACCATACAACTCAACGTAGACGTATCCATTTGGGTGCATCACGATATATTTACAGGATTTATTTGTGTGTTTCGTGGCCTTATCTCGTTCACCTAATTTTTGACGTCAACAATATTGATAATTTTATTTAAACGGAATTTGTACAAAGCATATAAAAGAGAGTGGGCAATGGGACCAGATATACCTCATGCTCAAAGCATGGGTTTCAAAAATATCAATGACAAGTTTGTCAAACACTCTGGTTTGATTGCTTTATGTTTACTCGTATGATCTTCATATCCAATTGATCACCAACAACTCTCACCTAATGTTTGAACATTGACAAAAAGCTTTAAACTAAAACAGAAAAAGAGCACGATTCTGTATTATTAAGGGATTAAATCTGACCATATACAAAGAAACTAATCCACCACCACTACAAAGAAGAAGAACACACAAAAAAAAAAAGAAAAAAAAAAGCCGGATATCTGAAATGAATAACAATTATTATACAAAGATGATGAGAGTTGGACAATCCGGAACTGTATCCAATCTACATGGTCTCTTCTTCAATATCACATAAAAAACTAAAAATCAACTATGAATTCTATAAATATAAAAGACGATGATCAGAGATACTGAGATTATTGGGTGGACTTGTTTCAATCAAAAGCAAGCATCCAACACACAACAGCAACACAAGGCAGCACAGCAGCCTTTCCAGAAGCCATCACCCTTTGACTTGGTTTCTACAGGAACAGAGTTCTGGGGCACATCTCTTGTTGGGTAGCCTGCAGGAGGTGGAGCTTGCACCTGATATTGCTGGGCAGAGTTGGGAGCTTGGGCAGGGTATGCTGCTGCTACATGAAATTCATCAAACAATTGTCAATAACCATATTCAAAGACATCTTTTTTCTATATTGTTGAACAAAAGTTCAGAACTTTAAGCAACCCAGCAACAAAAAAGACCAAACAAATGAATTTTCAAAGTGTTTTGAGAGTACCAAGTTGCTAAAAACTAGTAATTGAAGTGCAGAAATTCAGTACCTGTGGAATTTGTTGAACTCATCTTTGAAGAAAGGCTGTGAAATTCAAAAGAATATGAGATGTTGGGTTGGGGTTTAGAATGAGAAATACTTGGAAGGTTTTGAGTTACTGGTTTAGAGATGAGAGATGAAGATATTTATAGTAGAGAGGAGAAGCAGACGCAGATGAGAATGGCGAAGAATTGGAGTGGTTATTTCTTAGAAGGTGGTGGCTCATACGCGGGCGGCTAAACCGCGTGGGGCAGAATATCAAAGCCGATTAACACAAGGCAAATCCACATTTATACTAATTAAATACGACCAAGGCTGCAAAAAGGCATATCTCTAATTTATTTTACATAATTAATGGTGATGATATTTAATCAAGTCGAAATGGTGGCGTGTGTTGTTTGTTAATTCTTATAATACAAGATCTTGACACGTAATTTTGGTTCAATATTTCAACCTTATGTGACTCATATAAAAAATCAGACCCCCAAAAAAAAAAAAAAATCCTTACTTGTTTTATTGGTTTTTAATTGAAATTGCCCATGAATTTTTGTCTGAGTGATTTGAGTGTCATTTTAGTCATTCAATTAATTTTTTCATTTTAATAGTCTTCTGTCAAAATCTGTCAGTGTTGCTGACAAATAATGAGATAACACAGTTATTTTTGGTAAGAAATATCCTTACTCATTACTTTAACTCAAGACACCATTTTTTTTTATACTTAACATTTGTTTAGGCATAATTATTGTTAATTTTTTACTTTGATTTATATAATCATAATAATGATTATGGACATATATCAAATGTTGAGAAGAGTAGTGAACAAAGGCCAAAAATATCTCTGAACCGAATCCCTCCTCTCAAGCAACTAGACACCGGTAATCACCTGTTACTTAAGAACAAGGCTAGACAGATACCCAAATGGACTTGTATTAATATTCACATACTGAAAACTCATCAATATTCGTCCTCACAGGCGAGAGTGGGGCAGGTATTATCGCATAATTAAATTCTTTCCTTTTCAATACAGAGATGGAACGACCTTCTAGTGTTTCCATTCAACGTTAAGAAATGAAGAATAGGAAGGCAAATAGGTCAAGAACTCAAGGCCATCAAGGAATCAATTGAATTGAAATAGAAATATTATTTATTGTAAACCTATTTTTACTTAGGACGCAATGGTTGCTGTATGATTAAAGTAGTTGTTGATCTGCTTTGCTTGTCGGTTGGTCTTCTTCTTATCCAATTCTTTCTGTTTCTGTTCCCACCTTAAAACAAACGATTGCTTTCTGTCGTTTGGTCGTTTGGATTATTTTGTGTTAGAATAACAAGGCTTCATCACAATACGACATGTGTCTCAATTCTTAAACCATGTAGATAATTGGGCCTGCTGCAAATAGGTCAACAGTTGGGCCTCATATGCAACTCTTAAGGCCTCTCTTCGGCTGTACCAAATTACCAAACTGTGGCTCTATAAGAGCTCTCATGGCCCGGAGTCCTGCCCAGTGTAATTGTGGGTAGATATCAATAACATCGGTCCAAGGATTCTATAGTGAGGGTCTTATATATTGTTTTTGGGTGAGACTCGCGTAAGGGCCACCTTCATTATAAAATAATTCTAAATCGGCCGGCTATGGTAGTGTGTTCGTTTTCTTGCACCTAGAGTAAATTTTTGTTGTTGTAATTTTGAGTAGTTTAGAATAGTTTTCATACGTATACAAGAAAAGTAGCGACATTGCCATTGTGGGTTTTACTTTCATAGTGCATGTAAGAGATCTTTGCCTTGGACAAGATTAAAACAGCAACAAGTTTCCTAGGCTGTTTTGGTTATTGGCTTGAACCGAAATTGTGAAGCTTTTAAACACTTCAAATAAACTTCTTTTTTATATAAATGATAGTCTAAAATATTTTAGATTACTCTAAACTACAAGATATGGGAATCGAACTCGACAGACACACTATCATGATTAACTGATATGAGCTAACCAACATCATCTTCTTCAAATAAAATTTGGCTTATGAATTATAGCTTGAGATTAAAAAAAAAAAAATAGAAGATGATAAAAGGACCTATCTCTGAGGCTCTAACTGTAAGTTTGCAGCAAAAGATGCACTTTTCCCCTTTGCCTTTTGCATTCGTTGCCAAAAATACAATCCTATTGGTAAATTAATAATTAATTTGATTTGAACTAATTAAGGTTGAGGTTTACAAGTCACATGCCAATTGTATCCCCAGATACACTTTTATGCAAGAGACTTCTCGTGCTATTCTTCTTGGTGGGTGGGTAGGGTTTGAGGTACAACCCACAGTCAGCTACAACTTCTTTGCCAACATTACGTACGTTGCCATGCCTTCCATGATAAACACGTTTATTTTTCATCTTCTTTGTGGTGGAGACAAAAAAGACATCTTAAATGTACAGTCCTGATCTCTTGGACCCCTGTAGTCTAAGAGATTTATGGTCACTCACCGTTGGATGTAAATTCAACGGTTGACTTGAATCGGGTAATAATCATTTATGTCATATTGCATTTATATATATCATTTTGAACCATTTGATTAATATCCAACGGTGGGTGACCACAATCTCTTGGACTCCTGTGGTCCAAGAGATCGGGACTGCTTAAATGTAATAGTATGGCGGATGGACCGCATGGTACTATTGGCATTTTGCCCCAAGTTTAATGCCTCCTTCTTTATGTCTCTTTCCCTTCTTCCCTGAAAACGAGAAAAGTGTGCTTCAGGTAAGCCTAATACTAAGAGCATCTCCAACAAACTCTCTATCCTCTCATTCCAAGCTACTTTGGCTAAAAAGAAGGAAAATCCTTCTCTACTAGACTCTCTACTTGGCTCTCTATTGTGGAGAACCAACTTTTGGCTCTCTATTGTGGAGAACCAACTTTTGGCTCTCTACATTAAGGGTGGGCACTCAAACCGGCGAATTGGAAATTCGAGCCGAACCAAACCGGAAAAAAATCGAGTTGACCAAAAAGTCAACAACTAGTCAAAAATCGAACCGGACCGGTATGGACCGGTTTTGGATCCAGTTCCATGTCTTCAAAAATCGAACCAGGCCGAACCGAACTGGTCAAATTAAAATTTTTTTTAAAAAATATATATTAATATTTGATTCTATATTTTTAATTTGACAAAAAAAAAACTAATATTTATCCAAGTTCAATTTCAAAATATCTCTTTTTTCTAACTTTAATATTTATTTTCATATGAAATTGAATAATTTGTTAATTTTCAAGTAAAATAATAATATTTCTGTTGAGAATTGTATTAAAAAACAATTTTAAAAAAATAAATTTTATAATCCGGTTCAAAACCGAACTGGAATCGGAAGCAGAGCAGAACCGGTTCAACTTGAACCGGACAGTTTTTGAATTTTTTTATTAAAATCAAACCGGACCAAATCGGATGAATAGTACCAAATCGGTTCTAATTTGAGACAAAAATCGGTCCAACCCGAACCGTGCACACCACTACTCTACAAGTAGAGAGGAGGAGAGAGAATTTGACTAGGAGGAGAGAGAAAAAGGGAGAGAGAGATATAGAGACATTTGGGAGGTTGGTCGGGTTAGGTTCTACTCTTTTTAATAAATATATTGGATTTGCAAGAGAAAGAAGAAGAAAGAGAAAGAGAAAATAATAATAAAATATTTTAGATTAGCCAAAATAGAGAACATTGCTGTAGGAAACACCTTTTAAGTGGTTTGCTATAATAGCTTTCTAGCTATTTTAGCTAGAATTTGGCTAAAATTTGGAGACTCTCCTGCAGATGCTCTAAGAACACCAAATTTGATTCCTAAATGATATATCATAAAATTTAAAGTGGATTTGGATTTAAATCAACACACTTTCATATACGTATCAATTAAATCAATCTAATTATAATTTGCTATCGTGACATCTAAATTACAATTCGTTTCATGCTCACTCTTTTATTACTCGTTGTATATAGTTTGGTGGGTGGAGGCTTAGAGCCTTCTCCTTAACAGAAATTACGTTATGCTTTCATTAAGAAGCACGCTGGCGTTCCACATGGAGATGGAGTTGTATGTGGCGCACTAAAATTGGCGTTTTGCTTGAGTTTCATGCGTTTTACACTTCACTTTCCACCACTCAAGTCGGCAAGCTTGATTGCCGCAGCTTCCAGTTTTGAGTACAAAAAGTGGTCAAAAGATTTTCCAAAATCAATGGTTTTTAAAGAAATTTTTTTTTATAGTTATTGTGCATCGAAATTTACGCACGTGTTGAAAAACACTACCATGACAAGATCAAAATATATATGGTTGTGTTGTGGGTGGTCCTAAGCCTAACTTGAGCTCCATTGGACAATGAATGCATGCTTAAGAGGAGTTCGCATCCACCTAACTAAAAGTAGGAATGATAGAGCAATACAAAAGATGAACAAAGAAGACTTAACTGCAAATTGGTATTTCATTAGGATTTTAATATTGAAAGAAGACTTGATTTTTTATATAATTGCAATTAGATACTTTGTAATTAGAAGAAGAAAAAAAAACCACAATTTGTTTTTACATTTGAACGAGTTTCTTGACTTTCCAATATATTTAGGCTCCGTTTGGTTCATGGATAGAATTTGATGGGAAATCATTTCCCATGTTATTTCTCGAGGGATGAGAAAAGCAAAATTCATTTCCCATGTTTGGTAATGTTGGGAAAATAACCAGGAAAATATCACTTTATTTCATTTTCCATGTTTGGTTTGTGCTGGAATGTAAAACAAACTTTGTTTAATTTTTCATTCATTATATGTTAGAAATACGAACTAAATATTGATAAAAAGAAAAGATATATGAACTAAAAAAAGAATACATTTAATTCTATATTGTAATTCTAAATTGTTAATAAGGACAAAATGGTCATAAAAAAGATATATTTAATGATGCCCTTAGTTTTCCGGGAAAATGAAGTCCAAAGGGGGTGGAGGGTTCCATTTTCTCCCATTTTTTCTCAAGTGCCAGGCAAACATAAATCCCCTGCCTCCTGGACTTACCAAACATGAGAAATCATTCCAAGCCCCATTTCCCATGAACCAAATGCAGCTAAAGTTTATAGAAGACAACTCATTATATCTTCTTTTAATAATAAATAAGTTACATTTAAATGTTAATTTGAACTTAGGCTGCTTATAAGTTATTATTTTAGCTTTCTTGTCAAATATATGTTTGTTCCTATTAATTAAACTTGTAGGAGGTAGCTAGTGATCAATATGCATAATTTATTTTAGTGAAAGCATGACTTCGATCCTACTAAAGTGTACATTTTTTAAACAAGAAAAAAAAAAAACTTAATTAAACATTATTTTGAAAACTAAATTCAAAGGAGAGAAAGGTCTATTATATTAAACTGTACTAATTTTCTTTGTTCCAAAAGGAGTGAACATGAGGTAGGCTTATAAATTATAACTGTACACATCATGAAGCACATGCCTAGTTGACTCATCCTCCCCTATCTCCCCTCTCTATAAATATTGCCTTGGTTTAGACTCTGAGATCATCACTTCAATAACATTTAAGCTTAAGAGAGAGAGAGGAGAGAGAGAGGGAGAGAGAGAGATGGGAAACATGAAGTGCATAAAGAGGTCCAATTCCATCATCATCTTGGTTCCCTATCCAGCACAAGGACATGTCACTCCCATGCTTAAATTAGCCTCAGCCTTCCTCAGCCATGGCTTCAAGCCAGTGCTGGTCACACCAGACCACATTCACAACCAGATTGTCCCAAAGGTTGAACAAAACGACAAGATTTTGTGCATACCAATCCCAGATGGACTGGACAAGGACGCCCCAAGGGACTTCTTTGCCATTGAGAAAGCCATGGAGAACACCATGCCAGGCCATCTGGAGAGCCTTGTTCATCAACTTGATCATCAGGATGGTGATCAAGTGGTTTGTATAGTTGCTGATTTGTTGGCTTCGTGGGCCATAGATGTAGCCAATCGCTGTGGTGTACCCTCTGCTGGGTTTTGGCCTGCGATGCTTGCCACATATCGCTTGATCACTGCCATACCAGACATTGTCAGGACAGGTCTCATTTCTGATACAGGTTAGTTTTTGCTGATATATTAATATTTAGTGTGCATGATATCATCTTGAGTGATCGTTTGCCTTTTTACTTTCTCATTTTTGGTGTTTTTTTCTTCCTTTCGATACAAACTATAGTTTAAACAATTCTAATTTACGAAAAAGGTATTCGGATTTGGGTGTGATGGGAACACTGCCCTGACTAACTCTCATATAACCCACATCTACATCCCCTTTTGATGTCTTTGATCAATGTCTTCAAGTTTCGCATTTTTCTAAGAAAAATAATATTTTTATTTGTGTCACATAAACATACATGCCATATATATATATTGAAGTAAGCAAGTTTGGACAAGTGATGTTGAGGACCAAAATGATACCTAGTCTTCCCATAATGTTGTAATTAAAGCTGTAAATTATTGACAAAATTTTTGTTAATAGACTTAATATTTTATATATTGTGAGTTTAGTATATAAAATTTCCACTAGATCATATTTTTTATAGCAGAAAATGTCTCATGAGTTCTAGTATTGTAGTTTGGTTGACTGCGGTGAACAAAAAAAAATATCAATTTGTCAATGGAAGTTCACATGAGATGGGGATGGGACTTGAATGCATTACTGATCCAGGCATGAAAACTTCATTACTTAGTTGGGCATGACATTATTGTAGTTTTAAGTAACCAGGCACGTGCCATACATTAAAGTAAGCTAATTAACTTTGTTATTGTTAATTAAACTTGATTAGTATAAAGGCTAACAAAATCATGACTTTAATTAACAGAATCACATATGTGAATTGTTAATTAGTATGATTAGATTAGAAGTCAGATTCACTTATGCCATTATTAATTACATCCATAATTTATCTATACGAGTCGGACCATAAAATAATGTGTTCAGTAAATATGATAACGGACTTATGTGATATTACTATATTTGCAGGATTTCCAAAGCAACTCGGTGGTATATGCTTACCTAATCAACCTATGCTCTCTAGTGAAGATCTTCCCTGGTTGATTGGCACCCCAGCTTCAAGAAAAGCAAGATTCAAATTTTGGAAAAGAACCTTGGATCGATCAAAAACTCTTCCATGGCTCCTTGTAAATTCTTTTCCAAATGAATATTGCACCAATGGTGAACAACAACTTGATCATCATCCATTGGTCAAGATGAACACTCAAGCCCAACAACCACTGGTTTTCCCAATTGGTCCTCTGAGCAAGCACACAACAATCAAGAACCCTAGCTTTTGGGAAGAAGACACAAGCTGCTTAACTTGGCTAGACAAGCAAAACCCTAACAGTGTAATTTACATATCTTTTGGAAGTTGGGTAAGCCCCATTGGAGAGGCTAAGGTGAGAAGCTTGGCATTGGCACTTGAAGCTTTGGGGAAGCCATTCCTTTGGGTGCTTGGGTCTTCATGGCTTGGAGGGCTACCAAATGGGTACTTAGAGAGAGTGTCAAGGCAAGGCAAAGTTGTTTCATGGGCCCCACAATTGGAGGTCTTGCAACACAAAGCTGTAGGGTTTTATCTCACACATTGTGGCTGGAACTCAACAATGGAGGCCATCCAGTGCCAAAAACCCCTTTTGTGTTATCCAGTGGCTGGGGACCAATTTGTAAATTGTGCCTACATTGTCAAAGTTTGGAGAATTGGGGTGAAATTAATTGGGTTTGGGCAAAGGGATGTGGAGGAAGGATTGAAAAAGGTGGTGGAGGATGCTGAGATGAGCAACAGGTTGAGGAAGCTAAATGAAAGGACCATGGGAGATGAGGCTAATTTGAGAGCTGTGGCTAATCTCTCTGCCTTCATTGATGATCAGCTTAAGATATTAACACTAGGGTTTTCCTCTAATGGCGTTCATGATTATGATTTATAGCTTATTGTATCTTGTTAATTATGTAATTTAATATGTAAAGAGAGAGTATAAATCAATACTTAGTAGTGGAATTCCTTCGTAACACATTGAATTTTTTTATTTTTTTTTTTGGGGGAAATTATAGGATTGCATTCATAATTCAGTCAAAAAAGCCACTAACCACAAACGGTTAATACAAACTAGCCACAAAGGGCCATTACAATAATGGAGCAGTTTGACATCGAAATTAAGACAATTTAGTGCCCCTCCACTAACAATCACGCAAGATCGAAGAAATTCTAGCATAGGCATCCAAACTAAGATTGCAAACTCAGAATAATTAAAAAGAGATAAAGCTTGAAAAAAAAAACCCAAGCATAACAATACAAATAAAACTCTCACAAAGGAAAAGTGAAAAATCCTCACAAAAAGAGAGAAAAAATCTACACAAAAAACCTAAAGATATGTGACTTATTCCAAACATAAAGAATGGATTAAGAATTGGTTTATATAATTTATAAATGTACTAAACTGACCTGTACCAGCTCACCTACGCCTGGTTCATATCCTTTTCAAATAGATAAACTATCTAAAATTAGTTAATTGTTTTGAGTGTCGTATGCTAATACAACTTACAAGTCGGCAAGTTGGTCATTTGGAACAAGAATACGATAGTTGTGAACTTGCAATCTTGGTTGTTGACTCCTAGAACTTCTTAATTAATTACATGAGTACTATTTTATCTTAGTCAACAGTTCTCAAAAAAAAAAAAAAAAAAAAAACAACACAACGGGGGACTTATTGAGAACCTAGTTAGAAATTCGCGTGTAATACTTGTATTATATAAGTAAATATATATATATATATATTTCTTTTACTTCTAAAAAATACGGTATAGTACATGTTTTAAAAAATCAAACCTTAGACTTTAATTATGTTATTAAACTAATTTGATTGAAAAAAAGGGCATAATTTATACTTAAAGACTTTTTTTAGATTGATATTTGACAAACTTTGGTTGGCAAAGCCTCAATTAATGCATATTTGTCGTTACAAGTAATAACCCGATCATAAATTAAGATTTAATTATTAATTTATTCAAGTAAAAGACAATTTTACATTGGGAATATTTTAATAGTTTAAAAGTTGACTATTCGTTGGTCAAGTGTGCTCGGCACCTGCCAGGTATCGGACACGCACAAGGTTCGGCTCGAATTTCAAAATGAAATTTTGGTTGGGTCCTGTCATCTGTGTCGTTTCGATATCAATTGAAGGGTATTTTCGGGCAATTAGTGTCTTCCGCAAGTACTTTTGTTAAAAAACTATGACACATTTTCTCCAAGTTTGGGCGGGAAGACACCAATTGTTTGAAAATACCCTTTAATTGACATCGAAAGAAGCAAATAAGTGAGACCTAGTCTTTTCACTTAGAGCATTTCCAGCAGCTAAGGCTGGACTCGGGCTGGGGGGGTTTGGGCAAAAAAGTGGTTTCCAGCAACAAAATCCAGCCCGGGCAAATGGTGGGACCCAGCAGACTGGGCTGGCCCGAGGGCAAGACTGGCCCGAGTGCTGGCCCGAGGGCAAGGCTAATTTTTTTTTTTTTCTCTCTATACCTTATTTTCATTTTCAACATTTAAGTAAATGTCTTTGTTCTTTTACTTTAATTTATTTTTATATTACTCCATTTACTTAAGTTTACAATGTAAATAAGGAAGTACCCTGACAGGACCCGACCCAATTTCCACTTTGGAATTCGAGCCAAGTCCTGTGCGTGTCCGACACCTGGCAATGTCGGGCACAAATGACCTTTTTACTCTTCTTGTCTCAAATTCTTTTTAACTTCCCTTAGACTTCTGCCGAAATTTCGGCAGAATCTCCCCTGTATTTTGACTAATCCCAAAAATTTTCACCTGTTAAACAACCCATAAATTCACACCAACTGCCAGAATATTCCAAATAACAGATCTCCCCTCCAGTTTTCCAACTTCAACTATATATATCAGAGCATTTTCTAAGTTTCAGGGTTTCAACTACAAAACTTTACCTTACGTGGTGATGCGGAGGATTTGAATGGCTCGGTGGTGGATCCCGCATATTTCTATGGCCTGGGGGCGAAAAACAGGTTGAAAATGTGAGTGGACCAAATATAAGATTTATGAAAACAGTTAAAAATCATAATAACCCCCATAGTAAAAATAACTTGATAAGTAAGGCTAAAGTTCACCTGTGTTTAATATAAGGTATTCATCCGAATATATATAATCGTATGCATGTAGCTTCGTAAAACTGAACAATTATATGAAGATATAAAATGCGCAAATATCAAAGAAACTGGTTTGAAATAGCTGAAAACCATAACTGAATAAAAGAGCTTAAAATCCTTGAAAAATACCACCTATTTGTACCCCTGTCATATCCGTCAATTCCCCTGGCAGGTCTCGGGCGCCACGCAGTCTCCCCGAGCCGCAAACTGGCAGAATCAGGGGACTATGATCAGCCTGATCTGCCGGCAGATTCCTCGAGGACACCAAGTCAGCTCGAGGAGCTCTGGCAGGATGCAGGGGACCGTAGTCAGCCTGATCCGCAATCCTGGCAGGTCTCGGGGACACAGAGTCAGCCGAGCCGCAATCTGGCAGGTCTCGGGACACCAAGTCTGCCGAGCCGCAAATCCTGGCACTCACGGTCCAAGCGTCCCCGAAACTCGTGAGGCAAAGTCAAGTGCACTGACTGAACTATAATCAGACTGTATGTCCGTAGACATCGGTCCGACTCTGGGTAATCACCATAAAGAAAATGGGTACAAGGTGGGTTTAAAATAGATTCCTTTAGAAAATCCGATTAAAACTGAAATCTCAAATTGTGCTGCTGTCTCATCTGATTTCAACCTCAAACTCTGTTTTTATGACTTTTAAATAAGCAGCACATATTTATAAAACTGTTACTGTACTGATCAAGTTCAGAACCGTAATAAAACTTACTCAAGATCAAATAAAGAAACTTATTCAAATAAATTCATTTCTAAAAACTTATTTATATAAAATCAATATAAACTCATTTATAAAACTTATTTATATAAACGCACATCAATCATTCATGAAATCTGATTTATGAAAGAAGGTC